>NC_134357.1:235859652-236214652 GCF_048569485.1 Anomaloglossus baeobatrachus | reverse complement strand
AGAGGGAGGAGCTAGAGGCAAAGGGAGGAGCTAGAGGCAGAGAGAGGAGCTAGAGGCAGAGAGAGGAGCTAGAGGCAGAGAGAGGAGCTAGAGGCAGAGAGAGGAGCTAGAGGCAGAGAGAGGAGCTAGAGGCAGAGAGAGGAGCTAGAGGCAGAGAGAGGCGCTAGAGGCAGAGAGAGGCGCTAGAGGCAGAGAGAGGCGCTAGAGGCAGAGAGAGGCACTAGAGGCAGAGAGAGGCGCTAGAGGCAGAGAGAGGCGCTAGAGGCAAAGGAGGCGCTAGAGGCAGAGGGAGGCGCTAGAGGCAGAGGGAGGCGCTAGAGGCAGAGGGAGGCGCTAGAGGCAGAGAGGAGGCGCTAGAGGCAGAGAGGAGGCGCTAGAGGCAGAGAGGAGGCGCTAGAGGCAGAGAGGAGCTAGAAGCAGAGGGAAGATCTAGAGGCAGAGGGAAGATCTAGAGAGAGGACCTAGAGGCAGAGGGAAGATCTAGAGAGAGGAGCTAGAGGCAGATGGAGGACCTAGAGCCAGAAGGAGGACCTAGAGGCAGAGGGAGGACCTAGAGGTAGGGGCTAGAGGCAGAGGGAGGAGCTAGAGGTAGGGGCTAGAGGCAGAGGGAGGCGCTAGAGGCAGAGAGGAGCTAGAAGCAGAGGGAAGATCTAGAGAGAGGACCTAGAGGCAGAGGGAGGAGCTAGAGGGAGGACCTAGAGGCAGAGGGAGGACCTAGAGGCAGAGGGAGGGGCTAGAGGCAGAGGGAGGTGCTAGAGGCAGAGGGAGGACCTAGAGGCAGAGGGAGGAGCTAGAGGTAGGGGCTAGAGGAAGAGGGAGGGGCTAGAGGCAGAGGGAGGAGCTAGAGGTAGGGGCTAGAGGCAGAGCTCCGCCCCCTCCTCCCTCTTCTATCTACATAGAATCTCATCAGTAACAGCTGCCATCTCCTATCTCAGTAATGGGAAAGTCTTCACTGAACACAGACTTCACCTCAGAATTGTTATAATGACTTAGAAATTCTGGCAGAGAAAATGCAAATGTGTTTAATAAAATATATTCCAAAGTTGCTTATTTTCATGTGTACTATTGATTTCTGAAATAAAAATTAAAGCGACGGTTACATTTTAATCTGCTGATAATCACCTTTTTGGGTAGTACCAGCCACAGCCCCCCAGACACTGTTCTGAGAAGATTTAAGAAGGGTCCACAATTTCTCTATAGGGGTGAGGAAGGGGCCATGTCATTATTTTTTCTTCTTTAACCCCCTTACCGAATATCATTGTACATATACAGTACATCGCAAGTTGGTGGTGGGAGTATGAAGCGACATACCCAGCAGATAATGGCTGTTGCACACCTATTAAATACTGACGTCAAACAATGACAGCTACTTTAGGCTATGTGCGCACGTTGCGTATTTGCATGCAGTTACGCTGCGATCTGCACTGCAGCATAACTGCATGCGTCCTGCGTCCCCAGCACAATCTATGAAGATTGTGCCTAATCCATGCCCACGTGGCATATTAGAACGCAGCGCTGCAGCTGCTGCCGAATCGCTGCGTTCTAAAAAGCAACATGTCACTTCTTTCGTGCGCTTTGCATGCAGCCCCCGCTCTGTCTATGGGAGAGGCTGCATCCAGAGCGCATGAAATCGACTTTTCATTACGGACTGTTTCTGCAGCGATTTGAAGCGCACGTGTGCTGTTCAAATCGCTGCAGAAATTTCTGCAGGGACAGTACGCTACGTGCACATATAGCCTAACAGCGTACTTTTATAGGGGCATGTCATTCTATGCACCCAGGGCTGACACTAGTTATTTCAGGGCCCATAATGGCAACATTTATATACACACATATACAGAATTGAAACCAGATGTTTCCATGCACTATCTAAAAAGACACATCTGCATGTTTTCTCGCTATCTGACATGAAATCAAAATAAACCTTTCCCATTTTAAGTCAATTAGAAACAAAAAATATTTATATTTGCCAAATGCCATAATAATATAAGAGAGAAAGAGAGAGTGTTTTAAGCCATTTTTATTACTTTCTGCAATGTCAAAATTTTACGCTAAAGCCCGCTTTACACGCTTCAATATATCTCACAATCCGTCGTTGGAGTCAAGTTGTAAGTGACGCACATCCGGCATCGTTTGTGAGGTATCTGCGTGTGACATCTACGTGCGATCAGGATTGAGCGCAAAACCGTTGATCGCAAACACATCGTATCTTTCTCTAGAATTGAGCGTTTTGTTGCACGAACCTAGTGAATTGTAACGTGTGACATCCCTCATACGATTGTGATGTCTGTGGCTATGTGCACAGGTGTGCGCTCTGCAGCGCAGCTTAAAAAAGGTCCGCTTCAGAGCGCAGCTGAAAAGCTGCGTTCTGAAGCGCCTCACAATGTCTGTCATTCACTAATCTCTGTCAGTCGGTCACTATCTCTGTCCCTCTCTCTCTGTCCATGTCAGGCTATCCCTCTTACCCCCTCTTTCATACTCACCGATCCCCGGCGCTGCACGGCATTCACACTGCTCCGGCGGCTTTCACTATTTTGAAAAAGCCGGCCGCTCATTAAACAATCTCGTATTCCCTGCTTTCCCTGCCCACCGGCGCCTACGATTGGTTGCAGTGAGACACGCCCCCACGCTGAGTGACAGGTGTCTCACTGCACCCAATCACAGCAGCTGGTGGGCGTGTCTATACTGTGCAGTGAAATAATTAAATAATTAAAAAAAACGGCGTGCGGTCCCCCCCAATTTTAAAACCAGCCAGATAAAGCCATACGGGTGAAGGCTGGTATTCTCAGGATGGGGAGCTCCACGTTATGGGGAGCCCCCCAGCCTAACAATATCAGTCAGCAGCCGCCCAGAATTGCCGCATACATTAGATGCGACAGTTCTGGGACTGTACCCGGCTCTTCCCGATTTGCCCTGGTGCGTTGGCAAATCGGGGTAATAAGGAGTTAATGGCAGCCCCGAGATACCTTCCATGATTTATCTGTAAGTGACAGTAAATAAACACCCACACCCGAAAAAATCCTTTATTAGAAATAAAAAACACAAACATATACCCTGGTTCACCACTTTAATAAGCAAAAGCCCTCCATGTCCGGCGTAATTTCAGGATGCTCCAGCGTCGCTTCCAGCTCTGCTGCATGGAGGTGACCGGAGCTGCAGAAGACACCGCCGCTCCTGTCAGCTCCAGGCAGCTAATGAAGGGAATAGCGCGATCAGCTGAGCTGTCACTGAGGTTACCCGCTGTCACTGGATACAGCGGTGGCCGCAGGTAACCTCAGTGACAGCTGAACAATTATACTCAAGTACAAACATGATGGGAATGTTCAGCCATCATATCACTCAGGAAGGATATGGGTTCTGTATACCAGAGATGAACGTGCTTTGATCAGACATGTGCATATCAACCCAAGCACAAAAGCAAAAGACCTTGTGAAGATGCTGGTGGAAGCTGGTAAGATTGTGTCATTATCCACAGTGAAACAAGTACTGTATCAACATGGGCCACTCTGCCAGGAAGAAGCCATTACTCCGAAAGAAACATAAAAAAGCCAGATTAATGTTTGCAAATGCACACAGAAATAAAGAACTTAATTTTTGGAGACATGTCCTGTGGTCTGACAAAATTAAAATTGAACTGTTCGGCCATAATGATCATCATTACGTTTGGAGGAAAAATTAAGAATAAGAAAAATGAAGAAGCTTTGAAGCCTAAGAACGCCAACTGTGAGACACGGGAGCGGCAGCATCATATTGTGGGGTTGTTTTGCTGCAGGAGGGACTGGTGCACTTCACAAAATAGATGGCATCATGAGGAAATAAGATTATGTGGCAATACTGAAGAAACATCTCAAGATAAAAGCCAGGAACTTACAGCTTGGGCGGAAATGGGTTTCCCAAATGGTTACAAAGTGGCTTAAGGATAACAAAGTCAATGTTTTGGAGTGGCCATCACAAAACCCTGATTTCAATCCTATTGAAAATTTATGGACGAAGCTGAAAAGGCTGGTGCGAGCAAGGCAACCAACAAAAATGGCTCAGTTACACCAGTTCTGTCAGGAGGAATGGGCCCAAATACCTACCAACTATTGTGAGAAGCTTGTGGAAGGATATCCAAAACGCTTCACCCAAGTCATACAGTTTAAGGAAAATGGTACCAAATACTAATGATATGAATGTAAACTTTTGACTTTGGAGAAAGTAATAAAATGCCTTAAAACATTCTCTCTCATTATTCTGGCATTTTGCAAATATAAATAATTTTGGTTCCTAATTGACCTAAAACGAGAAAAGTTTATCCTGATTTCATGTCAGATAGTGAGAAAAACCTGCAGATGTGTCTTTTTAGTGTATATAAACTTTTGGTTTCAACTGTATAAGTGTGTTTGAGTGGATGTGTATGAGTGAGTGTGTGTGTGTGTGTGTGTGTGTGTGTGTGTGTGTGTGTGTGTGTGTGTGTGTGTGTGTGTGTGTGTGTGTGTGTTGGCAGATAACAGAAAGCAGTAGCACACACCTTCTTATACTACAGCATTCATACTGTAGTATTGTTCTTTGTCCAGCATTTTTCTGTTAATGATCAGTATGGTGGTATGTTTTGGTCACTAGGTGGTAGCAATATGTGGTCATGGTGTGGTGGTATTATTTGTTCCTTATATAGCGTTATTTCTGGTCATATGGGTTTTGGTACACTTTATAGTTGGTATCATGAAGTAGCATTATTGGGTGACTGTATTCTGTAAATATGGTATACACCCTGATCAGCCACAACCCACAGTGCAGTACCATATTTCACATTCACCACACAGCAAATAGGCTTGTGAGGGCCATTTTTTAGTTGTTGCTGTCCTGCTGTGAAGCACAGATCGCTGTGTGTGACAGCGAGACAGCAACAACTAAATGTGCAGGCAGCAGGAGCCGGCTTCTGCGGAGGCTGGTAACCAATGTAAACATCGGGTAACCAAGAAGCCCTGTCCTTGGTTACCTGATATTTACCTTTGTTACCAGCCTCCGCCGCTCTCACTGTCAGTGCCGGCTCCTGCTCTCTGTGCACATGTAGCTGCAGCACACATCGGGTTAATTAACCCGATGTGTGCTGTAACTAGGAGAGCAAGGAGCCAGCGCTAAGCAGTGTGCGCTGCTCCCTGCTCTGTGCACATTTAGCTGCAGCACACATCGGGTAATTAACCCGATGTGTGCTGTAACTAGGAGAGCAGGGAGCCAGCGCTCAGTGTGCGCTGCTCCCTGCTCTCTGCACGTGTAGCTCCGTGCTCTGGTAACCAAGGTAAATATCGGGTTGGTTACCCGATATTTACCTTAGTTACCAAGCGCAGCATCTTCCACGCGGCGCTGGGGGCTTGTCACTGGTTGCTGGTGAGCTCACCAGCAACTTGTGTAGCGACGCTCCAGCGATCCCTGCCAGGTCAGGTTGCTGGTGGGATCGCTGGAGCGTTGCAGTGTGACATCTCACCAGCAACCTCCTAGCAACTTACCAGCGATCCCTATCGTTGTTGGGATCGCTGGTAAGTTGCTTAGTGTGACTGGACCTTTAGACTCCGTGCACACACGGAGTGTTTGGTTTGTTTAGTATCTCAGTATTTGTAAGCCAGAACCAGGAGTGGGTGATAAATGCAGTATTTGTGCCTGTGTCATCCTGCAATATTACACCAGGTCATCACACTTGTATGAATAATTACAGCAGGATGTCAGCTGCTAGGAATGGCTGGGCCATCCACATGCTCACCAGGAGCTCAGCTGGCAATGCGACCTAATGTATGAAGCCACAGATGCACCTAGGGAAAGTATAATGTGTATATATACATAAAAAAGGATGCTACAAGGAAAAGCAATAATAAAAGGGAGGCAGGTGAAGGTGGCACAGCCTCAGATATAAAGGCCTATATACTGTATGTGTGTGTATATATATATATATGGGATTATCTCTTTCCACAACTCAAACATTCATTAATATGACGATAGCTTACAAGACCTGACAGGGTAAGGGTACTTTCACACTTGCGTTATTTTCCTTCCGTTACAATCCGCCCTTTTGGGAAACAGCGGAATCCGTTAACGGATTCCGCTGTTTCCCATAGACTTGTATGGTTGACGGATTGTACCAAAAGGAGCTGCGTTGCTTCCGCTGGGCGACGCTCCGTTGCTTCCGCCCAGCGGGAGGAACGCAGCATGTAACGTTATTTTGAGCAGCGGAATCCTCTGGATTTCACTGCGCATGCTCTTTTTTTTTTTTTTTTTTTTTTAAATCAAACTTTATTTTGGCTCGCGGTGGCCGAACGTTCAGCTGAGCGCCCGGCCGTCGGCAAGCGACAGCGCTCAGCTGAATGACCGGCCACCAGCATGCCCGGCCGCCGGCAAGTCACAGCGCTCAGCTGAGCGCCCGCCCGCCGGCATGCCCGGGCGCCGGCAAGTGACAGCGATCAGCTGATCACCCGGCGGCCGGCTGCAGGGAGCGATCAGCTGATCACCCGGCGGCCGGGAGCGATCAGCTGATCACCCGGCAGCCGGCTGCAGGGAGCGATCAGCTGATCACCCGGCGGCCGGGAGCGATCAGCTGATCACCCGGCGGCCGGCTACTGGGAGCAATCAGCTGATCACCCAGCGGCCGGCTGCAGGGAACGATCAGCTGATCGTTCACTATAGTCTGCCGCTGGTAAAACCGGGAAAAAAAAAAAAAAAAAAATCAAAACGAATTGCGTTGTTTTGCAGCATCCGTTGCATCCGTTGTGTCACTATATGCAACACATCCGTTGCATCCGTTACACAACGCAATGCAACGGATACCGTTCAACGCAAGTGTGAAAGTAGCCTTAATGTCGAGTTGTGGTTTGCGGAACAGGATGGCGCACACACTCACATATATATTTAGCCATTTGGTAAGGATATAAGGATATAACGATATACGCACATTATATATATATACACACACATTTATATGTAGCCTTTCCAAACAAAGGATACATGTGCATATGAAGAGCGCCTGTGCGTCTATATACACAACATTATGACATGTGCGCAGGCAGCCCCTACACACACAGAATATAGTGCATCCTCCCTACGTAGATCACAATGCACAGAACACATCTCCAGATCTCCAACTTACCTGCACCTTCTGATCCTACGGCTGAAGGACCTTTGATGACGTCACAGTCATGTGATCAGTCACATGAGGAGGAATAAAGCCCTGAAGCTGTAGAAAGGCCCATCTGTAGAAAGGATAGGGCGCAGCCTGAGTGGGTGACCCCTAGTGGTCATTTTTGGTACATAGCACCTGCAGACACGTGCTCTTCGGCTCACTTTATATAGCATTTATCCAGGTATTAGAGGGTGATCATAAGCTTTTAGCAATCTTGAGGTCAGCTTAAAGGGGTTTTGCCATAAACAAAGTTAATTGTAAAGTTCATTTTAATCAATAGATCTTGGAATAATAATAATTTCCACAATTGTATGTTATATAAAATGTTCCTGTGCTGAGTTATTGTTATATATGTGCCTCCTGCTATGTGCTGTGTAATGGCCGTGCCTGACCGTACAGGTACATAATCTGAGCATACCACATCTCCTGGGCCGGGGAGGACACACTAGACTATACAGACAGGGCAGCATGGGATCATAGATGATTCTTTTTGTGATGTAAAACATTTCCCTGCCTGTTTTTTTTTTTTAAGTTTTACCTCACAGAAATGTAGGAGGTGGTTGAGCTCCCCCTACTATTTTATGCTAATTGCCTGTGTTGTAAAGGTAATGTGTTTAGGTACCAAGTATGCTGTTAATGCATGTACTATGCTGTAATAATAAATAATAGTAGTAGTAAAATCACTGCTGCTAGTGAGGTACGTGTTCCCGATGTAAAAGAGCCAGGATCAGGTAGTGACCAGTGCCACCTAGCGGTCAGTGAATGGCTGTAAGAGGGTGACATAAGGTTGTGTACCCCCTGAACACATTAATGATTGTAGTGCATATGTGAATTAGTAATCTATGGGAAATGTTTGTGTGTGCCTGCGAGTGCAATATGGTTTGCCACCATAAGATGTCACTGGTTCCGAGGCTCCCTAGCCAGAAGAGAGACAGAAGGTATAGTGGCAGGGCTGAAGAGTTTAGTTAGGCCTTGTACGCACACTGCATTTTTCTCTGCATTTTTCGGGTGCAGTTTTGGGCCCAAAACTGTATGCATTTCCTTCCCCAGCAAAGTCTATGAGATTTCATGTTTGCTGTGTGCACGTTGCAGTTTGTTTTGGCTGCGTCTTTGTGGTGACCACAAAGATATAACACCTATATTAAAATCCATCTAGTGAGAGCATCAACCATAAATAACTACACCTATAACAACAATTAAAACATTTCTTTTCTCATCTTTATTGAAAAAATATATAAAATTGTATAAAAAGGTTATCTCTACAAACAGAACCCCAACAGATGGGGGAATGGGAATTGAATATATTGGGGACACCAAGCCGAACAATGGTAATTTCAACTCAGATAATAGTACAACCAGACCATAATTATCCTTAGATACAAACACAAGTACGTCAGTGATGCATTAAAAAATACAATACATTGCTTGCAATAAAGCCAAATAAATGGCATTGATCACCAAAAATTGGTTAATCAATGTTAATGAATTACACAAGTGTGTCAGCAATATATCACAGTATAGCGTTATGTCATTTACAGTATACCTTTAACATAAATGCCAAAACGTGGTATCATAATGCATCACCATACATCACAATCACATAATGGTTATATCAATAACATGTTTTTACCTATAATCAAACGGCAGCAAAAGTAAGATGGCGTCCCCACACACTCAACGCACGTTTCGCATTCCTTAATGCTTCATCCAGGAGTCAGGACATAAAGTCTATGGGGACCAGAATCCAGCTCAAATGGGTAGGAGCAAGCACTTCATAATTACCAAGTCACTTGTCCCGCGGCCTCTCATTCTTCTTCCCGGGCCGTTTATTAGACTCATGCATATTCACTGCTTTTCCGCCCACGGTGTCTGTAATTGGTTGCAGTCAGACGAGCCCCCATACTGAGTGACAATGTGTCTGAGGCTTCCTATCACAGACGCCGGTGAGCAGGTCTATATCTTCCAGTAAAATAAATAAATAAAAAACTTGCCGTAAGATCCCCATATTTTGATACCAGCACAGACAAAGCCCGACGGCTGGGAGCTGGTATTCTCAGGTTGGGGATACACATGGTTATTGGGCACCCCCCAGCCTAAAAATATCAGTCAGCAGCCGTCCGGAATTGCCGCATCCATTAGATGCGACCGTCCTGCTACTTTACACGGCTTTTACCGATTGCCCTGGTGTGGTGGCAATCAGGGTAATGAGGGAGTAATGGCAGCCCACAGCAGCCACTAAGGGGAGATAAGGTATGCACACCAGTGACTATGTAAGGGGAATACATGAAATAGCAGAAACTGCTGTGTGAATACTGACTTGAAAAATCCAATAGCTATATGTAAGAGTGAAAATGTGAAAAATGGAATCTGCATTACTGCCATGAACATATGAATAAAGAGAAATTTAGCTACTGAATTGATCAATGCAATAGAGCCCCAACACTACGCCAAAGTATTTCTCTACGTTGGGGTCCCTAGCTTGTGTATGTCCTCTCATGCAGTTAAAAAACTTACCGTGTATGGGAAGCTGAGACCCAGGCTATTTATGCGTATGATATGGATTGGCAATAGGTGTGGTTGGGGAGGGTTCACAAACGAAAAACTACTAACAATAAGGAATAACGTTTGGAACACCATTCTAAGTCTGAACTGGGTGCAAAAACCTAAAAAAAAATCACTATGGGGAGATAAGGTATGCACACCAGTGACTATGTAAGGGGAATACATGGTATAGCAGAAACTGCTGTGTGAATACTGACTTGAAAAATCCAATAGCTATATATAAAAGTGAAAATGTGAAAAATGGAATCTGCATTACTGCCATGAACATATGAATAAAGAGAAATTTAGCTACTGAATTGATCAATGCAATAGAGCCCCAACACTACGCCAAAGTATTTCTCTACGTTGGGGTCCCTAGCTTGTGTATGTCCTCTCATGCAGTTAAAAAACTTACCGTGTATGGGAAGCTGAGACCCAGGCTATTTATGCGTATGATATGGATTGGCAATATCTGCTATTTCATGTATTCCCCTTACATAGTCACTGGTGTGCATACCTTATCTCCCCATAGTGATGTTTTTTTAGGTTTTTGCACCCAGTTCGGACTTAGAATGGTGTTCCAAACGTTATTCCTTATTGTTAGTAGTTTTTCGTTTGTGAACCCTCCCCAACCACACCTATTGCCAATCCATATCATACGCATAAATAGCCTGGGTCTCAGCTTCCCATACACGGTAAGATTTTTAACTGTGGGTCTTTCCGTCTTAAGTCTGGATTTGAGCAAGTGAAATGCATGCTCAATTGGGTTAAGATCTGGTTATTGACTTGGCCATTGCAGAATGTTCCATTTTTTTGCACTCATGAACTCCTGGGTAGCTTTGGCTGTAAGTATATCCCGCTACACTTCAGAATTCATCCGGCTACTCTTGTCTGCTGTTATGTCATCAATAAACACAAGTGACCCAGTGCCATTGAAAGCCATGCATGCCCATGCCATCATGTTGCCTCCACCATGTTTTACAGAGGATGTGGTGTGCCTTGGATCATGTGCCGTTCCCTTTCTTCTACAAACTTTTTTCTTCCCATCATTCTGGTACAGGTTGATCTTTGTCTCATCTGTCCATAGAATACTTTTCCAGAACTGAGCTGGCTTCATGAGGTGTTTTTCAGCAAATTTTACTCTGGCCTGTCTATTTTTGGAATTGATGAATGGTTTGCATCTAGATATGAACCCTTTTGTATTTACTTTCATGGAGTCTTCTCTTTACTGTTGACTTAGAGACAGATACACCTACTTCACTGAGAGTGTTCTGGACTTCAGTTGATGTTGTGAACGGGTTCTTCTTTACCAAAGAAAGTATGCGGCGATCATCCACCACTGTTGTCATCCGTGGACGCACAGGCCTTTTTGAGTTCCCAAGCTCACCAGTCAATTCCTTTTTTCTCAGAATGTACCCGACTGTTGATTTTGCTACTCCAAGCATGTCTGCTATCTCTCTGATGGATTTTTTCTTTTTTTTCAGCCTCAGGATGTTCTGCTTCACCTCAATTGAGAGTTCCTTAGACCGCATGTTGTCTGGTCACAGCAACAGCTTCCAAATGCAAAACCACACACCTGTAATCAACCCCAGACCTTTTAACTACTTCATTGATTACAGGTTAACGAGGGAGACGCCTTCAGAGTTAATTGCAGCCCTTAGAGTCCCTTGTCCAATTACTTTTGGTCCCTTTAAAAAGAGGAGGCTATGCATTACAGAGCTATGATTCCTAAACCCTTTCTCCGATTTGGATGTGAAAACTCTCATATTGCAGCTGGGAGTGTGCACTTTCAGCCCATATTATATATATAATTGTATTTCTGAACATGTTTTTGTAAACAGCTAAAATAACAAAACTTGTGTCACTGTCCAAATATTTCTGGACCTAACTGTAATAAGAGAAAAAAGCCACCTGCAAAGCAGATAGAGTGACTGGAGCTAGATCCTTATCGACTGAGCAAGTGAGCGACCAAGAAAGACTTTTCCCTAAGGGACCTGCCCAACAGCATGTTCCTTAATAACGTATAACTCAAGAGGAGATGGGTAGCAGTCTAGAAGCTACCTAGAGTACTGGGTAGCAGTTCCAGAGGCATCAAGAGACCCTGATCCAGCCATATTGGCACAATCCCTAAGGAAGAAGAATATGACGCAGAGCTGCAGTAAAGACTGAGTGACTTTAGAGCGCTGGGATATCAGGTCAAGCTGGGTGGTGGAGAATGGCTCAGGATTATGGTGAAGGATAGAACATATGAGATGGAACATGCAGCTTGTTACGGTTGCTGCGAGCACTGGAGACTATGTCCAGATTTCTTGCTACTGCACATGTGCGAGCGCTGGAGACTAAGTCCAGATTTCTTGCTACTGCACATGTGCGAGCGCTGGAGACTAAGTCCAGATTTCTTGCTACTGCACATGTGCGAGCGCTGGAGACTAAGTCCAGATTTCTTGCTACTGCACATGTGCGAGCGCCGGAGACTAAGTCCAATCTTGGAGCCATTGCACATGTGCGGGTGACATCATCGCTGACACGAGGTCACATGTCTCTGACACCTTCTATGCCGATTGGTCGCTGGTCATGTGCTTGTGACGTCTTGCTCGGTGATAGGCCAGCATGACGTCACTCCTGTCGTTCTGGCAGCGGATTGGCTCTGGTGTCCTCCATCTTGGATGAGGCACAGAGTCTATATAAGACCCTGACACACGCCGCATGGTGCTCAGTCCTCTTGGTTCATGCATATGAGTAGACGCTCTGTGCGCGTTCCTCTAGGCATTCCTCTGTCTATGCTAGGTGAGCGCTACCGGCAGGGTGGCGTTCTTATGCCTTACAGCTTCGGCTGCTGTCCGTATCCTTTTCTCTTAGGGGAGCGGACATAGGCAGGTGCCTGAGGCACATGGTCTGGCTGGGCCTTGTGATTCTACTCGTAGGTGGACGTTGCCGCTAGGGTAACGTTCCTTGTACTGCGTCTGGCAGTTGTTCGTATCCTCGCACACTAGGGGAGCGAACAGAGGTAGGAGCTTTGTGCGGCTTACGCTGCTGTTCGTCTCTTTTGCACCACTAGAAGAGCGGACCTAGGCAGGTGCCATATCTAGTGGTTCGTGTCCTCGCACACTAGTGGAGCGAACGCAGGTAGGAGCTTTGTGCGGCTTACGCTGCTGTTCGTCTCTTTTGCACCACTAGAGGAGCGGACCTAGGTAGGTGCCATTTCGCACACATTGCCTTTGTCTCTGTGATTATTAACAGAGATCATTCCACACACCCTCCAAGTAAGGGAGGAATTGCTTTACTTACTTGTTATATCCTTCTGTGAGTTAACAGAGGTATTGCACTCTGCCATAGTCTGCAGCAAAGTCTTTGCACGGTGGACCCTGACTGTCTGATACTCCTTTCAGTTATTATCAGACAGCCCCCCGTAACACAGCTAGACTATGTCTGAAGTTACTCCTTAATGTGTTTGAAACATCTAATAAGCAATGTGCCCTCTTCCGTGTGTCATCAACTGTTCAGTAAAGACTTTGTGTTTATAAAGAAGTTGTGGTTTCCTCTCTGGAGCAAAGTAGCATCTGGTCCTGGCCGGCCGAAACCATTAGCAATATGTGGCCTGCAAGGGTGTATCACCACTGTAGTGCACCACACACCCAGCCAGGACCCCCATCTCCCTGTAGTGTGCCAAGGTGCAGTGTTTGTCTACTGTGTCTACGATAGGGACCAGCTGCAGGGTGATGGACACCAACCTGAAAAAAATAGTGTCACACACCTAGCCCAAAGAACTACACAAACACTCTGTCTGGCGAAGGAGTGCGGAGCCCCCGTGGCCCAGCGACCATACCATTCTTCAGAAAGAATCATCTATGAACCCATGCTGTCCTGTCTGTATGCTCTTTTGCGTCCTCTCCTGCCCAGGAGATGTGGTGTGATCAGACCATATAAGACATGGCCAACATAGCAGGGGCACATTTAGATTATCTCAGCTCAGGAACATTTTCTGTTAAACACATCCAATTGTAGAAATGATTATTATATCTATTAATTAAAATGAAATTTCTTTGTGGGAAAATCCCTTTAACAGGACCAAGTATAGTTTGGCATTAAGGATTGCAGAAACGTTTGCATCTTTCCATTCAGAGAGCCATACGTTTTTCCCCTGCGATTATAGCTATACAAGAGTATTGTTCAATGTATTTTGGGATTCATGTAATTTCTGTATATTATGTGACCTACGGACAAATTCTGCTCGTGTGTTTTTCATTTTAAATCATGTGCTGTTTACCCTGAGGAAAAAAAATGTGCTGCCTTTATTCTGCGAATTAGTACAATTACAACAATACCATACATGGCTTATATGATTTTCTGCTTTTGTGCAATAAATATACCTTAAAGAAGCCCTCCTTTTATTTTGTGTATATGTCCATGTAATGTAGTGTTAACATACTCCCCTACCACCACTCTCCCCAGTATCCAGCTCTCCTCTCAGTGATGTCATTTCTCTGTAGACTCTCCGGGTCACGTTGCAGTGTGTGACCCAAAAGTGGCTTTTATAGTGTAAGTCTATGGAACATCAGAACGAGGCTTTATAGACTTACATTATAGATGCCTCTTTCAGCTCATGAATCTTGAGTCTAATGTTTGGGATGAATTAAATAATAATTAAATAGATCAGACCTTTCCAGACATGTCAATCTATATCTTTGGGGACTACTCCGAGGCAGATTAGTCTTTCCTCTATTTCTCTCTGTAGGAATAATTAGTTCTCCGGCTGTGTCGAGGCGACGAGGTCATCGTAGGCATGTCCCACGGCTACTTCTAGTTGTGTGTTAGTGTTAGGTCTGCAGTTCGCTGAGATTCCAACCACTCTGGTAACATTCTGGGTTTCCTAGTTTTTTGTCAGATCACAGACATGGCACAAAACTAAAGTAATTTCAAATGTCAACTTCCTGGCTTTAAGAAACACTAAAAAAAATAATCATGAAAACATAATGTGCAGCCAGTAACGGTTACTTTTCAAGACCAAACAGGAGGAAAAATTATGAAATCACTCAATTATGAGGAAAAAAGTATGGAATCATGAAAAACAAACAAACAAAAGAACCGTCCAATACACCACTAGTATTTTAAAAAGGCACTCCAAAAAGCACAACGTGATAATATGTGGGGACAATATGGTAAGAGCCCCCACAATTGGCACAAACTCAAAAGCATATTATATATACAAGAGAACCGAGAGTTTTTCATGTGCAAAAGATAAACAATTTTATTAGATACAGAGGGTGAGTTAACCATAAAATCACATAAAATCCACACTTTACAAAACCCAAAGCTGGGGTGTACACCATATCAGGGCATGGTCTTGGGTGACAGTGATATCACATAGTGATGCACCCAATCCGGTGCATATTATTAATACAATTCAATTCAATGTCCACCTATCAATACAAATGCCCCTCAGAACCCCATCACATTAAGGCAAATGTCATGCTGTCTTTGGTATATCTACCGATCAGTGGTGGGGTGGTATAGCCCAGCCTGGTCTCAGAAAGGCCTCACAGATGCGACGTACGTTTCGATAACGATATGTTTAAAATCTTCATCAGGGTGGAGGTATTCTAACCTCCATCCCTGAGCTCCGATTTTTAAATGTGCGCGCTGAGTCCGGCCCGGAAGTTCGCACGCGGCGCATGCGCCGGCCAGCAGGCAAGTCCCGCGAGACCGCCGCCGTCACGTCACAACCGCGCACGCACGGGAGCACGGACGCGTCTCCATGACTCCCGCGCGAGCACGAGACGGCCAGACGGCGGCGATCAGGCAGGGACAAGCATGCGAGCAGGCGCACGCGCACAAAAACCCCCGGAACTCGTCAACAGCATAAAGGTATATACAACAACATATTGCAGGAGTACAAAATCCACAGGTGCGGAAAAGTTGGCAGACATGGTGACAATGTTTGTATCTTGTTCCACAGAAAGACATCCTTTTACATCTCTAATAGTCCATGTGGGTGTCCTGTCACATTTCCACCAATGGTAATATTTATTAGATCATCCTGCAATCACAAAGAGCATGAATAAGAACTCAGGGAAGGGCGGTCAGAATGATAAAAATATTCAAATGTTTAAAAACAATAAAAGATGATAAGATTACAGGTGGTTAGAAGAAAGTGATGGTGCCACAATAAATAAGTGAGACAACGCAAGATATTTGCAAATTATCTGTCCCTGCAGAAACTGCTCACAGGGCTATATACATTTTCATATATATGGGTATATATCCAGACCTTACAGGAAGGGGGAGTAACTCACGGCCTCATTGAGGCCTCTAGGGGCCACAGTATCCAGGATCACAATCCACTTCGTCTCACATTGTGCTAAGCGTTTCCTCAGGTCACCACCCCTGATTCCTCCCACTATAACGTCAATACCTCTGACTTTAAGTTTGGAGGGATCACAGGAGTGGTGAGATCTAAAATGTCGCGGTAGTGTTTTTAAGACACTAGGATCTACCTCTGATTTGGCCGCAGCGATGTCCCTGACGTGCTCCCTGACTCTCACGCGGAGCTCACGGGAGGTGAGTTCCACGTAGGTCAGGGGGCACGTACACGTAGCAAAATATACCACGTGTGTGGTCCCACACGTGATATATTGTTTAATTTGAAAGTTCTTAGATCCATCTGATGAATAGAAAGATGAGCTACGTAGAACATTGCTGCAGGCCACACAATGCCCACACGGATAACATCCCTGTATGGGCGCACTGGAGCCGAATGGATTGGTCCTGGGCGAAATATAGTGGCTCCGTACCAGAATGTCTTTGAGATTTCTGGCCCTCCTACAGGTCATCATAGGATTTTGGGTCAATACCTCCGCAAGTGCTGGATTAGTAAGGAGTACCGGCCAGTGTTTCTTCATAATCTGGCGCATGGTCCCCCACTCTTGGTTGTACGTCCCAATGAACCTCACTGTACCATCCTGTTTTTTTGGCTTTTTTGAGGTATTAATCAACAACTGTGCTCTAGAGGTCTTTTTTGCACGGTTATAGCCAGATTTTATACTCCTCATACTGTACCCCCTATCACGAAAGCGATCTCTGAGGTCCACAGATTGTGCTTCGAACATAGTATCGGATGAGCATATCCGTCGCATCCTCAGATATTGCCCGGTCGGGACGGCGCAAATTACAGATGGATTATGGGCTGAGGACGCATGCAGCAGTGCATTTACAGACGTCTCCTTGCGGAAGACGTCCGTTTGGATCGATCTCTTGTCATCAACAGTAATTAATATGTCCAAGAAATCGATCCTGCATCTGCTGCTTTTGTGGGTTAACTTGATATTAAATTTATTGGTGTTCAATTGTCCCATGAACCTATTGAGCTGTTCCGCGTCACCCTGCCACACAAAAAGGATGTCATCTATGTATCGCAGCCAACACTGCACATGGGCGCAAAGCTCAGGGCCTCCGTCACCGAAAACTAGCCTCTCACAGTATCCCAGAAAGAGGCCGGCGTACGAAGGCGCACAAGCCGCGCCCATGGCAGTGCCCCGCTGCTGCAAGTAAAAGACATCCTTAAAAACAAAAAAGTTGTGTGACAGGGCGAAGGGGAGGAGCTCAATGATCAGTTCGCCCATATCGTCATCGCGACCCGACATCCTGAGGAAGAAACGGACTGCTCTGAGGCCGTCCTCGTGAGAGATACAAGTATAGAGGCTCTCGATGTCAGCGGTGACCAAGATCATGTCATCCTCCACAAAGACACCGTCAATGCGACTCAGGACGTCCGTAGTGTCACGCACATAGGAGGGCAAAGCTTCCACCAAAGGCTTTAGATGATAATCTATGAATTTACAAATGGGGTCGCATAAGCCCTCCATGCCGGACACTATCGGCCGTCCCGGTGGGTTGACGGCGTCTTTGTGGATTTTGGGTAGGATGTAGAATGTCGGTATCCTCGGATATTTATTATAAAGTCCATCAAACATGTTCTTGGTAATCAGGCCTTTCCCAAGAGCCTCATTCAGGATGGCAGCGAGCTCACTGGAGAATACAGCCAAGGGACTTGAGGGGAGTTTCTTGTATGTCTCCCTATTGCGTAGCTGCCTAAGTACCTCCCTTTCATATTTCTCTATTGGTAACACCACAACATTCCCCCCTTTGTCAGCTGCTTTTATTATTATGTCCTGATATCCCTGTAGTTCAACCAGTGCTGATCTTTGCACCCGTGTCAGATTATCACGTCTGCATCTGGTTGGTATTTGTCGAAATTCGTCACATACCATCTTGGTAAATATATCTACAGCGGGACTCAGAGACAATGGGGGGAATTTTGTGGATCTAGGTAACAGAGCATGTGGAAATATACCTGTAGATGGTGCCTCCTGTTCTTGTAACAGATCCTCCAAGTTCCGGATGGCGTCCCTTTCCACCTGACTGTCAGACACTGTATTCCGCTTGTGAAAAAGTTTTTTTAAAATTAATTTACGAGAGAATAGGTTGAGGTCTTTCAAGGCTGTAAACCGCTGCTCAAGGAAAGAACAAGCGGCAGGGTAATAGGCTACAGGTAATTAACCTTTCAACACGGGTTCTCACTGGTGCTCAGGTGGAGGTGCTGTCACGGGGCCTTACATTCTCTCCTGCTAACCCCTTTCATCTGTTTACAGCCTTGAAAGACCTCAACCTATTCTCTCGTAAATTAATTTTAAAAAAACTTTTTCACAAGCGGAATACAGTGTCTGACAGTCAGGTGGAAAGGGACGCCATCCGGAACTTGGAGGATCTGTTACAAGAACAGGAGGCACCATCTACAGGTATATTTCCACATGCTCTGTTACCTAGATCCACAAAATTCCCCCCATTGTCTCTGAGTCCCGCTGTAGATATATTTACCAAGATGGTATGTGACGAATTTCGACAAATACCAACCAGATGCAGACGTGATAATCTGACACGGGTGCAAAGATCAGCACTGGTTGAACTACAGGGATATCAGGACATAATAATAAAAGCAGCTGACAAAGGGGGGAATGTTGTGGTGTTACCAATAGAGAAATATGAAAGGGAGGTACTTAGGCAGCTACGCAATAGGGAGACATACAAGAAACTCCCCTCAAGTCCCTTGGCTGTATTCTCCAGTGAGCTCGCTGCCATCCTGAATGAGGCTCTTGGGAAAGGCCTGATTACCAAGAACATGTTTGATGGACTTTATAATAAATATCCGAGGATACCGACATTCTACATCCTACCCAAAATCCACAAAGACGCCGTCAACCCACCGGGACGGCCGATAGTGTCCGGCATGGAGGGCTTATGCGACCCCATTTGTAAATTCATAGATCATCATCTAAAGCCTTTGGTGGAAGCTTTGCCCTCCTATGTGCGTGACACTACGGACGTCCTGAGTCGCATTGACGGTGTCTTTGTGGAGGATGACATGATCTTGGTCACCGCTGACATCGAGAGCCTCTATACTTGTATCTCTCACGAGGATGGCCTCAGAGCAGTCCGTTTCTTCCTCAGGATGTCGGGTCGCGATGACGATATGGGCGAACTGATCATTGAGCTCCTCCGCTTCGCCCTGTCACACAACTTTTTTGTTTTTAAGGATGTCTTTTACTTGCAGCAGCGGGGCACTGCCATGGGCGCGGCTTGTGCGCCTTCGTACGCCGGCCTCTTTCTGGGATACTGGGAGAGGCTAGTTTTCGGTGACGGAGGCCCTGAGCTTTGCGCCCATGTGCAGTGTTGGCTGCGATACATAGATGACATCCTTTTTGTGTGGCAGGGTGACGCGGAACAGCTCAATAGGTTCATGGGACAATTGAACACCAATAAATTTAATATCAAGTTAACCCACAAAAGCAGGAGATGCAGGATCGATTTCTTGGACATATTAATTACTGTTGATGACAAGAGATCGATCCAAACGGACGTCTTCCGCAAGGAGACGTCTGTAAATGCACTGCTGCATGCGTCCTCAGCCCATAATCCATCTGTAATTCGCGCCGTCCCGACCGGGCAATACCTGAGGATGCGACGGATATGCTCATCCGATACTATGTTCGAAGCACAATCTGTGGACCTCAGAGATCGCTTTCGTGATAGGGGGTACAGTATGAGGAGTATAAAATCTGGCTATAACCGTGCAAAAAAGACCTCTAGAGCACAGTTGTTGATTAATACCTCAAAAAAGCCAAAAAAACAGGATGGTACAGTGAGGTTCATTGGGACGTACAACCAAGAGTGGGGGACCATGCGCCAGATTATGAAGAAACACTGGCCGGTACTCCTTACTGATCCAGCACTTGCGGAGGTATTGACCCAAAATCCTATGATGACCTCTAGGAGGGCCAGAAATCTCAAAGACATTCTGGTACGGAGCCACTATATTTCGCCCAGGACCAATCCATTCGGCTCCAGTGCGCCCATACAGGGATGTTATCCGTGTGGGCATTGTGTGGCCTGCAGCAATGTTCTACGTAGCTCATCTTTCTATTCATCAGATGGATCTAAGAACTTTCAAATTAAACAATATATCACGTGTGGGACCACACACGTGGTATATTTTGCTACGTGTACGTGCCCCCTGACCTACGTGGGACTCACCTCCCGTGAGCTCCGCGTGAGAGTCAGGGAGCACGTCAGGGACATCGCTGTGGCCAAATCAGAGGTAGATCCTAGTGTCTTAAAAACACTACCGCGACATTTTAGATCTCACCACTCCTGTGATCCCTCCAAACTTAAAGTCAGAGGTATTGACGTTATAGTGGGAGGAATCAGGGGTGGTGACCTGAGGAAACGCTTAGCACAATGTGAGACGAAGTGGATTGTGATCCTGGATACTGTGGCCCCTAGAGGCCTCAATGAGGCCGTGAGTTACTCCCCCTTCCTGTAAGGTCTGGATATATACCCATATATATGAAAATGTATATAGCCCTGTGAGCAGTTTCTGCAGGGACAGATAATTTGCAAATATCTTGCGTTGTCTCACTTATTTATTGTGGCACCATCACTTTCTTCTAACCACCTGTAATCTTATCATCTTTTATTGTTTTTAAACATTTGAATATTTTTATCATTCTGACCGCCCTTCCCTGAGTTCTTATTCATGCTCTTTGTGATTGCAGGATGATCTAATAAATATTACCATTGGTGGAAATGTGACAGGACAACCACATGGACTATTAGAGATGTGAAAGGATGTCTTTCTGTGGAACAAGATACAAACATTGTCACCATGTCTGCCAACTTTTCCGCACCTGTGGATTTTGTACTCCTGCAATATGTTGTTGTATATACCTTTATGCTGTTGACGAGTTCCGTGGGTTTTTGTGCGCGTGCGCCTGCTCGCATGCTTGTCCCTGCCTGATCGCCGCCGTCTGGCCGTCTCGTGCTCGCGCGGGAGTCATGGAGACGCGTCCGTGCTCCCGCGCGTGCGCGGTTGTGACGTGACGGCGGCGGTCTCGCGGGACTTGCCTGCTGGCCGGCGCATGCGCCGCGTGCGAACTTCCGGGCCGGACTCAGCGCGCACATTTAAAAATCGGAGCTCAGGGATGGAGGTTAGAATACCTCCACCCTGATGAAGATTTTAAACATATCGTTATCGAAACGTACGTCGCATCTGTGAGGCCTTTCTGAGACCAGGCTGGGCTATACCACCCCACCACTGATCGGTAGATATACCAAAGACAGCATGACATTTGCCTTAATGTGATGGGGTTCTGAGGGGCATTTGTATTGATAGGTGGACATTGAATTGAATTGTATTAATAATATGCACCGGATTGGGTGCATCACTATGTGATATCACTGTCACCCAAGACCATGCCCTGATATGGTGTACACCCCAGCTTTGGGTTTTGTAAAGTGTGGATTTTATGTGATTTTATGGTTAACTCACCCTCTGTATCTAATAAAATTGTTTATCTTTTGCACATGAAAAACTCTCGGTTCTCTTGTATACCACTAGTATTTTGTTGCACCAACTCTGGCTTTTATAACAGCTTGCAGTCTCTGAGGCATGGACTTAATGAGTGACAAACAGTACTCTTCATCAATCTGGCTCTCATTTTATTTGATTGCTGTTGCCAGATCAGCTTTGCAGGCTAGAGCCTTGTCATGGACCATTTTCTTCAACTTCCACTAACGATTTTCAATTGGATTGAGGTCCGGACTATTTGCAGGCCATGACATTGACCTTATGTGTCTTCTTTCAATGAATGTTTTCACAGTTTTCGCTCTATGGCAGGATGCATTATCATCTTGATAAATTATTTCATCCTCCCCAAATATCCTTTCAATTGATGGGATAAGAAAAGTGTCCAAAATCTCAATGTAAACTTGGGCATTTATTGAAGATGTAATGACAGCTATGTCCCCAGTGCCTTTACCTGACATGCACCCCCATCTCATCAATGACTGTGGAAATTTACATGTTCTCTTCAGGCAGTCATCTTTATAAATCCCATTGCAACGACACCAAAGAAAAGTTCCAGCATCATCACCTTGCTCAATGTAGATTTGCAATTTATCACTGAATATGACTTTCATTCCAGTCCTCCACAGTCTACGACTGCTTTTCCTTAGCCCATTGTAACCTTGTTTTTTCTGTTTAGGTGTTAATGATGGCTTTTGTATAGCTTTTCTGTATGTAAATCCCATTTCCTTTAGGCATTTTCTTACAGTTCGGTAACATACATTGACTCCAGTTTCCTTCCATTTGTTCCTCATTTGTTTTGGAGAAATATTGTTTTAGTTTCTGGTCTTGACGCTTTGATGTCTTCCTTGGTCTACCAGTATGTTTGCCTTTAACAACCTTCCCATGGTTTTTGTATTTGGTCCAGATTTTAGACACAGCTGACTGTGAACAACCAACATCTTTTGCAACATAGAGTGATGATTTACCCTCTTTTAAGAGTTTGATAATCCTCTCCTTTGTTTCAATTCACATCTTCATGTTGAAGCCATGATTCATGTCAGTCCACTTGGTGCAACAGCTCTCCAAGGTGTGATCACTCCTTTTCAGATGCAGACTAATGAGCAGATCTTATTTGATGCAGGTGCTAGTTTTGGGAATGAAAATTTACAGGGTGATTCCTGTTATAATTCAGTGACCGAGGAGGATCAGAAAAAGAACAATAAAACTAGGAAGCCCAGAATGTTACCAGAGTGATTGGAATCTCAGCGAACTGCAGACCTAACACAAACACACAACTAGAAGTAGCTGTGGAACATGCCTACGATGACCTGGTCGCCTCGACACAGCCGGAGAACTAATTATTCCTACAGAGAGAAATGCAGGAAAGACTAATCTGTCTTGGAGCAATCCCCAAAGATATAGATTTCCCCCCATATGTAAAGATTACGGTGATGCAGGAAAACACAATACACAGGTAGAAAACAGATTCAGCAAAGATGAGGCCCAAACTATATAAATAGGAAAGGACAGAAAAGAGCACTGTCTGTAGCCGTGCAATACTCTAGAAAAAGAACCAACATGCCTGAAATGGAAAAATACTGAGCCCACATGGACTCTCCCCCACTATATCAAGACTCTGGTGTTACTGGGATCCAAACAAACACTAAAATAGTGGAAGGACTAAAATTAGTACCAAGCATGACAAAACAAAATACATAGCAGAATATGGAGCAATGTACACAGACATTCCCAGCAGGGAATGATCCAACTCCACCCAGAACTCCACACAGGCAAAATCAGGAAATAAGCCTTAGTACCTTAAACAAAAAAACAACAAGAAAGTGGAAACCACCAGCAGAGGTACAAAGACCAAATGTATCTGGAAGTTCTGGTAGACACAAAAGGAAGGGCTCGCTTCAAAATATCCTTAGCACACAGGAGACAATATTGAGCACCGGCAAGGAACAAGAGAACACTACTCAGTTATATAAGCCCAGTCAGAACCACCTGACTGCCAATCATCCTCAGCTGTCTGATTTCCATTCAGCAAGCCAACTCCACTACCAGCACTGACCACAAGAAGGAGCCCCAAACCAGAATCCAATCCAAATGATTTCACAACAGATTCCATTATTTTTACCTCAGAATTGAGTGATTCCATAATTTTTTCCCCTGTTTGGTTTTGAAAAGTAACCGTTACTGGCTAGCACATTATCTTTTCATAATTTTTTTTTTTAGTGTTTCTTAAAGCCAGAAAGTTGCCATTTGAAATTACTTTAGTTTTGTGCTATGTCTGTGATCTGCTTTTTTTAAACAAAAGTAAACAACTGAATGAACATCCTCAGAGCCAGGTGATTCCATAATTTTTGCCAGGAGTTGTATATTGGAAAATAGAGGTTACTTGAATTCTTTGTGTTCTTTTATCTCCTTATGGAAACTAGAACCTGCAATCACTTGATAAATGGTACAATGCTCTGCAATATTACTGTTTTATTCTCGAGTATTATAATTTTATTGATCTGCTATCAAGCCCTGCCCGTTAAACCTTCAGTGGCCATGACAGCTCATCAGCAGCAAGCGATCCATTTAGCTGGGGTTACACTGTTGTAATCCAACTTACAGGCCGGTGTCATCTGTAGAAACTTTAGAAATGTACTATTTTGAAACATTTTTTATGTTGTCACCTACACTCTTTCCTACAAAATAAGATCTGAACTACGGTATGTGACATTTCTCAAAAATTCCTGGCATCAAACCTAATTGTGGTTAAAAACGATATACGCAGGCTACAATGAAAAGTGGTATCTTTAGGAAGCTTTCAATTCTCAAAATTGTCTACCCTTGAAGGCAAAGTAGATGACCAGTACTATCTTTATCTAAAGGGGGCTTTACACGTGAAAGCACCTGCCCCCATCGTTTGTGCATCACGGGCAAATCGCTGCCCGTGGGGCACAATATTGCTAACACCCGTCACACATACTTACCTTCCTAGCGACGTCGCTGTGGGGGGTGAACAACCTCTTCATTAAGGGAGAGGTTTGTGCGCCGCCACAGCGACGTCACACAGCGGCCGACCAATAGAAGCTGAGGGGCGGAGAGCAGCCGCATTAACGACACACTCACCTCGTTGACGGAGGACGCAGGAACGCTGTTGTTCGTAGTTCCCGGGGTGTCACACGTAGCGATGTGTGCTGCCTCAGGAACAAAGAACAACCCGCATCCACAACGACCAACAAGATTTTGAAAATGAACGACGTGTGAACGATCAATGATTAGGTGAGTATTGTTGATCGTTAGCACTCGCTCGGAGCTGTTACACGCAACGACGTTGCTAACAACGCCGAATGTGCGTCACGAAATCCGTGACCCCGACGACATATCGTTAGATATATCGTTGCATGTAACGGGGCCTTAACTCTCTTTATTCAACTCAAAGATCTCGAGATATAATATTAGGACTCGTGGTTTACCAGAGACTATTGCTCTAACAGATTTAGTCTCTATCCTAACTAGCGATTTCAATAGAGTATTAAAGGGAACTTGTCCCCAGTTTTTTCAGTATTGACCAAAAGTATCACCTTCGGCAGTCCTGGGCTGCATTCTATGAAGGTGCACCTTGTTCCTGACTCCCCTTGTAGACCCCAAAAATACTTTTATAAAATCTGACTGCCATGTATGTAAATGACTTGTCCTGGTTGGATGGGCGTGCACTTTTTCGGCTCCTGTCCCCACTTCCTGCCGCTGTTTGCTGTCCTCCTTTGATGATTGACATGTCTGACGCCTCTGTCATTATTCACGTAGCTGGGCAAAATCGCGTGCCTGTGCAGTCATTCCTGGCTTGTGAAGGTGCACTTTGCTCTGCCCCATTGTGGGCAGAGCTGAAAACATAGGTGCGCTTGCGCAAGCAGGTGAGCTCTCTGCGCAGGCGTGAGATTGTGGGAGAGCTCAATGGCTCGCGCAAGCGCACCTGTGTTTTCAGCTCTGCCCGCAACGGGACAAAGCAAAGTGTGCCTGTGCAAGCTGGGAATGACTGCGTCGGCACGCGATTTTGCCCAGCTACGTGGATGATGACAGAGGCGTCATCTACGTCAATCATAAATTGAGAATGGCAAACAGTGTCAAAAGGAGGGACAGGAGCCTAAAAAAAGGACGCCCATCTGACTAAGAAAAGGACACCCATTTGACCAGAACGGTTCAGTTACATATGTGGCAGCAAATTTTGTAAAGGTATTGCTGGGGTCTGCAAGGGGACTCACGAACAAGGTGCACCTTCATGGAATGCAGCCCAGGAGTTGCATAAGGTTCTACTTTTGGTTTAACACTCAAAAATCTGGTGACAGGTTCCCTTTAAGATAACCAACCATTATACACATTAAATTTACCAGAACTCATAGAACTCTCAAAGCTCTAAATTCTGATCCTTCACACCCTGAGGCCTAAAACACACTTCCGCAAAAAAAAGTCCGTATGACACGGTCCGTTTTTCGGGTCCGTGTTCCGTATTTTTGGGGCGTTTCTCCGGTACGTATGGCATCTGTGTGATGGCGTATGCGAGCCGTGTGTGCGTGTGGAATGTCCGTATTGACATAAAATACGTACGTGTGCAGTCCGTGTGCCGTCCGTTTTTTAAGATCCCTATTCTTACCCAATTATTGTTGTTAATCATTCATCATGAGATCCTGGTGTTGTTGTTTGCTTTCAAATGACCTAATAGATTGGAAACAAGTGTTTCAGATTTTGTGATGAAAAACGGACACGGACGATACGTGCTGAACACGGACATACTCCGTTTGCGGTCCGTGCAGGCACGGACCCATAGACTAAAGCAGGTCCGTGCCTGCGTGCTGTCGGCAAAAAATGGACATGTCGTCCGTGTAGAAAAGCGCACACACGTACTTACGACACGGACACGCGTTCCGTGTGATTTTACGTGCGTGTGCCATCTACCATTGATTAACATGGGTCTCCGTGTGTACGTGTCTCCGGTACGTGCAAATACGTACCGCACACGTACAAAAAAACAGATGTGTGTTGCGGGTCTTAAGAGGCCATTTGCTGTGTTTTTGCTTTAAAGTGACGGAATACATAAGAGCAAGACTCTGCCAAGAAACTGATTTTCATGGGACAAGCTCCAACTGTTCCCTGACCTCTCAAGACACACACTGCGCCAGAGATAAGTGATGAATAGAGTTGAGCGAGTACCTATCTATTCGAACTCGCGATACTCGTAACGAATACTGTCTAATACTTGCGTATTCATTCCAAATAGCGTGTGCAATTCAAGACAATGGGGAAAAACTCGCAAAGTAACGAGTAACCTGAATGCCGGACTATTCGTGAAAATAGTAAGGCATTCGGGTCACTCGTTACTTTGCGAGTTTGCCCCCATTGACTTGTTTCCACAGTAGAATCCAGACAGAGCCTGGCTTTACATACATAAGCACATGATGTTTCTTCTGGTTTTTGTTTGGAGACTTGCTCATCTCCCATGATTTTCCCCCATAGGTTCATCTCTCTTATAGCTGTTTACTCCTTCACTTAGCAATTTGATATATATTTTCCAGACATTTTGTTTGTCCTTTTTTTTTTATCTGGATAGTATTCCCTATTCCTTGCCCTTCTAGAACTGATGCCACCCAATCTACATATTCTTACCAACACAGAACTTGCAACACCAAGAAGAAAAAGTTGTGGAATGATGGAACTCATGTGATGGATACACATTAATGGAAAAAGGAGAGGAAAAGCTCATGCATAATGGACGTGCAACCCTGCTGTTTCATGCAGGACGTGGCACCCATGTTCTTGCTTCATTTATTACCTTACTCGAGCTGTGCATCCGGTGTCTTGTTCTAGGATACACATTAATGATATGTAAATGATGAAAAAATGGGAACAACATTTTCACATGTCAATTTATTCAGTATAGAACACCAAACAAATTAGCAACAACCACCGACACATGGTTAAGTATTTCTAAAACATATTTCCACAATTGAATATGTAATAATAAAAGATATATTAATGCATAATATAACCAGGTGAAGGCAAGGACTAGATAGGGCAAATCACTAATAGTTAACAAACAACACAGAGAAAAAAAAACATTATATTATAAATATAATTTTATTGTTAAAGATCGAACAGACAACATGAATGGGTGGAGAAAACAAAGTCCAGAAAAATCGTTCACCCCAAGTAAAGTCCCAGACACTCCGTATATAGGATATAATTGCAAAACTGAACAATTGCAATGAAGGGAATTTTGTTTACTTACCGTAAATTCCTTTTCTTCTAGCTCCTATTGGGAGACCCAGACAATTGGGTGTATAGCTACTGCCTCCGGAGGCCACACAAAGTATTACACTTTAAAAAGTGTAACCCCTCCCCTCTGCCTATACACCCTCCCGTGCATCACGGGCCCATCAGTTTTGGTGCCAAAGCAGGAAGGAGGAACTTATAAATTGGTCTAAGGTAAATTCAATCCGAAGGATGTTCGGAGAACTGAAACCCTGAACCAAAAGAACCCTTCAACATGAACAACATGTGTACACAAAATAACAACAGCCCGAAGGGAACAGGGGCGGGTGCTGGGTCTCCCAATAGGAGCTAGAAGAAAAGGAATTTACGGTAAGTAAACAAAATTCCCTTCTTCTTTGTCGCTCCATTGGGAGACCCAGACAATTGGGATGTCCAAAAGCAGTCCCTGGGTGGGTAAAAGAATACCTCGATAAAAAAGAGCCGAAAAGACGGCCCTCTCTTACAGGTGAGCAACCGCCTCCTGAAGGACTCGCCTACCTAGGCTGGCATCTGCCGCAGCATAGGCATGAACCTGATAGTGTTTTGTGAATGTGTGCAGACTCGACCAGGTAGCTGCCTGACACACCTGCTGAGCCGTAGCCTGGTGACGCAATGCCCAGGATGCACCTGCGGCTCTGGTAGAATGGGCTTTCAGCTCAAAAGGAATCGGAAGCCCCGAAGAACGGTAGGCTTCAAGGATCAGTTCCTTGATCCACCGAGCCAAGGTTGACTTGGAAGCCTGCGACCCCTTACGCTGTCCAGTGACAAGGACAAAGAGCGCATCAGAACGGCGCAAGGGCGCAGTGTGCGAAAAGAAGAGCCGAAGTGCTCTCCCGAGATCTAACAAGTACAATCCTTTTCACAATTGTGAACTGGATGAGAGCCAAAAGAAGGTAAGGAGATATCCTGATTGAGAAGAAAAGGGGGATACCACCTTAAGTAGGAATTCCGGGACCGGACACAGAACCACCTCATCCTGGCGAAACACCAGGAAGGAGGCTTTGCATGACAGCGCTGCTAGCTCAGACACTTTCCGAAGTGATGTGCCTGCCACTAGGAAGACCACCTTCTGCGAAAGGCATGATAGAGATAACTCTGAGAGCGCTAAGAGCCAGGACTCAATGGCCACCCAGTCAGGTTGAAGACCGCAGAATCCAGATGGAAAATGGCCCTTGAGACAGCAAGTCTGGTCGGTCCGGGAGTGCCCACGGTCGACCCACCGTGAGGTGCCACAGATCCAGGTATCACGACCTCCTCGGCTAGTCTGGAGCGACGAGGATGGCGCGGCGGCAGTCGGACCCGAGCTTGAGGACCACTCTGGGCAGCAGCGCCAGAGGAAGAAATACATAAGGCAGTCGAAATTGCGACCAGTCCTGAACTGATGCGTCCGCCGCCAGCGCTCTGTGCTGGTGGTTGATGTATGCGACCTCCGTGGTGTCGTCCGACTGTATCCTGATCTGCCTGCCGTCCAGCCACCGCTGGGACGCCTTTAGGGCTAGCTACGCTGCCCTTATCTCCAGAACATTGATCTGAAGGGGGGACTCTGTCAGAGTCCAGGTTCCCTGAGCCCTGTGGTGGAGGAAGACCGCTGTCCACCCTGACAGACTCTCGTCCGTCGTGACCATAGCCCAGGATGGGAGCAGGAAAGATTTTTCTTCCGACAAAGAAGTGGGAAGAAGCCACCACTGAGGAGAGGTTTTGTCTGCCAGTGAAAGTTCCTGTCTAGGGACGTCGACCTCCTGACCCATTTGCGGAGAATGTGCCATTGGAGTGGACGCAGATGAAACTGCGCAAAGGGAACTGCCTCCATTGCTGCCACCATCTTCCCTAGGAAGCGCGTGAGGCGCCTCAAGGGGTGAGACTGGGCCCGAAGGAGAAAGTGCACCCCTGTCTGCAGCGAACGCTGTTTGTCCAGCGGAAGCTGCACTATCTCTGAGAGAGAATGAAACTCCATCCCGAGGTAAGTCGGTGATTGGGTCGGTGTCAATTTTTACTTTGGGAAATTGATGATCCACCCGAACCTCTGGAGAGTCTCCAGAGCAATGTTCAGGCTGTGTTGACATGCCACCCGGGAGGGTGCCTTGACTTAGGAGATCGTCTAAGTAAGAGATCACCGAGTGTCCCTGAGAGTGTAGGCCCACCACCACTGATGCCATGACCTTGGTGAAGACCCGTGGGACTGTCGCCCGGCCGAAAGGCAGAGTCACGAGCTGAAAGTGTTCGACCCGGATGGCGAAACACAGGGAGCGTTGATGCTCTGGTGTAATCGGCACATGGAGATTAGCATCCCTGATGTCGATTGATGCTAGGAAGTCTCCCTGGGACATCGAAGCGATGACTGAGCGGAGAGATTCCATCCGAAACCGTCTGGTTCTCACGTGTCTGTTGAGCAGAATGAGGCCCAGAACGGACCTGATCCGTCCTTTTTTGGTACCCCGAACAAGTTGGAGTAAAGACCATTGCTGAGGTCTGTTTGGTTTGGACTGGGGTAAGGACGAGTCCTTTCCCTTGGATTGTTTAATAATTTCATCCAATTGCTCGCCAAACAAACGGTCGCCAGAAAATGGCAAACCGGTTAAGAACTTCTTGGAAGTAGAGTCTGCCTTCCATTCGCGAAGCCACATGGCCCTGCGGACTGCCACCGAATTGGCGGATGCTACCACTGTACGGCTCGCAGAGTCCAGGACGACGTTCATGGCGTAGGACGAAAAAACCGACGCCTGAGAAGTCAAAGACACAACCTGCGGGGCAGAGTTACATGCGCCCGCATTAGTCTCAGTTCAGACAAGCTGAGATAGCTTGGAGTGCCCACACGACTGCGACGGCCGGAGCAAAAGACGCGCCTATGGCTTCATAGATGGATTTCATCATGAGCTCTATTTGCCTGTCAGTGGCATCCTAGAGCGATGAACCAGCTGCCACTAATACTACGGATCTAGCCGCCAGTCTGGAGACTGGAGGATCCACCTTGGGACACTGAGCCCAACCCTTAACTACGTCAGGGGAGAACGGGTAACGTGTGTCATTAAGGCGCTTAGTAAAGCGCTTGTCCGGAAATGCTCTGTGCTTCTGGACCGCATCTCTGAAGTTAGAGAGATCGAAAAACGCACTCCGTGTACGTTTGGGAAACCTAAACTGGTGTTTCTCCTACTGTGAAGCCGACTCCTCTATAGGTGGAGGTGGGGGAGTTTACTATGGCGTCCCCTTCAGGTGTATCCAGATTGAGAGCCACGTCAGGATCAGAGCCCTGAGCTGCGACCTCCGCTTCATCCTCCAGAGAGTCCTCATGCTGAGACCCCGAACCGCGTGATGAAGTCGGGGAAGGTTCCCAGCAAGCCCGCTTAGCCTGTCTGAGGCTGCGGTCCGTGTCGGAGTGGAGTTCTCACCGTGGGATCTGGGTGCCACCCCAGGAGCCCTTTGCTGTACCGACCGAGAAGGGCCTGGGGGCGATGAACTCACAGTGCCCTGGCCCTGTGTTACCGGTCTGGACTGCAAAGCTTCTAGTATCTTAGCAAATCATCTGTCCATAGACTGAGCCATGGAATGTGAAAGCGACTCAGAGAGTTTCTCAGTCAAAATTGCAAACTCTGTCCCTTCCATCTGTGCAGTGGAAACCGGCGGTACCACCTGAGCCGAGGGTCCCACCAGTGCCGGAGGCTCCGGCTGAGTGAGTGCCACAGGGGCCGAGCATTGTCACAGTGAGTGTAGGTGGAACCTGCAAGTAACATAGCCGCACAAGAGGTACAGGTTGCAAAATAAGCCTGTGCCTTGGCACCCTTGCTTTCTGCGGACGACATGTTGTCTCCTCTTAGAGTGATCAGTGAGGGTATATGGCCAAAAGCAAATAATGCTGCCGAATAGAGAAAATGTATACAATATATATATATATATATACACACTTCGGCACCCAAGGGGGGCCAGCACCTGACAACTGGTGTGGCTTACCGACTGCCCAAAGCGGTGGTGTGTCCACCAGATTCCCTGCCTGGGACTCCCAGAGCTGCAGAGCTCATTCTGAAATCCTCCACCGGTAGAAGTGATTATAACAATGGCTGCCAGCGTTCTGAGGGGAGGAGAGAGCCGTGGGAGTGCCTAATAAAGTGCGGGCATCTGGTGCCCCACAGTGCTCAGTGAGGGGGGAGGAGGATACCAAGTATGCTCCAGCCCTCACTGCCGACGTCCAGTCGGCCGTCCCGCCCCCACCCCTGACTGGCAGGCCCGGGGGCGGGAGTACATGGTACTAGGCCGCAAAAGCCGGGGACTAAAGTTAAAAGCGCGGCCGGCCAACAGGCGCGGTCGGCGCGGTAGTCCCGGTCTCACAAACCACACAGCAGCCGCTGCGGCGTCTATAACACAGGCGCTGCATGCACCGTCCCTAAGGGGACACAGAGTACCTTATGGATGCAGGGCTCTGTCCCTGATGAAATCCAGCCTCCTGTCCGTCAGATTCCCCCAGGGGCTGCGGAGGGAGCCCGGTCCCAGTGAACGGCGACCGGTTAGGATCCCACTTCTCCCAGAGCCGCGGAGCTCGTTCTGAAATCCCCCACCGGCAGCAATGATTATAACAATGGCTGCCAGCGTTCTGAGAGGAGGATGGAGCCGTGGGCGTGCCTAATAAAGTGCGGGAAACTGGTGCCCCACAGTGCTCAGTGAGGTGGGAGGAGGATACCAAAGTATGCTCCAGCCCTCACTGCCGACGTCAGTCGGCCGTCCCGCCCTTACCCCTGACTGGCAGGCCCGGGGGCGGGAGTACATGTACTAGGCCGCAAAAGCCGGGGACTAAAGTTAAAAGCGCGGCCGGCCAACAGGTGCGGTCGGCGCGGTAGTCCCGGTCTCACAAACCACACAGCAGCCGCTGCGGCGTCTGTAACACAGGCGCTGCATGCACCGTCCCTAAGGGGACACAGAGTACCTTATGGATGCAGGGTCCTGTCCCTGATGAACTGGTGCCCCACAGTGCTCAGTGAGGTGGGAGGAGGATACCAAAGTATGCTCCAGCCCTCACTGCCGACGTCAGTCGGCCGTCCCGCCCTTACCCCTTGACTGGCAGGCCCGGGGGCGGGAGTACATGGTACTAGGCCGCAAAAGCCAGGGACTAAAGTTAAAAGCGCGGCCGGCCAACAGGCGCGGTCGGCGCGGTATTCCCGGTCTCACAAACCACACAGCAGCCGCTGCGGCGTCTGTAACACAGGCGCTGCATGCACCGTCCCTAAGGGGACACAGAGTACCTTATGGATGCAGGGTCCTGTCCCTGATGATATCCAGTCTCCTGTCCGTCAGATTCCCCCAGGGGCTGCGGAGGGAGCCCGGTCCCAGTGAATGGATGACCGGTTAGGATCCCACTTCTCCCAGAGCCTCTAAGGGATGGGGAAGGAAAACGGCATGTGGGCTCCAGCCTCTGTACCCGCAATGGGTACCTCAACCTTAACAGCACCGCCGACTTAGTGGGGTGAGAAGGGAGCATGCCGGGGGCCCTGTGGGGGGCCCTCTTTTCTTCCATCCGATACAATCAGCAGCTGCTGCTGACTAAAATGTGGAGCTTGTATGCATGTGTGCCTCCTTCAACACAAAGCAAAAAACTGATGGGCCCGTGATGCACGGGAGGGTGTATAGGCAGAGGGGAGGGGTTACACTTTTTAAAGTGTAATACTTTGTGTGGCCTCCGGAGGCAGTAGCTATACACCCAATTGTCTGGGTCTCCCAATGGAGCGACAAAGAAATAACACAATATAACACAGTGCATTAATCACTATGTCCACTAGATGTCACCATATACCCAAAAGCATCCCTGAACATATGACCATTAGAAATAACATTAGCAAGGTGAATCAAGGTGAATCACCTAATATATAATAAACAGGTAGCTGGAGAGATGGGTGGGTCTGGCCACCTACGTACCCCTGCCCATGGCTGTAAAATGGAGTCCTTTGATTGGCACAGGGGTAATCTGTGTGCAAGTCAGTCTGGGTTTAGACTGGAAGGAGACTGCAGCCAGGCTGGTGAGTGCAGTGGCTGCAGGGATGAACCTCTTCTGGAGACACTGCAGACCATTTTAGCATGTTGAGGCCATAGAGACTGCTCATAGTAGCATGATCAACATGCGGCCTGGCTTTGTCATGTTGAAAAAACATTCCTAGGACACTTTCACATTCCCTTGTAAAGGCCGCTTCATGGTGTTGCCTGCGAGGCCTCCAAAAACAAACTTTGTGCTACTCATCCTCCCCTGGTCCAACAACAAGTCTCCACCGCTCTGTTAGTCTGTTATTCTGTGCAGTGCTGACATCACGTCAACGGCACTGCAGACAGTAGCTTTCTTTTCAGAAACAGCACCAATACTTGCACCAATACAATGGGTTGTGTCCGGTATTGCAGCTAAGCCACACTGAAGTGAACGGAGCGGAGATGCAATACAATTCACAATTCATGGTATGGGGTGGCACAGTTTCTGAAATAAAGCAGCCATGTTTTTAGCATGGGCAACCCCTTCAAAGCAAATTACATTTTAATAAATGCTTACTGACTGCTGTACCTTAAAGGGAACCTGTCAGCAGGAAAAATATTCATTTACATCCTTGCTCGTGGTTTCCTAGCGCGGTTTTTAAACCCGTTTTTCCTCCAGTCTACACTTTGATATCCTTTGCTCAGACACGGGGCCGCTGCTGAACCACTAAAGCACTCATCCACGTTCTCTAAGGGGTTGTGACTGGCACAACCCAGCCAGGTGAGTGTGTTTTAACCCTTTTTCCCTCTGCCCTGTAAATCGGGTAAGACCCTATTGCGCCTTTTCGCTCCTACTACAGCTTTTCCTGTCTGTCTCTTTCCCTGTCTGCCTGTCTTTGTCTGTCTCTAGTTCTCTGTCTCTTTCCCCGTCTGTCTCTATCAAGGTCTGTGTCTTTCCCCATCTATCTTTGTCTGTCTCTCTGGCTGTCTCCTCCTTCCCTGTCTGCCTGTCTCTGTCCCTGTCTGCATGTCTGTCTGTCTCTTTCCAGGTCTGTCTCTGTCTGTCTTTTTCACCGTCTTTCTCTGTCTGTCTCTTTCACCGTTTGTCTCTGTCTGTTTCTTTCCCTGTCTGTCTCTATCTCTCTGTCTCTTTCCCTGTCTGTCTCTCTCTGTCTGTCTCTCTCTCTCTGTCTGTCTCTCTATCCGTCTCCCCACCGACATCTTATTACCTCACATATAAGCTTCTTATACTATGAATGTCTTTTGTTCCTATAGCAACCACTCACAGCTCCTACTAATAATCTGTAGTTTCAGGCTCCATTTACTTTAATGAAGGCATGGTTTTTGGAGAATAACTGTAAAGGGTGGGGTTAAATTTTCCTGTCAAAACATAGTCTACGACGTTCCCTGAGGTGTCTGTGCAAAATTTGTGATTGTAAATGCGACGGTGCGAATACTCTTTTCGTTTCACTTTTTCCCCATTATGTAGATAGGGGCAAAATTGATTGGTAAATTGGAACACGCGGGGTAAAATTTCGCCTCACAACATAGTCGTGTTGTGTCGGGGTCCAGACGTGTGAGTGTGCAACATTTTGTGGCTGTAGCTGCGGCGGTGCAGATGCCAATCCCGGACATACGCACATACATACATACATACACACATTCAGCTTTATATATTAGATAAAGGATTTTTTTGGGTGTATTTGTTTATTTACTTTCACTTACAGGTTAATCATTGGGGGTGTCTCATGGACGCCTTAAAATGATTAACCTAGGACGTAGTGGCAACTATGGGCTGCCATTAACTCCTTATTACCCAGATTGCCACCGAACCAGGGCAATTCTGGATGAGCCGGGTAGAGTCCCGGGACTGTCGCATCTAATGGTTGCGGCAATTCCGGGCAGCTGCTGGCTGATATTTTTAGGCTGGGGGGCTCCCCATAACATGGGGCTCCCCATCCTGAGAATACCAGCCTTCAGCCGTGTGGCTTTATCTTGGCTGGTATCAAAATTGGGGGGGACCGCACGCCGTTTTTTCTTAATTATTGATTAATTTATTTTACTGCACTACATAGACCCACCCACCGGCGGCTGTGATTGGTTGCAGTGAGACAGCTGTCACTCAGCATGGGGGCGCGTCTGAATGCAACCAATCATAGGCGCCGGTGGACAGGGGAAGCAGTGAATACGAGATGTAATAATGAGCGGCCGGCATTTTCAAAAGCTGGAAAGGCCGCCGCAGTGTGACAGCTGTGCAGCGCCGCGCCGGTGATTGGTCAGTGATCGGTGAGTATGACTGAGGGGGGAGAGGGATAGATCAACAGAGAGAGAGAGACCGACCGATAGGGAGACAGAGAGACCGTCAGACAGACAGAAATAGAGTGGGTGGAAAATGCAACCAAAACGCACAAAAAAGTGACATGTTGCTTTTTAGAATGCAGCATCTTGGCAGCAGACTCTATGATGTCTTAGTTCTGAATTTAAAAAAAAACCAACCATTTTCCACAATATAAACATGAAAATGGCTGCTCAAGTCCTTTGTGCAAAGAAAAATTCAACCCAGTTTCCTTAAAAATCTATGATAGATCAGAAGAAGGATCTTCATTATAACAAGGATCAGATGGCAACTCTTCTGATGAAGGACTGCTGGAACATTTTGGATAACAGTTCTGGATGCATCTTGCATGGTTTTGTCTTCTTTCCCATCACAGGATAAAAGATGTTCCTCTAAGCCCACAATGCAGTTTTCTGTTGGGAATAAAAATATGTTTTTATCCAAATATATTGCTAATTATCTCCTACAAAAAATAGACCTTTATCAAAAATTGCAAGAGATCAAAAGTGTCACAAAAAATACATAGAAGTGGATTTATCTCACCACGGTTTGATACACCTGTCTTGATCCATGGTGCACTGGAGTAGGATGTACTGTATAGTGCATTTTTCAGAATCGGGATTGTGCTTCACTCAACGACTGGTGTAAATTTCTATCCACTTAAGGTACTTTGGTGGTGTAAATTATGATGAATTGGTCAAACTACATTCTATTATGTCCCCTTCTGCTATGCGCTGCCCATTTTTCAATAAGTAATAAGCAAAATGACACAATTTATTTTATCATATATGATATACGAGTTGTGGCAAAATTTTGCAATATTTCACTTTTACGACAGATTTCTTACACTATGGGACTGTTTGATAAATCAGTTCCATAGTAATTGAGGTAATGGATAAAATAACAGATATGACCCTAAAAGACTATGGAGACTTGACATGGGAGCAATGGCATGACACTGACATGGAAAACAATATGAGTAAATGCATTTAGTTAATAAAATTTCACTAAGTTTCAGGCTGCAATTTTATGCCTTCGCTCATTTTTAGACCCCCTTTGCTGTCTGACAAAAGTTTTAGATATTGGTTTATGGGAGTGTCTTTCCTTCTAATATATGCAATATGTGAGTTTTGTGTGTATCCAGAGACTGCTGCTATCTCCTCTGCCTTTCATCAGCACAGCTTGTATTCTGCAGTTATCTCTTCTCTGTGTGTTGTCCTCCTTGAAGAAAGCATTGTTTTCTTTGCTCTCTATAAGATCTAGACATAAAAATAAATACTTTCTTTATTGCAGGTCTATACAACTTTCCCCCTCCTGCTACCTGTAACACAGAGAAGGAAGGTAGAGAGCTGAAAGAGCTGTCAGGAGCAGGAGCTCTGCAAGATTTGTATCAGTTTTGTAAAAAAGCTGAGCTAGATAAAGAACTGAGAGACATTCTGAAGCAGTAAAATGGTAGAACATTTTTAATGAAGATTATTTAAAAAGTTGCTTAACGTTGCATAAACATAAAAAAAATAATAGAAATCTGTACAAAAGTGGTAAATAGTATGCAGAGGTGTCAGCGCTGTAGTTCATGTTTAATGCTAATTCCATTTGTTTGATTTACCCTCACGTGGAGATTAACTACATGCGGCTCCATTGTCTGCTGCTACACTTGTAGACAACCGTGTATTCTCGGCATATATTAGTCTACAAGCCTCATCAGTAAAATGTATCTATATCTGAGCGCTGGTGTTTCTTACATTTATTGTTAAAAGTGGTAAATAGCCTTTACTTTACTGCAAAATATGTTCGCTCAAGATAAGTGAATATATTTGAAGGAACCTTGTCCAGGACCCATATCAGTACTTTGTGGCTGCAGGAGTCATGTGAACCATCTCCTACCTGCTACCATCCCTCTACTGATTAGCAGATATAATGTCATCATTGCACGTAACGCACACTACGTCGCAGGCCGACGAATCAACTGAGGAGCTGGTGATGCCAGCAAGGAGGAGGCTGCTTGCAACACATTCATCTGGCGGACAAGGGATACCATTATTGATGTAAAAGGCATAGCCTGGCAAATAAAATAGACATCGCTAATCACATATATCCAATAACTTGAATAAGAAAATGTAAACAAGGTTTTTTGTTACGTCAGTAAGTTGAATGGCTTTTTAGTGCTGTTAACCCTTTAGTGACGGAGCTAATTTTCACCTTAATGACCAGACCAAATTTTGCAATTCTGACCAGTGTCACTTCATGAGGTTATAACTCTGGAACGCTTCAACGGATCCCGGTGATTCTGAGATTGTTTTTTCGTCACATATTGGACTTCATGTTAGTACCAAATTTAGGACAATATTTTTTGTGTTTATTTATGAAAAAAATTGAATATTGGCAAAAATTTTGAAAATTTAGCAATTTTCAACTTTTGAATTTTTATACCGTTAAACCAGAGATTTCTGTGACACAAAATAGTTAATAAATAACATTTCCCACATGTCTAATTAACATCAGCACAATTTTGGAAACAAAATTTTTTTTTGTTAGGAAGTTAGAGGGGTTCAAAGTTTATCAGCAATTTCTCATTTTTACATCAAAATTTACAAAACCAGTTTTTTAGGGACCACATCACATTTGAAGTGACTTCAATAGACCTAGATGACAGAAAATACCCAAAAGTGACACCATTCTAAAAACTGCACCCCCCAAAGTACTCAAAACCACATTCAAGAAGTTTATTAACCCTTCAGGTGCTTCACATGAACAAAAGCAATGTGGAATGAAAAAAAGCAAAAATTAAATTTTACCTAAAAATGTTGCTCTAACCCAAATTTATTCACTTTTAGAAGAAATAACACAACAAAATGGACCTCAAAACTTGTTCCCCACTTTCTTATGAGCGCGCCGATACCCCACATGTGGTCAGAAACCTCTGTTTGGACAAATGGGAGGGCTCGGAACAGAAGGAGCAATATTTGAATTTTGGAAAGCAAATTTGGCTGAAATAGATTGCGGGCACCATGTTGCATTTACAGGTCCGCTAAGGTACCTAAACAGAAGAAATCCCTCACAAGTGACACCATTTTGGAAACTAGACCCCTCAAGGCTTCTATCTAGGGGTATAGTGAGCATTTTAGATCCACAGGTACTTCACAGATTTTGTTAACGTTACGTTGTCATATTGAAAATTTTAATAATTTTCTCAAAAATGTTGCTTTAGCATCAATTTTCTCACTTTTTCAAGAGGTAATTCCAAAAATTTGACCTCAAGGTTTGTTAACCACTTTTTTATGAGCGCGGTGATACCTCACATGTGGTCTGAAACCTTTGTTTGGACAAATGGGAGGGCTTGGAACGAAAGGAGCAATATTTGAATTTTAGAAAGGAAATTTGGCTGAAAAAGATTGCGGGCACCATGTCACATTTGGAGGACCCCTAAGGTACCTAAACAGCAGAAACCCCGCACAAGTGGCCCCATTTTGGAAACTAGGCCCCTCAAGGAATTTATCTAGATGTTTGGTGAGTACCCTGAACCCTCAGGTGCTTCACAGAATTTTATAACGTTGAGCCATGAAAAAAAAAAAATAAAATTTTACCACAAAATTGTTATTTCAACCAGGTAGCTTTTTTTTTTACAAGAGTAAAAGGAAAAAATTCAGCATAACATTTATTGTGCAATTTCTCCTGAGTTTGGCGATACCTTATATGTGGTGGAAATCAACTGTTTGGGCGCATGGCAGGGCTCGGAAGGGAAGGAGTGCCATTTGACTGCAAAATTGGCTGGAATCAATAGCGGACGCCATGTTGCATTTGGAGAGCCCCTGAGGTGCCTAAGCAGTGGAGGTCCACCACAAGTGACTTCATTCTGGAAACAAGACACCTCAAGGCTTTTATCAAGGTGTATAGTGAGCAGTTTGAATCCACGAGTACTTCACAGAATTTGATAAGCTTAGGTTGCCATATTGAAAATTTTCATTTTTTTCACAAAACTGTTGCTTTAGCATCAAATTTCTCACTTTTTCAAGAGACAACAACAAACCGTGGACCCCACAGGTTGTTATCCAATGTCTTATGAGCACAGGGATACCCCACATGTGGCCAAAAACCTCTGTTTGGATAAATGGGAGGGCTTGGAATGGAGGGAGCACCATTTGAATTCTGGAAAAGTTGAAATAAATTGCGGGCACCATGTCACATTAGCAGGGCCCCCTTGGGTACCTATACATCAGAAAACCCCCACAAGTGACCCCATTTTGGAAACTGGATTTTATTCAGGAGTATAGTAAGCATTTTGAATCCACAGGTACTTCACAAAAATGTTGCTGTAGCAACAAATGTCTCACTGTTAGGCTCTGTGGCCATGATCCAGCGACACGGCATCTAGTACACAGTGTCAGCCTCCTGCAGAGATGTGAGTGTTGTCCACGGGAGAACGCAGCTGCCCAAGCCCACGATTCGGGTTCAGGCCGCTGTGGAGCTCTATGCTACCTGCAGAGAACACTCATCTCCGCAGCATAAATTGACATGCTGAGGCTCGGGAAGCTGCGCCACAGGTCGGTTTATGCTGCGGAGAAAAGAAGCACATTGGGCATGGGATTTCTAAAAATCCTTCCACTGTGCTTCTACTGCACAACGCAGCATTATGGACACAGGGAAAACACTCTGCGCCCAAAACGCTGCAAACCCTGATTGTGGGCACACAGCGTAAAATGCTACAATGGATGAATGGATAGATGTCAAACAAATATAACGTCCCATTCCCCTGCATATTCTAAGCTGGCGCCCTTTAGTGCCTTTCATGTGGCACTAAAGGGTGCCTAGCCTTGTATTTAGCCCCCCAAAAAATTAATAATTAAAATAAACGACGTGGGGTCCCCCCTATTTTTGATAGCCAGCTAGGGTAAAGCAGACAGCTGTAGCCTGCAAACCACAGCTGACAGCTTCACCTTGGCTGGTGATCAATTTGGAGGGCTCCCCAGGCGTTTTTTTAAAAAAAAAAACGTGGGGTCCCCCCCAAATTAGATCACCAGCCAAGGTGAAGCGGACAGCTGGGGTCTGGTATTCTCAGGGTGGGAAGAGCCATGGTTATTGGACTCTTCCCAGCCTAAAAATAGCAGGCCGCAGCCGCCCCAGAAGTGGCGCATCCATTAGATGCGCCAATCCTGGCGCTTCGCCCCAGCTCATCCCGCGCCCTGGTGCGGTGGCAGACGGGGTAATATATGGGGTTGATACCAGCTGTAATGTCACCTGGCATCAAGCCCTGGGGTTAGTGATGTCACGGCATCTGAACAGATACCCGACATCACTAACCCAGTCAGTAATAGAAAAAAAAAAGACAAAAAAAAAATTTATTTGAAAAAACACTCCCCGAAACATTCCTCTTTTACCAATATATTGAAAATAAAGAAATTCCGGTCGCTGTAATCCATTTTGGAGGTCCCACGCCGACTCTGGATCTTCTAGAATATGGGGGGCACGTTCAGGGAACGTATCCCCCATTTTCTGGAAGACCAAGCTCTCCATGAGCAGTGTGGGTGCAGTAATCTGAGAATACTGCACTCACACTGCCCCGGTCCAACCTAGGGCAGAGTGACCTGCAGTAACCTCATTCCAGAATATGAGGGGCACGCTCACAGAACGTACCCCCCATTTTCTGGAACAGCAGCCTCTCCATGTGAGGAGTGTGGCTGCAGATTACCGCACTCACCCTCCCCCGGTCCACAGTGGAGCCTGTGCATCAGCGACGTCAGCAGGATCCCTGCTTGCAGGGATCCAGCTGACAGCCGCTGTCTGCGCATGCGCCGCCAGCATTGAAGAAGGAGGCGGCGATCGCGGGCCCGGAGCGGCAGACAGGTAACGTATAACCGGGGGCTTGGGGGGGGGGGGTGACGGGGGGTGACCTAGTGGGACCTGGGGACACCTTTCTGCCGCATGTGACGTGTCTGGAGAACCGGAGGGGGCTCCGGTGACCAGAGGGCTCCGGTGGACCGGAGGAGGGGTCAGGGGGAGGACATTTCCCTCCGATCTGAAATGTTTGATCATTTCAGATCGGAGGGAAATGACTGCAGAGCCGGCGCCGGCGGCAGTTTTCTGTGCGCTTCGGCGCCATTTTGGATGTCCGGTGGGGGTAGGGGTGGGGGTGGGGGGACTCTCCGGTACCGGGGGCTTTGGGGGCACTAGGGGGTTAGATTTCTTTCTCATCTGACATGTTTGATCATGTCAGATGAAAAAGAAATCAGTTTTACCGGCCATTTCTTTTTTTTTCATGTGTTCGTCGGTATACGGTGTATACCGCCGATCACATGATCGGGGTCCAAAAAAAACACCCCGATTCATAATCTGGGGGGTCTCAGCTACCCCCGGTAGCTGAAACCCCCGAGATTTTCGGTCGCTGGGGGGCGCTACAGGGTTTTTTCGGGCCGCCGCTTTAAAGCGGCGGAACAGAATAAGTACCCTGTTTTGCCGCCGCTTTAAGTCGTACGGCCGTCGTTATGAGGTTAAATAGCCACGTGTTATTAACTGGGATCAACAAGTTTCAGCTACTCTAGTACAGGGGAGATCAGTTTAGATGGGATGGCCATAATATAATTAAGTTAATCTTAATAGGCCCAGGGCAGTGGGAAAAAAAACCTATACTCACCTTCCAGACCAGCGCTGCTCCTCTGCACTTCATACAGTGTCCCCCGACATCAATATCCGGTGGGAGGTGTCACGTGAAGGCTACATCCGATTAGTAGATGCTATTTGGCTGCAGCAGTCATGCGACCTCTTCAGCAGGATGCTGGGGACCAGTGGGGAATACAGAATGCCGAAAAGCAATGCAGGTCCAGGAGGACAGGTTTATATCTGTCATCCAACACCCCAGGAAACCACTTTACCCATAGGAAATAGAATGTATTAGATAAGTAGATGAACTTAGTTTTCTGCTTTCTAAAATGAACAATAAATTAATGTTCTACCAAGGCCCCACATGTAAAACATGTGCATGGAGCCAGTTTAGCCAATTCCTTTTTATTCCATTGGCTTAACATTAAACATTAAAAAAAATACTACTTCAAAGAGCGCCTAATACAGTTATAGCTACAAAGTGTCATAGGGAACCTGTCACTTTATTTATGCTGCTACACTATGAAATAGAGCACCAACTAGGAGAATATGTGCATCCTCTTTGAATGCAATCACTAAAGGGGGCTTTACACGGTAGCGATATCGCTAGCAATTTCTAGCGATATCGAGCGTGTAAGTACCCGCCCCCGTCGCGCATGCGATTGTTTGTGATCGCTGCCGTAGCGAACATTATTGCTACGGCAGCGTGACACGTACTTACCTGGTCGTCGTCGTCGCTGTGACTGCCGAACAATCCCTCCTTCAAGGGGGAGGGACGTTCGGCATCACACCGACGTCACCGCAACGTCACTAAGCGGCCAGCCAATCAAAGCGGAGGGGCGGAGATGAGCAGGACGTAACATCCCGCCCACCTCCTTCCTTCCGCATTGGGGCCGGCGGCAGGTAGCTGCTTTCACACATCCGGTTTGAGCCGTGCGGCTCAATCCGGCTGTGAAACCTATGCAACGGATGCGGTGAAAACACCGCATCCTTTGCATAAGTTTTTTACATGCGGCCCGTCCGGTTTTTGCCGCTTGCGGCATGCTACTGAGCATGCGCAGTGGCAAAAACCGCATGCGGCGGCCGGATGCGGTGTTTGCCGCATCGCGCCGCATCCGGCATCCATAGGGATGCATTGGGAAAAACGCCGCATCGGCAGGATGCGGTTTTTTTTTGCCGCACAAAAAAAACGTGCAAGGCAACGTTCCATCCGGCTGCCGCATCGGCTAAATCTGCCGCATGCGGCAAAAACCGGACCGAACGCAAGGCCACGCGGCACAAATTAAAGTCTATGCAGGAAAAACGCAACCGGCAGCAAAAAAAAAACGGTTGAGTTTTTCCTGCAACTGCAACTTGACGGATTGTGCCACATAGCAAAATCCGGATGTGTGAAAGCAGCCTAAGGAGACGGTCCTCGCTCCTGCGGTGTCACACATAGCGATGTGTGCTGCTGCATGAGCGATGAACAACATGGATAAACAACCCTTACCGATTTTTGAGTTTGGAACGACCTCTCCATGGTGAACGATTTTCACCATTTTTTAGGTCGCTTAAGGTCGCTGGTCAGTGTCACACGCTGCGATATCGTTAATGACGCCGGATGTGCGTCACTAACAACGTAACCCCGACGACAAAACATTAACGATATCGTAGCGTGTAAAGCCACCTTTACTCCTGTTGATTTCAGTAGGAATCTCCTCCTCTTTAAGATGTTGGTCATCCTTTACATAAACTTCTTCTATTTCAAGATTTGTATCAGTGAGGTCTTCTCCCTAGTATTATAGGTAAAAAATATACAGTTTAGATGTTAAATAAAACCCTTTAGGAAACCCAAAAACAATGGATACCAGTAACCATGATGAAAGAATATTTACACATAAGTATCTAAATTTAGGCTTACATCTCCATGTATTAAATATATAAAATATCTGAAAGCTGAATTTCTAGCAGACTGGTGACTAGAACTGCCAAACAGCACTACTTGTGTCACATAATATACAGTATAAGAAAAGTACTGTTTGTTAATGAAAATTCTTCATCTAGCTATTATTTGTTACAGAGTTATTCTCTCCATTCCAAATTGTCACCTATCTGACCAATGAGACCCCACTGATCCTGAGAAAGGGGCCATTAAATGCCGTTAGAGTGGTGCTTTGGTAGCGCTCTATTCATTCTCTACGGGACTGCTAGTGATCGCAGAGCACAATGCTCAGCTTTTTCCGGCAGTCCAAAAGAGAATGAAGGGAGTGAGTGCTGGCCGTATGCGGTTACGTTTTCAAAGAATAATCTGAAGCTATCCCCATCCTTTGGATATAAGATAACCTTCAACCCTATCACTCCGCAGCTAATTTTAGTTTTTTGCGCTTTTTTTTCCAGTCCCCTTTCTTCCAAGAACCATGACATTTTTATTGTATTGTTTACATAGCTGTTCCTGGCTTGTTTTTTAATAGGATGAGTGGTAGTTTTGAATGACACCATTCATTTTACCATTCAATGAACTGAATAACTAGGACACTTTGCATGCCCTCTTACCCGAATCTTATACAAACGTCTGGTGTCCTGTACACATTGTGAATCAGGTATAATTGGGAGAGTCATTGTGCTTCACTAAGAGAAAGTAGGAGGGATTCTTTTTAAAATTTACGCCCAATGGCCCTCCTCTATTGGACCAATCTCAGCTTCCCACCTTTCCTTACTGTGCTGATCCCCATGTTACAAAGTCAACGACAGTAGGAATTTGTACAATAGTGACATTACCCCAGAAGACCCACTCAGCTCCCAATTAGCTGAACTGCGTTATTTGTCTCTTCGACAACTGAGTTCTCCCTTGTGAAATCCGCTAAAAATGCATGTCTCAACTGGAGGTATTTGTAAAAGTCTCTGCTGTCAAGACCATAATCCCCTTGCATTGGGAGAAAGTCTTAAACGTGTTCTTGGAGATCTTGCCTTTTCCTTTCACCTATCAAAGCCAACATTACTTCCCAAATTTCCCAGCAGACTCACATGTAGATGTATATTGTGAGCAACCCTTTATTTGCTGTAGCTCTCTAATCCTCCACCACACATTGTGCATTGAGGAAAAAGTGGGGAATCTAGAAGGTGGCATCTAAATTGACTACCCTGTAGAACCTCATGTAATGATAGACTAGTCACTGCTTTCTGTAACAGGGATTTCAGAGAATGTGTACCCTCCCTCCATCATCCTCTAAAGTTTAATTATTTTTATTTAGTCTTTTTATTTGTCCCTTTGCTAGGTATCATGTGAGTAAACGTCACAAAGGTAGTAGGAAAATTCTCACTGGTCTCCATCTTCTCCAAGTTTCAGCGGCATTTTGGTCCACTGCATTACTACGTAACCACATCTATAACTTACCGGATCACTGTGTGGAGCGATGGTTACTCTCTCAATGCAAGTCATTTACTCTCAGAATGAAGCTCTCCAGACTCATTCTAAATCTCATAGACTTGAACTAAAAATTCAAAAAGTGATCTCCCTTCCACAATACAACCATTGTGTGATTCGGCAGGTCACAAAAGTAGTCACATGGTGCCTCAATGGACTGGAGCGTTGCTGAGACTGGGAAAATATGGTGATCAGGTTAGTACCTTCGTGACACTTACACCCAAAGGCAACCTCAATAGAATGATGCTTAAATACATCCTCTGGTTTGTTTCAGATGTTTCTTTACTCCTTGTTTCTATATGTGTTCCATTGTGTTTTTTTTGGCTTCAGTCTGAATCTACAATGTACACATTAATATAAGAATAAAAAAGGGTGTCCAAACTAGTGATTGATAGTGATTGATACTGTATCTCCTGGAAATCCATTCATCCATCCATATTCAAAATCCAAATTCCCTTTAACCCCTTAATAACCTAGGACATACTATATATATATATATATATATATATATATATATAGTATTATATACAACTATACAACCACATATTTTAGGTCTCCCTACATTCCTTTGATGTGGGCCTCGCTTGGCGAGCCCACGTTTCCCGCACAGGTTGGCTGATCTTATCAGCAGTCATGTGCAGCTAACAGGCACAGGTAGATCTCTGATCTACCTGCGCCTGTTAACCCCTTAGATCGCGCTGTCAAAATCTGACAGTGCGATCCAACGTGTGCCGGCGAGGATTGTGCTGTTCGCCACTGCCATCAGCGGCCCCATGATGTGATCTCGGGGAGCCAATGGGTTGTCATGACAGTGCCGGTTCAGATGATGACCCCTGTCGTTGTGATAACTCCCTTCCTGTAAATATCGGCTGAGTGCTGGCACTCACAGGAGATCAGCATTGTTGCTGTTTAGAGGGATACTGAAGCTATAGGAAAGTACAGGCATAAGGTCACCTAAGGGGACTAGTAAAATCAAGGAACAATGTTAAAAGAAAACTTAGAAAAGAAACAAAAAAAACCCCTAAGGCTATGTGCGCACTGGGAAATGGAATTTTATTGAGAAAATTCCGCATGCTCTCAAAGATTACCGCACCCGCGGTAAAAAAACGTGGCAAACCGCACCCGAAAACCGCATGCGGTTTGCCGCGGTTTGACCGCGGTATTGTTCGCGGTGTTGCCGCGGTTTTGCCCCGGGTTTTGCCGCGTGCGGGTTGGGATGTGCTTTATTGCATTCAAAGCAATAAAGCACATTGAAAAAAAAAAAAGTCATTTAATTCTGAGATAGTAGATAGACAGATAGAGGGATAGATAGAGGGATAGATAGATAGATAGATAGATAGATAGATAGATAGAGGACAGATCGCTGCATTTCCCACGGTCGGCAGTGAGTTCACATTACCGGCCGTGGGAAATGACCGGTAATTACCTCTGCTGTCTGCTGCATTCATTCAGCCCTGTGTCTGTGACAGTCGCGGCTGGATGTAAGCAGCGCAGGACGTCGGAGCTGTGGATTACGCCGGAGCTTTGGTGCGGGAGGGGTTAATAAAATGGTGAACGAGGCTTGTTTGTTTTATTTAAAATAAAGGATTTTTCTGTGTGTTTTATTCACTTTACTTACGGGTTGATCATGTCAGCTGTCACATAGACGCTGCCATGATCAAGCCTGGAGTTAATGGCAGTGGTCCCCCACCATCATTAACCCCTTGTATTACCCTGCTGCCACTGCTACACGGCGGCAGGAAGAGCCGAGGACACGCCGGTGCTGCCGCATAATGCATGCGACAGTGCCGGGGCAGCTGCGGCTGATATTCTCGGCTGCGGGAGGTGGGAGGTAGGCGGGGGACATTAACCCTGCCCTTCTCCCTCCCCAGCCTGAGAATACCGGGCCGCCGCTGTGTGCTTACCTCGGCTGGAAGGTAAAAATACGGCGGAGCCCACGTGCTTTGTTTTCTATATTTCCGTTTTCTTTCTATGTGTGGTCTATGTGTCTGTGTTCTATGTGTGTTCTATGTCTGTGATGTCTGTGTGTGTGATGTGTGTGTGTTTACTCTCTGCACGGCTTCCTCTTCCTGTAATGACATCACTTCCCTGCAAAACCGCAGACAGACGATGTACATTACCGGAGGTAAACCGCGAAATACCGCAGGGAATAACGCAGGAAAACGCAGTGAACCGCACAGAATTTGCTGCCCGCGTTATTCCCTGCGGGATTTCACGATTAACATTGGAGTCAATGGAGTGAAATCCCGCAGCGATGTGCGGAAAAGAAGTGACATGCACTTGTTTTTGGTGCGGGAATCCCGCAGCAAAAACATGCAGCTGTCAAATTCCGCCTAGTGCGCAAAGGATTTTTTTTCTCCATAGGATTTGCTGGTGATTCACTGCAGAGATGTTATGAACATTTTCTGCAGCGAAACATGCAGCAAATCCGCGGAAAATCCGCGGCAAAATCCGGTAAGTGCGCACATAGCCTAAAAGTTCAAATCACACCCCTTTTGCCCCATTGAATATAAAACAATAAAAAAATAATACACACATATCTGATATCACAGAGTTTAGAAATGCAAAATCTATCAAAATATAAAATCAATTCATCTGATCAGTAAAGTGCGTAGTGAGAAAAAAATGAAAACGCCAAAATTACATTTTGTGGTCGCCGTGTTGTCACGCTCCCCGGTGCCCGTGCCATGCTCCCCGGTGCCCATGCCACGCTCCCCGGTTCTCCTGCCATGCTCCCTGGCTCCCCTGCCACGCTCCCCGGCTCCTCTGCCACGCTCCCCCGCTCCCGGACCTCGCTTCCCCGCTCCCGTGCCACGCTCCCCGGTCCCCCGCTCCTCAGCCTCCATGCTCCCTCACCTGCGTCCTCCAGGCAGCCCGGTCCCCGGTCCCGGCGCCCGTCTGCTGTCCTGAGCCGGCCCGGCACTCCTGCCTCCTGCACACCGCATCCTGCTCTGGCTTCTGGCACCCGGGCCTCGCGCATGCGCATTAGGGCGCGCGCGCGGTCATTGACCTTTTCTTAAAGGGCCAGTGTCCTCCAACAGGATATTGAAGATGCAGGTACAGGGTATATAGGGGGTTCCTTTCCAAGTGGGTGGGGCCTGTTCTTCGTGTTTGCTAAGCTAGGAGTCAGGTCTCCCTGTGCCATTGTCTCGTACTCACCTATCTCTCTTGTAGAGCCGCTCCTGTCCCGCCAACCAGTCCTGACGATTCCAGAACCTCGAACGGTGACTGTCCGCCATCTCGTCAGTCCCTACCATCTCCGATCCCTGGATCCGTGTGGTTACCCACCTCCTCGCTCCGTTGGTTCCGGATTCTGCCTGACATCATCTCGGCCTCCGAACCTGAGCTCCGTCACCCGGACTACCCTCAGAGACTCCGTGGTCCCAGGGACTTCTTCACTCCACTCCTCTGTACGGACTGTCCTGCTACCCGTAGTGCTCCGGCTACCGGGCACCTTGCCCTCGGTGAGGTGTTCAGCCCAGTGGATCCGCCTCCTGGGCCTACCTGTCCTCCTGGTCCTAACAGTAAGAACAGGCCATGGATCCCGCCGAAGCACTAGCGGCCCAGCTGGGCAACTTGCAGCAGGAACTCGGACGACAGCGCGAGACTCAGTCTCGCATGCTGGCCTTCATATCCTCGGTGGATACCCGCCTGAACACGCTGCAAGCAACAGCCACGTCCCTGGCATCTCAGGCTTCAACAGCACAGTCCACGGCCGCAGTTCCAGTGGCGGCTTCCTCGGAAGCCTCTAAACTCCGCTTGGCCTCTCCACCCCGATATGCCGGAGATCCTAAGACCTGCAGAGGATTCTTGAATCAGTGCTCCCTCCACTTTAAGCTGCTTCCGCACCTGTTTGCCTCCGACCAAGCCAAAGTGGCGTTTGTGATGTCCCAGCTAGAGGGTGAGGCACTGGCCTGGATGAACCCCTTGTGGGAGAGGGAGGACCCTGTAACTACCAACATCCAGGAATTCCTGCAGGCGTTTAGAACCATCTTTGACGAACCCGGACGTGCCGCCGTGTCCGCCTCATCACTCCTCAGGCTACGTCAGGGGACCTTGACGGTGGGCCAATATGCCATCCGCTTTCGCACCTTGGCCTCAGAATTGGGGTGGAACAATGAGGCCCTCACCGCCGCCTTCTGGGAAGGACTCTCCAGTCGTATTAAGGACGAGCTGGCAGGCCGCGATGTTCCTTCCACTCTGGATGCCCTGATTGCACTAGCCACCTGCGTTGACCTCCGTTTTCAGGAACGATCCAAAGAGGTGTCCCGCGAGAGACGTCCGATACGGCATTCCTCTCCTCCGCAGAAGCCCGTCGTACCTCAGTCGACATCGTCTGGCGTCTCTGTCCACGAACCCATGCAGATTGATCGTGTGCGGCAGTCCGAACAACGCCGAGCAGAACGGCTCGCCAAGGGTCTCTGCTTCTACTGCGGAGAGGGCACACACCTGCTACGTTCCTGTCCAGAGAGGCCGGGAAACTGCAAAGCCTAAGGTTGGTAGGAGAGGCCACCCTAGGTGCTGGGACTCTCTCAGACCCGGTTACGTGGACTGTTCAAGTGACAACGGGAGAGACGCGGTTCACGGCAGAGGCGTACCTCGATTCCGGGGCAGCAGGCAATTTCATCCAGCAGGCCACGGTGGACAAGTACCAGGTGCCGGTTACTCCACTCGACAAACCCCTCGTGATTGCCTCTGTAGATGGGAGACCCCTCTCTGACACCATCTCGTGGATCACCAAGCCAGTAGAACTACGTATCGGTGCCCTGCACACCGAGAACATCACTCTCTACGTCCTCCCACACGTCTCATCAAATCCTGCTGGGACTCCCCTGGTTACGGACACACGAACCGTCGGTCAGCTGGCGTACTGGTGAAATTACCCGATGGGGCTCCTCTTGCCACGAGAACTGCCTGAAGTCCATACAGCCCATCCAACGACCTCCGGTTCCGGAGTCCCTACCAGGACTGCCTTCGGCCTACTGGTCCTTCGCGGACGTCTTTGATAAAAAGGAGTCAGAGGTACTGCCGCCACATCGTCCTTACGACTGTGCCATCGACCTACTCCCGGGAACTACACCACCTCGAGGACGGATATATCCTTTGTCCCCTGCTGAAACAAGAGCCATGTCTGCCTACATCACTGAGAACCTGGCAAGGGGATTCATCCGGAGATCCTCCTCTCCTGCTGGAGCAGGCTTCTTCTTCGTTAAGAAGAAAGAGGGCGACCTGCGCCCATGCATTGACTACCGGGGATTGAACCAAATCACCGTAAAGAATAAATACCCCCTGCCGCTCATCCCCGAATTGTTTGATCGGCTTAGAGGAGCTCGTGTGTTTACCAAGTTGGATCTTCGGGGTGCCTACAACCTGGTCCGCATCCGCTCTGGGGACGAATGGAAGACCGCATTTAACACTCGCGATGGGCACTACGAGTATTGTGTGATGCCCTTCGGCCTGTGTAACGCACCGGCAGTCTTTCAAGAATTAGTGAACGACGTGTTCCGGTTCCGGGACCTTCTCTACGTCTGTGTGGTGGTATATCTGGATGACATCCTGGTTTTCTCTCCGGACCTCCAGACCCACAGAGAGAACGTGCAGCTGGTACTACAAAGACTGAGAGAGAATCGTCTGTACGCCAAGTACGAGAAGTGTGTCTTCGAGCAGTCTTCTCTTCCCTTCCTGGGTTACGTAATCTCCGATACCGGCCTGCAGATGGACCCAGAGAAGGTCTCTTCCATTCTCAACTGGCCCCCTCCTTCTGGACTGAAGGCAATTCAACGGTTTCTTGGATTTGCGAACTATTACCGTCAGTTCATCCCTCACTTCTCTGCCCTGACTGCGCCTCTCTCTGCCTTGACCAAGAAGGGGGATAATCCAAAGGACTGGTCACTTGCGGCCGATGCAGCGTTTGGCTCCCTGAAACGGGCATTTGCTTCCTCTCCTGTGCTCCTCCGTCCTGAGTTAAACCGACAGTTTACCTTGGAGGTGGATGCCTCCTCTGGAGCCGGAGCAGTGCTCATGCAGAAGTCCTCCACCGGGAAGATGGTTACTTGCGGTTTCTTCTCCAAGAGCTTCTCAGCGCCTGAACGCAACTACACCATCGGTGACCGAGAGCGATTAGCAGTCAAACTAGCTCTGGAAGAATGGCGCTACCTTCTGGAGGGAGCAGTGTACCCCGTGATCATTTACACGGACCACAAGAACCTGGAATACCTACGGTCTGCTCAGCGACTGAACCCACGTCAAGCCAGGTGGTCCTTGTTCTTTGCCAGGTTCGATTTTCAGCTCCATTTTCGGCCCGCGGATAAGAATGTGCGAACAGATGCCTTGTCCAGGTCATTCGTGCCCATGGAACAGGAGGAGGAGACATCCCAGCCCATCATCTGCCCAAGTAAAATCATTCCGGTGGCACCTGTCACTCTGGCCCAGATACCGCCCGGGAAGACCTATGTCTCTGAAACTGACAGACAAAAAGTGTTGCATTGGGGCCATGCCTCGAAAATAGCCGGCCATGCTGGTCAGAAGAGAACATGGAGTACTACTGGTGGCCATCCCTTCGCACGGACGTCGCCTCTTTTGTCTCAGCCTGCTCCTCTTGTGCCCGGAACAAGACGCCCAAACACCTGCCATATGGTCGCCTTCTGCCTCTGCCAATTCCCTCCGTTCCGTGGAAACACATTGCAATGGACTTTATTACAGACTTGCCCTTGTCCGCCGGACACACAGTCATATGGGTCATGGTGGATCGGTTCTCCAAAATGGCTCATTTCGTCCCTATGGCTGGACTCCCCTCTGCCCAGGAACTCGCTGACGCCTACATACAGCACATCTTCCGGTTGCATGGCTTTCCCTCACACATTGTGTCCGACAGAGGAACTCAGTTTACCTCCTGCTTCTGGAGGGCCCTCTGCAAACACCTGGGAGTGGCTCTGGACTTTTCTTCAGCCTACCATCCTCAGTCGAATGGCCAAGTGGAACGAGTCAATCAGATCCTGACCTCCTTCTTGCGTCACTACGTTAACACCCATCACGATGACTGGTCCACGCTCCTTCCTTGGGCTGAATTCTCCCATAACCATCACATCAGTGAGTCCTCCTCCAGCTCTCCCTTCCATGTCGTTTACGGACTTCAGCCTTCCGTCCCATTGCCTGTATCTTCTTCCTCGGATGTCCCTGCTGCTGATACCGTAGTCCGTGACTTTTCAACAATTTGGGACTCTGTCAAGACGTCCCTTGGACATGCTTCCCTGCGGATGAAGAGACACGCGGACAAGAGGCGTCTGGATCCTCCGTGTTTCTCTCCAGGAGATCTGGTCTGGCTTGCTTCCAAATATGTCCGATTAAAGCTACCATCATACAAGCTGGGTCCTCGCTACATCGGGCCGTTTAAAGTCATCGGCAAGATAAATGAGGTCTCCTACAAGCTGCAGCTCCCGGCCACGATGAGGATACCCAACTCCTTCCACGTCTCCCTGCTCAAGCCGGTTGTCCTTGGTCCCTTCTCCGCTGCTGCCAGCTCTGCTCCTCCTCCTATTGCTGATGATGACATCTATGCGGTAAGGGATATCGTGGCCATGAAGACCGTACGGGGCCGACAGTTCTTCCTGGTGGACTGGGCTGGGTATGGTCCTGAGGATAGGTCCTGGGAACCCCGGGAGAATGTGGGTACTCCTCTGATACGTGCCTTCCTGTCCCGGTTGCGGGGAGGGGGGCGTGGGGGAGGGGGTACTGTCACGCTCCCCGGTGCCCGTGCCATGCTCCCCGGTGCCCATGCCACGCTCCCAGGTTCTCCTGCCATGCTCCCTGGCTCCCCTGCCACGCTCCTCGGCTTCTCTGCCACGCTCCCGGACCTCGCTTCCCCGCTCCCGTGCCACGCTCCCCGGTCCCCCGCTCCTCAGCCTCCATGCTCCCTCACCTGCGTCCTCCAGGCAGCCCGGTCCCCGGTCCCGGCGCCCGTCTGCTGTCCTGAGCCGGCCCGGCACTCCTGCCTCCTGCACACCACATCCTGCTCTGGCTTCTGGCACCCGGGCCTCGCGCATGCGCATTAGGGCGCGCGCGCGGTCATTGACCTTTTCTTAAAGGGCCAGCGTCCTCCAACAGGATATTGAAGATGCAGGTACAGGGTATATAGGGGGTTCCTTGCCAAGTGGGCGGGGCCTGTTCTTCGTGTTTGCTAAGCTAGGAGTCAGGTCTCCCTGTGCCATTGTCTCGTACTCACCTATCTCTCTTGTAGAGCCGCTCCTGTCCCGCCAACCGGTCCTGACGATTCCAGAACCCCGAACGGTGACTGTCCGCCATCTCGTCAGTCCCTACCATCTCCGATCCCTGGATCCGTGTGGTGACCCACCTCCTCGCTCCGTTGGTTCCGGATTCTGCCTGACATCATCTCGGCCTCCGAACCTGAGCTCCGTCACCCGGACTACCCTCAGAGACTCCGTGGTCCCAGGGACTTCTTCACTCCACTCCTCTGTACGGACTGTCCTGCTACCCGTAGTGCTCCGGCTACCGGGCACCTTGCCCTCGGTGAGGTGTTCAGCCCAGTGGATCCACCTCCTGGGCCTACCCGTCCTCCTGGTCCTAACACGTGTACATTGCAATAAAATGCAATAACAGGCGATCAAAGTATCACATCTACCCAATAATGGTATAATTAAAATGTCAGCTCAAGACGCAAAAAATAAGATCCCAAAAAATGAGAATGCTATGGGTCTTAAAAAATAGTGACAAAAGCGCTATTTTTTTATCTTTACAAACTCCTGAACTTTTTTTTACCAGTTAGATCAAAGTAAAACTATACATGTTTGGTATCTACAAACACCTACTGACCTGGGGAATCATAATGCCAGGTCAGTTATAGCATATATTGGGCACGGTAAATAAAACCCCAAAAAAGAATCATGGAATTGACCTTTTTTGCACTTTTACCGCACTTGGAATTTTTTTCCTGTTTTTCAGTACACTATGGGGCAGAATGAATGCAGTCAATCAAAAGTACAACTCATCCAGCAAAAAACAAGCCCTCATAAGGCTATACTTTCGGAAAAATAAAAATTTTATGGATTTTGGAAGAAGGGGAGGAAAAAAACAGAAAATCGCCGGGGGAGAAGGGGTTAATATAAACTGTCACATTACTGTGACTGAATGCTTCCAATAGCCAGTCATCTCCTTGCTTTATTAAGCACAGCACATCATCTTCAGAAACTCAGAATCCTACCTCCCCAGTCACCAGATAGATGATCTCCAGGGTAAGATTGAATCTTGTCTGCCATCTTGTTCCTTTCCATATCAATCTTGGCTGGGCAAGAAAAGCACCATTGTCCAGGGTGGAAACTGTACTTTAGAATCCTGTGGAAGCAGGAAAGAACAATAACCATAAAATATGGAAAAACGTCCCATGTAGTGTACAAGCGGTTATCCTATGACACTCAGTGATGGGGTCCTGGTGCCACGGAGCAGTGGTCAATACTGTATATACCACCATATGAGAGCACACTTCTCAGGTCTTCTGCCGCAGATGACATCTCCAGGGTGACTAAACATGGCTAAAATGTGAACCCTGCTGCATGATAATATGCCTGCGAAGAATGAGCTATGCAAATACCCTGCATGTTACAATTCTCCAGAACTTAAAGGGAACCTGTCACCAGATTTGGTGACCATAAGCTGCGGCCACCACCACTGAGCTCTTCTATACAGCATTCTAACATGCTGTGTATAAGAGCCCAGGATGCTGTGTAGAACATAAAAAACACTTTATTTTTTATTGTCGAATGGGTATCTCCGTTCTCCTGGACCGGCACCTCCTCTTTCGGCTATCTTCGTCCTCCTTCTTCTGAAGCTGGCGTGCATGACGCGTCCTACGTCATACACCCTCGCCGACATTGAGGTCCTGCGCAGACGCACTACAATACTTTGATCTGCCCTGAGCATGGCAGATCAAAGTGCGCCTGTGCAGGACCTGAATGCCGGCGAGTGTGTATGACGTAGGACGCGTCATGAACGCCGGATTCAGAAGAAGGAGGACGAAGATAGCGCCAGTCCTGGAGAATGGAGACGCCCATTCGACCAGTCTGCACCGGAGCGACCTTCTAGGTGAGTATTATAATGTGCTTTTTATGTTCTACACAGCGGCCTGGGCTCTTATATACAGCATGTTAGAATGCAGTATATAAGAGCCCCGTGGTGGTGGCCGCAGCTTATAGGGGACAAATCTGGTGACAGGTTCCCTTTAAGGGGTTCTCCAGTGAAAGCAAGTATAACTTTATGATTGGTGGTAGCCGCAGATTGCCTGAACAGGGAACTTGCATCCCTCTTACAAGATGGTGAGACACCAACTGCGGCTCCATTATTCTCTATGGGGCTGCCATAAAAAGACGAGAGCAGTGCTAGGCATCCCCATAGAGGATGAATCGAGTGGTCACCGATCAGGTTCACTGCTGTTCCTTCCTAAGAGATAATATTCCTCAATCTATTGATGGATGCAGGTCCGAGAAGTGGGATGACCACGATCAACAAGTTATCGGTGATCACTAATGTTGTGGATGAGACATGACTGGTTTCCACCGGACAAGCCCTTTAATTTTAGATAAAGTCCTGGATGAGACATGACTGGTTTCCACCGGACAAGCCCTTTAATTTTAGATACAGTCCTCCAAGAATAATACTCCCAGTGTCCTGCAGCAGCCCCCCTTGTCAGCGTGCCCGCCGGTCACTACTGCTCTCAGGGGCAATGTTACTAGGCCGTTACGACGCCACAATATTTGCCGGACACTGCTCCTTGGCTCTTATCTGGGTCACATGAAGAGACAACCATTGCAGCGGGACAAGAGTGGCCCTTAAGAGTTCTGCTGCAGTCGTCACATCTGTTATATGGGCACTGAGTGAAGAAATGGAGGTCAGATACCAATATGTAGGAGCTCATAGAGCAATACCATGCTGCATATATGTCATCCTAAGGGTACTTTCACACATCCGGACTTTTGCTCTACGGCACAATACGGCGTTCTGCAGAAAAACCGCAACCGGCTTTTGTAACGCCGATTGCGGTTTTTTTTGCATTGACTTACATTAGTGCCGCATTGTGCCGTAGGGGCTTGCGTTCGGTCCGGTTTTTGCCGCATGCGGCAGATTTAGCCGATGCGGCGGCCGGATCGAACGTACCCTGCAACGTTTTTTGCTCCGGCAAAAAACACCGCATCGCGCCGCATCCGGCCGCTGCGGCGCATTTTTCAATGCATCCCTATGGAGGCCGGATGCGGCGCGATGCGGAAAAAAACGCATCCGGTCGCCGCATGCGGTATTTTCCACTGCGCATGCTCAGTAGCATGCCGCAACCGGAAAAAACCGGACCGGCCGCATGTAAAAACTGATGCAAAGGATGCGGTGTTTTCACCGCATCCGTTGCATAGTTTTCACAGCCGGATTGAGCCGCAGGGCTCAAACCGGATGTGTGAAAGTAGCCTTAGTCAATGCAAAAAAAACCGCAATCGGCGTTACAAAAGCCGGTTGCGGTTTTTCTGCAGAACGCCGTATTGTGCCGCAGAGCAAAAATCCGGATGTGTGAAAGTACCCTAAAGGGGGTTCCAGTGGCAAAATACGTCCAAATACCAGAACGTATTTATACTGTGCACCAGGGTGAATATTTACAATCTGCTGGATAACGCACTATACAGAACTACGGGCAAGAGAAACCGGAAGCAGCAGAGGACAGCTAGAGCGTGAGAACAGGAGGCAAAGCCAGGAAATCACGTGCTACCGAGAAGCCGGAAGCCACCTCAGGTGGAACGCATCGGTGAACCGCAGAATCAGGAAGTGATTTGTGCCGCGACGTAAACTTCCGGTCAGGAAGCATGCTGAGAGTGAGAGACGTCATTACTGATGGGACCGGAGTCGCGCTAGGTAATGGGGTCCTTTCTATCACAGCGGAGGGGGGATTGTCCATACACTCTGTGTATAGCTCCAGCACTGTGCTCTCTGCCGTGTTCTTATTTCTCCATACACAAGGCTTGTGATCGTGGTTATTAGAACATTTGCCATCTTGGTGCCAGGACTGAATGCGGTTTCCTGGTTGGGAAAGCCATTGGCAACAATATTCGGACACTGTGTTAATAAGGAGTCCTCTACTCTGCAGCCCCCAACTTGCCCCATCAGCATTAAAGGGGTCCAGTGTATTAAACCCAAGGTTAGCTTTCCTCACCTTCCCCGGGTCCAGTGTTGTCTCTGTCCCGGTTTCCAAAGTCTGAGATTGTCTGCAGCGCTGACGTCGTGTCGGTGGGTCAGCAGGTCTGACATGTCGCCGACACACCTCGATGATAGCCGCTGAGCTCACAGAGAACAACAGACTTGTAAGTCTAGACCTGGGACAGTGATGACTGGGATTTTCTGAAAGTGGGATACTTTTGTAAAGAGTCTGATTTTGCTACCTCATCTGAGACCACCATGATGTAGGTAGAGGCCCTAAATCCAATGATGTGTCCGTTAACTGGCTGCAGCCGTTCTGACAGATTTTTTAGATGTTGCTTGTAGCAGAGAAAGCTAACTACAACAACACAAGGCTTTCTATATACAAAGTCTATAGATAGTGAGCTGCTTATCACAGGAGAACCCAAACTCATGAGCTGCTGTAGTCCAAGTGATAAGGTCTTGGTGCTAAAACAATCATTGCAAATAAACAAGCAAAGAGCTTTATAGACGTATCACTAAAATCTGTTTTAACCCCTACAGCATGCTGGCTTGCAATTACATGGCAGGTACCTGCTGACAGATGTTCGTTAAAGTGCCCATACACCTTAGGCAGCAGCCAGCCGAGGCAGATCTCTTCTGGTGGGCGCTCCACTCAGCCGAGGGTTCATCTGATTTCAGCAGGGTGTGATGAGTAAGCAGCAGGGAAGGATCAGGCATTGTGATCCAATATTGTGATGTTCCTGAACACATTCTTAATAATGGGGCTAGGAACATTAGAAAACCACAGTATTTACACAAGTTACCTCCTAACCAAAGGTGATCACGTATTGATCAGTGGAGGTCCGACCTCTGGGACCTGCACCCTTCAGCAGAGCAAGGACGTGTTAGCCTGGAGTGGCAGTGCATATGTGCGACCTGTGCGCCCGTCATTCTAGGGGCGGCCCTCTTCTGTGTGTCCTCATCTGATTCAATCCCTATGGGGGCTGCCTTTGGCTTTTTCTGGCAGACTCGTAGAGAATGACCAGAGTAAAAGTTAGGAGCAGCATAGCTGGAGAACTGGACATGGAGCACACATCCAAAAATCAGCAGTCGGTCTAGTGCCGCTAGGCAAAATGTATACACCTGAGCATGAGGTTCTTGGTGTAACATTGTGAGCAGACTGTATGAAGCCACTGCCACGTCACGGAGAACCTCTGAGTGGGTCCCTACATTATTTAAGCCTTATAGATGCGGTGCCACATTAGGAGTCCAATCTACCGCACCATGCTGTACTGGGGATACAAGTGCACTGTCACAGATACCAATTCCTATAGGTCATCATTGTGTTGAAACTCGACATCAGCTTTAATTCAGAACTTTTTTTTACTGCGCATAATTTTTTTTTTTTTTATTTCAAAAAGTTGTATTCTCATTTGGTAGTGTGAAATTTGTGTAGGTGATGGGGACTAAAAATGCCTGTACGGAGGCCTGTTAAAGGGCTAGCTATGAATATTAATTATGTCGGCCTCGACTATTAATAATATTGCAATAATTTCTCACCAATAATTATACTGGCTGGCTGGACCAATATGTTAACCCCTTTACCCCAGAGCATGGTTTTCCACTTAAAGGCAATCTGTCACCAGGTTTTTGCTCCCCCATCTGAGAGCAGCATAATGTAGAGACAGAGACCCTGATTCCAGCGATGTGTCACTTACTGAGCTGTTTACTGTCATTTTGATAAAATCACTGTTTTCTCTGCTGCAGATCTAGCAGTTATACAGAGTTTATGAATATGCTGGACTACCTGGTAACACGCCAAGTAGTCCTGTAATGATAATCTACTGCTGGACTACCTGGTAACACGGCAAGTAGTCCTGTAATGATAATCTACTGATAATCAGTGATATTATCAAAACTACAGTAAGTGGCTCATCACTGGAATCAGGATCTCTGCCCCTACTTTATTCTGCTCTCAGATTAGGTGACAAAATCCTGGAGACAGATTCCCTTTAATGACTCGGCCATTTATTGCAATTCTGACCAAGGTCACTTTATGAGGTTATTACTCTGGAACGCTTCAATAGATCCTGGGGAATCTGACATTGTTTTTTCATTACATATTGTACTTCATGGTAGTTGTGAATTTAAGATGATATTTTATTTGTGTTTATTTGTGGAAAAAAAATGGAAATTTGTCAAAAATGTTGTAATTTTCAAACTTTGAATTTGTATGCCTTGAATCCATTTGTCCCACAAAATAGTTCCTAAATAACATTTCCCACATGTCTACTGCACATCAGCACAATTTTTGAAACATAATTTTTTGAATGAGGAAATTAGAAGGTTTCAAAGTTCATCAGCAATTCCCACCCGAAAATGGACCCCAAAATCTGTTATGCAGTTTCTCCTGAGTACGCGGATATCCCATATGTGGTGGAAAACTACTGTTTAGACACACGGCAGAGCTCCAAAAGCAAGCAGGGGCATTTGGGAGTGCAGACTTTGATGGAATGGTCTGCAGAACTCTTGAGGTGCCAAAATAGTAGAAACCCCCCACCACACACAGAGTGACCCTATAATGGAACTGATCTAGGGCTTCCTGGTATGTGGCTTTTATACTGGGGTAGTATCTGCAGGAGCACATTACGTTAGCATCTGTTAGTTGTGTAGAAATAAATGTAATTGTTTTAAAGGGAACCTGTCGCCACTTTTTATGGCGTATAAGCTGCGGCCACCACCACCGGGTTCTTATATACAGCATTCTAACATGCTGTATATAAGAGCCCAGGCCACTATGTACAACATAAAAAACACTTTAGAATACTTACCTGACGGTCGCGCGGTTGGTCATATGGGCTTCTCCGGTGCCGGGGCCGCCTCTTTTGGCCATCTTTGTTCTCCTCTAGCCGTGGTGCATGACGCGTCCCACGTCATCCACACTCTCCGGCATTCAGGTCCTGAGCAGTATTGTAGTGCGCCTGCATAGGACCGGCGAGTGTGTATGACGTAGATGCATCATGCACCCATGCTTCAGAAAGATGGCTGAAAGAGGCGGCACCGGAGACGCCCATGTGGCCAACCGCGCGACCGTTAGGTAACTATTATAATGTGTTTTTTATCTTATATCCCCGGCCTAGGCTCTTATATACAGCATGTTAGAATGCTGTATATAAGAGCCCGGTGGTGGTGGCCGCAGCTTATAGGCCAAAAAAGTGGTAACAGGTGCCCTTTAAACACAAGGCAGGTTTGTTGGGGCAGGTGTCGCATTGCCAAATGGTGTCCTTCCTTATCCGTCTTATGTAGCACACTCAGTACTTTTTCTGTGACCTCCATTTTCTGGTTGTTTGAGGGGTCTCACCTGGGATATATTGCCCTGGAGCAACACGAGCACCTTCAGCTCCAGAGGTGCTGGGGCCTGCTCCTTCCTGACATCCAAACGTCAGGGTTTTTATCACTACCTTCCAAATAATGCAATAAAAAAAAAATAGATTCGGTATTACAGTATTAAAAACAAAATGGTACTTGTGACGTAAATATTGGCAGTTTCATCCACTTGGAGGAAAAAAGTATTGTGTCCCAGTAACCCACCCATTACTAGTGAGACTTTCCATTACTGCAGCTACATTACTATATTGTAGTAGTTTTAATCGTGTGATTTATTGTATCTCTTTTTTCTCCTGGCCCAGCTATATGTTTAGTTTTGGCATTGACTGACCATTTACAAGACCCAGTTGTCAGTGTATCTCGACTCGGGAGGCCCCTGTATAAATAAATCTTGAGAAGCCTTGGTATAGTATTATAATAAGACATGTACGCTAAAGTATAACCCCATTGGCTAAAGTTAAATTTAGTTAAGGCCATGATGTCTTCTCCATGACCAGTTTCTAATACAAATTGCCATGCTGGATGAGGCTATGGACGGTCATGATCAGGATATTACAGTGCTTGTCTTGTGCCTTCTGTCTTTGTAGATTCCACTGTATGGTAATCTAAGCTTGAAATTTATCATCAAAGTGAAGATTGCCGAAAATCTTTGGTGAATTTTGAAGATGGACAAATGCAGGAGCCAAATGACTAAAAAAATCCTAAATCTCACTTTGGAGATCATCTACTTGCTGACTGGAGAGGTGAGGGGTAGAAATAGTACAATAATTATCACAGTATAATGAACCCCAAAGAACTTTATTTGTCCTTTTATTTAGGATTATGGACCTTTGAAGAAGTTTGGTCTCTGCACATCATCCAAAAATACCTCCAGTACATCAGGAATTGGGAAGACTCAAAACCCGGCCATGATGCCACCACCTCATTCATTTCATAAAGAGAAAAAGAAAGGGATTCTAGACCTCACGAAGCAGATAACGGAGCTTCTGACTGGAGAGGTGAGCACTCCTGGGAATACTGGGCAGATGCTACACAAGTCCCACCATAGGAAGTGTACGACTGATAATGTATCTGTGTGTCAGGTTGGTGTAAGGTGTGAGGACGTCACTGTCTATTTTTCCATGGAGGAGTGGGAGTATTTAGAAGAGCACAAAGATCTTTACAAGGACATTATGGAGACCCACCAGCCTGTCACAACACGTGGTAAGACAACGTTCCATAATCCTGGGCACTGTTAGTAAATCACTTGTGTAAGGTTCGGGGTTCTTACCGAGCAGTGGGTATCTCGGACTTGAACTCGAACACAAACTTTAAAAAAAAAAAAAAAAAAAAAAAATGCGATTCGGTGTTCGGGTACTCTTTGCATGTTAATAAAGTTTGTTGAAAGCCTGCAGCCAAAATATGGACCAATACCTCCACGTCAACAGTGCAGCTTCTCCTGCTCTGCTCTGTCAATGGGGCGCGATTGCTGATGGCATGCTGAGTGACAGCTGGCTTCCCGTAATTAGGCAGCAGGGACCCATCTGTTAATCGGCATAACGTCGGCAGTCACATCCCATCAACAGAGTAGAACGGAAGAGAAACCCCAGCTCTGTCAACGTGACGTCAGCAAAAAGGCTGCATCGCTAGCAGATCGGTGCTGTGCACAACAAGCAGGTAGTTAGCAATTACTTGCCTTTTCATTGTTAGGCAAATCGTAAAAAGACATTAGTCTCCGTTAACCTCTTTAAGCAGCAGAATGAAGAGTTTTCCAGTGGTTGGAGATAACCATGTAGCAGCTGTAATATGACTACTGTTTTTATATGGAAGATTAGAAGTCTGTAGTATGTGTAGTGTCATTGCAGTCATTCAATATTGTCAGATTTAGTTGTTAAGAAATGGCTGGAATTATGTGTTGGTTTTTTTACCACTTAGTGGAACTGGCCAACCATGTTTGTGGGTTTCCCACTTTATAGGATACATTGGGAGCAAGGAAGAGGACTAGGATTGTTGAATTTTAAGATGCTAGACCCTTTGTTTTAATGTGGGGAATGAGCTGCTGCCAAAAGTGAGTGGCAATGGCTTATTTCACACTGAAAACCCATATATATTTGGCAGAGCCGAGCTTGCTGGGTTATGGGGAAATTGAGAGGACTTGCTGAATAAATACGCCAGCAGCTATCTAGAGTCTTCAGCCACCTCTTCACTTTAGTATGCTTCATAAGACTTTAAAGCATTATATTTTTTGTTTCTCCCAACAGCATTAGAGCAGTCTGTGAACCTACCTCAAAGGGTAAGCAGCCCATCATCAGAAATGAGAGATTATACACAGCACTATCCAGGTGCCAGCATTAAAGAAGAACCTCTCCCATTTGATGAAGAAAAGGTCAAACTCTCTCATGTTAATACAACCTTGGACAGTGTACAAGATCCAACTATTCCTATTAATAAGGACTCCTTACAAGAAGAACACTCCTTGGAACCTTACTCAGCTAAAACGAATAAACAACTCTCAGCACCATGTACAAAGTTGCCAGCCTCCTGGGCAAAAGAAGATGCCACAAACTCTACCATCTCTCCAGTCATAGCTCAGACACCATTCAAGTCTTCTTGCATGAAGAAGGGCACTCTGGGTTTGGATAGAGGAAATCGTAGAGTCCAGAACATTTTTAACACCACAGATCCTACAAAGCAATTGTCACCTCTAAGTATGAAGGAAGGCATGGGCTTATGTGGAGTGCACCCATCTAGGGCTTTTTGCTCTGAACAGCTTCCTGATCCAATAGAGGAACATCAAGTGAAGGAGAAACCGCATTTGTGCATAACGTGTGGAAAATATTTTAGATGTTTTTCAGAACTCCTTTCACATCAAAGATGCCACACAGGCGAGAAACCATATATGTGCTTTCTGTGTGGGAAGGCATTCTCCCTAAAACGAAATCTCTTAAGCCACATAAGGTTTCACAGTGGAGACAAACCATTTTGTTGCTCACAGTGTGGAAAGAGTTTTATCAGCAATTCCCATCTTATTGAACACCAGAGGATTCATACAGGAGAAAAACCATTTTCTTGTACAGAATGTGGTAAATGTTTTATTACCAAATCCGATCTTATCCGGCATCACAAGATTCACGTGGTAGACAGACCTTATCCGTGCTCAGATTGTGGGAAGAGTTTTAAGCGGAACTCAGATCTTATTCGGCACTTGAGAATTCACACGGGAGAAAAGCCATATTCATGCTTGGAATGTGGCAGGGCCTTTACTCTTAAATCAAATCTTTCCGTTCATAAGCGGGTCCACACAGGAGAGAAACCTTATTCCTGTTCAGAGTGTAGGAAGTCTTTTATCAGCAAATCCCAGCTTCTTATCCATCAGAAAACCCACACAGAAGACAACCCTAGCGCTTTATCTGAAGGTGGGTCAAACCCCATTGTTGTTATACATCCAAACGGTTATACAGAAGATCATGTTTCTTTGTACTGAATATAATATATAAAGATCATATTTCAAAGGATTGAAATATGCTATATTATTGGACATGAAATGTTTCACCAGAACGGGTGATCTACTACATTTTTTTTTATGCTAAGGACCTTCCTTTAATCAGTTCAGATACGTGGGTAGAAATTAATAGAAGTATCTTCTTCTGTAACGCAGCATACTCCTCCAAATCAAACCAGTGGCTGAATGATTTTGCTGGTAGCACCTAAGTTTTACCCTTGAAAGCAGTCAATGAGCACTGCGGCTGCCGGTATAAAAATTCAGTCTTAGGACTTATTCATGTAACCGTAGAGCAGCCACATTTTCTGGTCCTTGTTATAATTCCTGAACAATGGCGGTTCACTTTAACCAAACTAGCGCCTAAGGATATATGAGGCTGTTTGGGGCAAAAGACCCGCAGTCTGGCCTGGGCATTACCGTGTACAATTGCGTGAATAAGGCTGTAAGCTTCACTTCTAAATTGATTCATTGAACATTAGTAACAACAGTTGGAAGTGAATTGGCCACTGTACAGATATTTCAAAGTTATGTTTGACAGCATTGAAAAAAGGTCTATTGTAGTAACGAGTATAGTAAGATGATTCTAAATATGTTAATATACGTTAGCATTTTCTGGTGCTATCAGTGCATTATCTAAGTCATTTTGACAAGGCTCATTAAAGGGTTGATACTGGCTTTTAATATGGCTGCTTCCAATAGTTCGTGCTAGAGATCAAGTCTTCTTTCTCTTTGCAGAGGCTATTTGCATATTTAAATTCCCAGAGGAGCATTGCATGACCTATGTCTCCTTACACTGGCTTGGCACTGTCCACATGGAGAAACGTTCCCTCTCAGACCTCCTATCGGAGGTCTCACATAGCCAAATCAGATCTCCTACTTTACACTGATGAAGGGCAAACACTCTGAAACATGTGTCTGAAAATGGAGTGTCTGGTGTGGCTTATCATAAGTCATGTGGCAAGGCTCATTAAAGGGTTGATATTGACTCTTCGGATTCCTATATCCAATAGGTGGCTCTAAAGTTCAAGTCCTCTGACGAGGTTTTTTTTTTGGCAAACTCCAAAGAATAACATGGATAACATTTCTCTAGAATGCTCAGCCTTTTGTTGAGTCATCAGATTTTTTGCAATCATTTACAATATAGTATAGAAAAGACCAAGTATTTAATGTACACCAGTTAAGATGTAAATGTTTACAGCAGGAGTGCACAACCTTTTCTGGTCCGAGGGCCACATAGTCATGTTGAACTATTACCAAGGGCTGCAAAAAAAAACAAACCTGGAGAGATATTACCATTTGAGACATATGGTATATCAAATATATGCCTGATGGATAGTGGTACACACAGTGGTAACTGCACCTATGGAAATAATGGGGCCCCTTTAACCACAGTTTACACTATGTAGAGGGGAAGGCCATGTGTGGCTTTCTCCCCTGTTCTCTTCATGCACAGAATGGCATAGCGAGCTATATGTGGCCCCGGGCCTTAGGTTGGCCCTCCTGCTTTAGAACACTATTATGGACTTGGAATATCTGTTTTTAGGCTCTGTTCATTAATTATGTTTGTATTTTCTTTGCCATGTGTTACACAAAACTGCAATTAAAATCCGTGTCAACACGTTAACATTATATGGACATAGTCTAAACCTGTGACAGTTAGTGCAGTTTGCTGTTTCTTGTTGGAATGTGTGATATGTCCATGCCTAGATCCAAAGGGCTCGATTGTAGTTACAGAGAATGTTGGGTACAAATGGTTCTGGAAGGGGATTACCCTTAGTGATGCAGCCAATCTTGACCGTGGAGAGGTGGTCCACTACAATGTATAGTGGCCACATCGATTTGAAACTGAGAAAGGAGGCTTTTTCCAAATACCTTCTGTTGCCAATTCTGCCTGTGAGCGGCGCTATCGCAACTGTCACCTTTTGAAAACACAATTTACCTGCAGATTTATGGCTAATCTACCGGTGATATCATTATTCTTCCACCACTTCATTAAAGGGAAGGTGTCAAATTTTTTTTCTACAAATAAAGTATTAATGTTATGTTAAAATAACATTTGTTTTTAATTGACAAAAATATATTAAAAAAAAAAAAATTAAAAGTTTGCTATTGTCCACTCTTAAACACTAGGGGGAGCAGCTGCTGAAATCCTACTGTATAACTACTGTAGAAATATATCTCACATTACAGCTGCAGTAAAGTGGGCAGAATCCGCTCTCCTGTGTGTGATCTCACAGCTCCCCCTCCCAATCTGGGTGTTTCCAACAGGATAAGAGAGGATGAAGTTTAGGATCACAGTGCGGAGCCATTTTGTTGTTGGCCGCAGAGTGATCCTAATGTCTAAAGTGTCACTAAGGCCAGCTGCATAGTGCCCCAGCGCTCGCTGAGTGTGTTCCCAATGCTCCAGCGCTCGCTGAGTGTGTTCCCAATGCTCCAGCGCTCGCTGACTGTGTTCCCAATGCTCCAGCGCTCGCTGACTGTGTTCCCAATGCTCCAGTGCTCGCTGACTGTTTCCTTATGCCTCTCTGTATCCCGTGCCCCCATATACTATGCTGCTGGCTGGGATCGAAAGTCCAAGGTGACATACGGCGAGGAGGGGTGATCGGTAGTGCAGTGCCGCTCAGGCTGCAGGTATCAGCTGCGATCACTGCTCCCAACTGCATGGACTCAATCTCATGCCCCCAGCAGCCTGTCCTGTCGGCGATCACAGTCCATAGCAGGGAGCAGCAGAGGCCTGAGGTGAGTACATGTGAAGGGGGGGGGGAGATGGGGGTAAGTAAGCAGACAGGGTGTGAGCTGTGATCTGGACTGCCCAGGGGGTGCATGCATTTCACAGCAGACGCCTTCTCTATGTTACGGTATAGGGTCGCAGTCTGACAGCAGTCTTTATGCCCAGGGGGCTGCCATAAAGGAGTGAATAACTGTCGTTACAAACACCAAATCCAGCATGGCAGCCCCCAGTGCTTCAGTAAAACTAGAATTACATAAAAACTAAATAAACAATGAGTTAAATTTTGTATTAAAAAAACCTTGATTTCATTATCACTATTATTAATAGAAAAATAAAAAAACGCAACACTTTCCCTTTAAGTTAGGTGCACAAGTTGATTATGTGCAGCAGACATTTCTGCAGGAAAAATGCTGCTCAAAATACGCACGTTTTTTCTGCTTTTTTTTACCTCCATTCATTTGAATGAGTGAAGAACGCTGAAAAAATTGACATGCTGCAGGTCTGAAATTGCTTCACATTTGCAAGGAATAAATAAGCAACGTGCATGAGATTTCAAAAATCTTGTTTACTTTGCTGATACTGCAAATTGCAACACGTTGATGCAAAATGTTTGCTGCAAATGCTGAACATGTGCACATACTCTGAGAGTGCAGCAACCTGGACTTACGAGGAGCTGCTGATAAGTCTTTGGCTTTACCCAGAGAGAAACTAGATAGGATGATGACACTTTACATTTATTTCACATACTCTCCACTGATGTCAACAAACTTCTTGCATTGGTATTCCAAGCCAAGTTCTGTAAGCCTAGCAAAAAGAAGGATTTCGGTTGTACCTCAAACCAGGCATCCATAACAGCCATGGCATCAGAAATGGTGTGAAATTTTTTACCCTTGAGGTGTTTCTTCAGGTTTGGAAACAGATGATAGTAGGAGGGAGCTAGATCTGGTGGTCATCCAGCTGAAAGCTCAACTCTGCCAGTTTTGCTGTGGTAGTCGCTTGTGCAGTGTGAGCGGGGGCGTTGTCTTGCAGGAACAAGATTCCTTTGGACAGCTTGCCGTGCCTTTTGGCATTTAGAGCTGCCTTCAATTGTTCCAAAAGTTCAGTGTAGTACCTTCCATTGATGGTGAAACCCTTTTGAAGGCACACCCTCCTTATCCTACAACACACGCCATCACTTTAGTGGCTGATTTTTGCACCCTGAACTTCTTTGAATGAAGAGAACCACTGTGCCTCCTTTCTTTTGACTGCTCCTTGTTTACAGCAGGGCTGTGGAGTCGGTAAGCCAAACCTTCGACTCCGACTCCTCAATTTCCCTTGCACCGACTCCTACATATATTGCTTATAGTTAAGTGAAAAATTTATTGTAGTACATGAACATGTGTATGTGAACATCAGACATTTAATAATTTTTATGATACAATAATCAAGATATTTGGATAGAACATAAAATATATTTATTGGAGTACAACATTATAACACAAAACTGTAATATATTGTAAATATGTAATACACTGTGCAATATGCAGTAGATTACATATGAATTTTGTGTTGTATGTGTGTGTGTGTATCTATATATATATATATATATATATATATATATATATATATATATATTTTATTTTTTTAATTAGATTTACTGTATATATTACATATTGTATTACATATTTACAATTTTAGTTTTTTGTGTTCTAAAGTTGTATTCTAATATATTTTATGTTCTATCTAAATATCTTGATTATTGTATCATAAAAATGATTAAATGTCTGATGTTCACATTGTACTACAATAAATTTTTCACTTAAATATAAGCAATATACTAAATGTTTGTTATTTACTATGAATTTGTTGTAAGAAATAGAATTGCTTCCATCAGATCCTCCTTCGCAGATGACCTCCAAATCTGACCTAATTATTTTAAAGCTGGAGAACAACCTCTCCACAGTAACTTGGGTTGGAGGCAAAGCTGTAACCACATGGGCAACATCTCTAACAATTTCCGGGTATAAAGGAATTGCATCATGCACAGTCAGTTTTCATGAATGGTTGAATTTTTCTATTTCTTTGAGAGCAAGTGAAAAATTTTACTGAAATCTGGTCAATCTACTGCTATATGAGACAGAGTGAAATCTTTTTTCTTGCGGCAACGCTTTGCCTGTTGCATGTCATCCAAATACTTGTCAAAGTTAAACTCCTCATCTGATGAGGATGAAGATATGGCAGCAGTAGCACTGTCAGGACCCAAGTCCTCTTGCGCCTGGCAGTCCTGTAGCCGCTCATCCTAACTGCTACCTCACTCAAAGCTTCTTTTCCTTTTAGTAAGCTGTTGATCATCAAGCAGTATACGATGACTTGGGTCCACATAAACAGCTGCCAGAAGAATTTTATTTTCCAATAGCTGTGGCTTTCTCCGTTTCATTGAAGCAGAAATGCCATCTGCGATTTAAACCTTCTCTTTGGGACAGGCAAAATAGCAAGTCCTTCCACTCCCTTATGAAAATGCCAGGAGTTAAATCCTCAGCTTGTAATTTTTTAGTCACTGTAAATGGGTGATTAAACAATTCCTTCAATTCAGACACGTGTCTATTGACCTTCATTTAATGTTACTTGAGGGTTCACCATATCTATAAGAAACTATTTTAGTTCAAGCAATCGCTCAGTCATTAAACAAGTGCTGCCTCACCGAGTGGCTTGATCAACAATTGCCCCTTTCCCAGCACGTCTCTTCAAGATGGAATCAATTTTAGGGGTTCTGGCGGCAATAACCAACTTCCTCACTTTTCCAATTAGATTTCCAGCATGTCCGCCCAGTTTCACACATCCGGCTTTTCGCCGGTTTGGCGGATGCGGCGCACACCAGTTCATTACGATACAGTACAGTGGCAGCGCCGCAATTTCCGGGTCACATGACAGCATGTCACCGGCGTTTGTCGCGCTGCCACTGTACTGTATACACTGTACTGGAGTGTGCCGCATCTGCCAAACCGGCGAAAAGCCGGATGTGTGAAACCGGGGTCCCTCTTGCAGACTCTCTTATTGCCAGCTGCAGCGTGTGCACAACACAGCAAATGTGATGAATATGAAAGTGTTTTGAAGCAGCTTCAACAAGATCATCTAATCCTAAAGTATCATTTTGCTGTTCTTCTGTTGTAATATCTGTTTGTTCCTCAGTTACATGAACAGCGCTGTGGCTCCATCTCAAACATACTGAATCCTAAATTTTCTTCTAGCTGTTGTTCATTACTCTCATTCATCAGTTTAATTGTACTTATCATGTTTGAAGCATTGTCCTTTACAATAGCAAGAACCTGTTCTTTTTTGAGTTCGTAATCTTGCAGAACTTTTTCCACTAAGGCCTGGAGAAACTGGCTGATGTGATGAGCTTTAGTATCTTTTACTGCCAGTGTCTTGCTAACAATTTCTTTCTTGTCACAAACATATCGAACATACATTGATGGCAAAATAGTTCAGTGAAATGCGGTGACTCCGGGCATCCCAGCAAAGGCAATGGGTGAAAAGATAGGACATTCAGACACATCGTGTTATGAGGATCCTCACAAAGAATGAGCAGTCAGTTTGTGTGGCCTTTTTCGAATCTGCTTTTGCTATTGAAAGCATTATTTATGAGCTCAAAAACCTTTCAGATGATGCGGTTTTTTAAAAAGCTGATCTGCTTTTGCAGCTGACAAACATATCCTCATAAAACGCGGAAAAAACGCTTTATGTGAATGTAGCCTTAGATCAGGAATAGAACAGCCATTTATAGGACATTTCATAACTTTCCCAAATTCCTATGAAAAAATATTCTGCATTGCACTACTGCCCCCAATTTATTATATATTTTAGGAGTCTGAGTCGGTGCGTTTTATACCAACTCCACGACTCCGACTCCACAGCCCTGGTTTTCAGGGTCATACAAATAAATCCAGGTCTCATCCATAGTGACCAGTCGATCCAGGAAGTTCTTATCAGTCCTTAAACGCTGACAAATGGAGCGGGAAGTTGTCACTCGCAGCTTCTCTGATCTGTTGTCAGACATTTGGGGACCCACTTTGCAGATCGCTTCCTCATGTCCGAATGTTCATGGATAATGACACAAACACGTTCACGGGAAATCCCCATGATGTCTGCTATTACTTTAGCTGAAATTTGTCAATTCCCCAGTATTAGGTTGTGCACAGCATTGACGATCTCCAGAACAACCACCACCACTCTGTCGTCCAGGACGTTCCTCATCATTGGTGCTGAAGTGGCCCATTTTAAATTTGGCAATCCAGTTCTTAACTGTGGAATATGAAGGGCACTGATCCCCCAATGTCTGCGACATATCACCATGAATATCCTTTGCAGACTTTCCTTAGAGAAACAAGAATTGTATCCCTCCTTTGCTCTCAGTTGCTGTGAATATCGCATTAGACTCCACTATTTTGTTTTCTTCCTGCATGTGTAGAACACTGTTGCCATAAGCAACAAACACAACATTTTGAAAACATAAATTAGACACACAAGGCTTTTCAATGTGATGTAACATTCGTTACCATAGAAACAAAAAAAAGATCACAAAGACTTATCAGCAGCCCCTAGTGTTTCTCTTTACTGTGAGAGGTGGCTATAAGCACACCCCGGCACGTGGATTACATCTGGCCGAATTGACACATTGCTCTGCTACCAAGGATCACTGGATGGCCCTAAACACTATGTCGTAGACACTTAAACTGCCTAACCGCGGAGGCTGGCACTCTAGACGCCTAAGAATAATGACGCCCCTTCTCCTTGATGGCAGTCCCTAAAACGCCCTACCTAATCCCGGTTTAATGATAATCCATAAAAGGCTGAACAACCAGTACTTTAGAGATCTAGTCCTAGGGACCCCATATACACTATACACATGTAAGCAGATTAGGGCATGATAGGTAAACCAGAAGATACAACTAATGTTTTATCAAAAACTTCGATCCTGCAATTACCCCATATAGATATGGGCTTAATGAGTAAATCAAATAGAATAATTACACCATGCTGGGCCTGTTAGCCTGCTACTTCTTGCTGTTATCTGCCTCCTGATTAACCACATTTTGGGGAAATGCATAGAGGCAATTGCATAAGCGATTAATTGTTTAGTATTGTGTTATCTATATGATTTACTCATTAAGCCCATATCTATCAGCATCATACTTCAGTCCTTTTATTTTATTAGGACTTTAGAAGGGTTAATATTTAGCGGTAATTTTTACATTTTGTCAATTAAATGTAAAAAAATGTCCGTGGTCAAAAACTGTTGTTTCGTCACATGGCAGGGCTCAGGAGGTAAGAAGTGCAATTTGGAGCATGAATTTGGCTGGAATAGATTGTGGATGCCATGTCTCATTTGCAGAGTCCCCCGGTGTGTCAAAACAGCAGAACCCCTTCCCCCCACACATACATACACTAGTGAACTCATTTTGGAAACTAGACTCCTTAAGGAACTTATTTAGGGGTGTAGTGACTGTTTTGTACCCACAGGTGCTTTAGAACATTAGGATGTAAAAAAAAAATAATAATTTTTGAACCCACAGAAGCCCCACAGTATTGTATACATTGAGATTTGGAAATATAACTTTTTAGTGGTGAATTTTTTTTTTTTTTTTTTTTTTTATTAGCTGTAAATCTTTCATTTAAACAAAGGTAATAGGTGAAAATGGACCCCACAATTTGTTGTGCAATTTATTCCAGACTTGGTGAAACCCAATATGTCTTCCTAAACTACTCTTAGGCCACAAGACAGGACATAGAGTGTAGGAGTGCTATTTGGCTGTTTGTGGGCGACATTTGCAGAGTCCACCCCAAGGCATACAGGCAAAATCTGACCCGCAGTATAATATTTGGCTCAAGAAAATGCCAACTATCTGCTAGAGCTGGTCCACTGGTGGACAGTGCATGCTAATACTATAAATCCGGTCCGATGCGCTCCCTGCTTACAACAAGGCAGTATATAACATGCCATATAGAAGTGCCCTACCCTATGAGGAGCTTCCTGAGCCTTCCTCCCCTTCTACCTACATCAGCGCACATATATCTCAGCACATATAGCTCCTACTACCTGAATCTATTTTCTCCACAAGCAGGGCTCGGGTATTGTGGGAGCTCGTGGCGTGATTTAATACCGTTTTAAATAACCACAAATTCAGATGAATAACCTGGGAATGGTAGAGCTAATCCAAAAAAAAGCTAAAGGGACAAAGCCCCACTGGAAATGTCTCCTCTTCAGCAGGTCAGTAACACTTAGCTTAAATATTACGGTTGGCCTGCGGCTTTGTCCAAGTTTTTAATTGTGGCTCACTGTGTATTTGGATTTGACATCCCTGCCCTAAGGTGACACTATGTTGGTAATGACACTTCTTGGTGAATTCATCTATGGCGACTATATTGGCTGCATAAGTGGGTTTTTTTGCAACATCCACTTCATGCTTTTTTTCTACAGAATTACACATACATTGTGCCCAGCTTGTGCTTCTAGAGATGCGCACCCCGTAAATTCTGGGTTCTCCCCACTACTACAGTGTTAAACATCTGTCTGCTAACAGGCATTTGGATTAGGGAGCCCAAATTTCTTTAGATTGTTTGTTTTTTTTTTTTTTTTAGGGGAGAGGAAACAGGTTTTTTCAGAGATTTATCCTACGAGTAATCTGGGGTGCTTGTTTTTTGTGGGATAAGTTGGAGGTTTTTATTTTAACATTTTGGAGTACATTATTGCTATTATGGCTCAGATCACATTTATCCTGTGCTCTACCCTGAGCACTTACATTGGGGTATCCTTGAAAATCACCCAAGATAGTTCTAATGAGAGTGATTATAATGAGGCTGATGGAGACACTTTGGACTCTTTTTGACATCTATTCCAGTTATATACATATTTTTATACAAAAACAAGGTCAGTCACACTTATTTATGATATAAAGATGCCTTAAAGGATGGGACGCGGTGGGAACAGACAAGACTGAGACCAAAGTAGTGAATGGATCCGTTGGGTGTTTCATCTGAATTGTATTTTTGGGGGTATTTACATGGAAACCCTGACATAAGTGCTCATCGTAGAGAACAGGATAAATGTGAACTGAGACTTATTCTGATATTTGAAAGGAAGAACAAACAAATGGTTGAAGAATTGCTTTTATTTTTTCAGTCTTTCTCCATGTGGTATAAGAGCTTTATTATTCGAGTCAGTGCTTTTACAGCGAGACTTGGCTATGTGTGTATATTTATAACTACTTTTACACATTAAAAACAATATTTTGCAAAATATAATGTTTTTGCATCGCCATACTCTGAGAGGTGTAACTTTATTTTTTCGTTGAATATGGGTTTGTATTTTGTGAAACAAGTGACATTTTCGTTGATATAATTTTTTTTCTTCACATACGACTTTTAATTATTTTTTTGCAGACTTTTATGTCCGTATGATACAGAAATTTTTTTTTTTGTTTTCTTGTCTTTTTTATTTTTATGGTATAGAATATATACAGAATAAATAGTTTTATAGTTCGGGTTGTTCCGGATTCAGCAATACCAATTCTACATCCTTTTTTATGCTGCATGTAATAGAAGCACTGACGAAGATCACGAATTTTGGGGACAACCTGCTGCAGGAGACCCCAACCCTTTCACTCCAAGAGAGTACATTTTGATAATAATACATTTGGAGGCAGTGATTACAAGCTACCTATATCGATATATTTTTTTTAAATTTTATTTATTTATTTTACAGACAAATTCCCTAATAAAAAAGTAATTTGCAAAGTTTAATCATTTTTTCATAGTATTGTAAAAATGTTGGCAATTTAGGATATGTTTTAGATTCTGAAGGAACAGAAGAAAAAAAAATAGTTATGAGCACCAGAGTAAAGAGGAAAATTTCCTCATCAATTACTTTTACACAAATGTAGGGAAGTTTTTCTTGGTCTCCCTATTATTTACTGTAAATCATGGAGGTGGAAATGTTATGGTTTAGGGCTGATCTGTGGCATCAATTTACCTTATTAGAAGCCACTATTTTTGATTGCACCGTAGTGTGCTTGAGAATTGCACCATGTGGGACATTTTAAATGTGATATACTTACAAGAAATCCCTTAAAGGGGATGCCACCTTTCAGGGTATTTCCCCCCCCCCCCCAACGCAGTTTGATATGTAAAACAAAGCTGTACTCACTGTTCCCAGGTCCATCGGTAAGTCTCCATCATTACTCCGTGTTTTGTAGTAGCTAATCAGTGGGTCAGCGGCTCCAGCGGGATGTTCCGTCTACACTGACTGTGCAGTTCAATTCACTGATTAGCTGCTGTGCTGACAGTGTGGTGTCAGCACTACAGCCATTGCCAGACATAGGGAGCAGCATGACAGCATTGGGACAGTGAGCGTAACATGGTCTTTTTTTTTGGTTGCTTGCTTTCCAATTGATACCAAACTGCGCTGAAGAATGAAAATTTCCTGAGAGGTAACAACTCTCCTAAATATTACAATATTCTCCATGTAAACCTGGCAAATAAATGCTTTTCACAGAAGCAAATGGCATATCTGATTTTTTTTTTTTTTTATTTTTTTTGTTTTTTTGTTAAATGATTGTAGTGTTTCATTTATTATATTTTTATATTATATTTTTCACTGAAAAAATAACTTGAAATATTTCAGTTGTCATACAGGCAACTTTTAGCAGACTATTTTGTGTGTAGCATGCAACAAGTAAAGTCATATCATTAGATGGATGGTGATTTCATGAGGGCTTTATTACTGGCGGCCTAGATACACACAGATACTGCAGCTTGCATGTTAGAGGCACTTTGCACACTACGACATTGCAGGTGCGATGTCGGTGGAGTCAAATTGAAAGTGACGCACATCCGGCGTCGCTGTCGATATAGCGTGTAAAGCCTGTTTGATATGATTAACGAGCGCAAAATCGTCATAATCGTATCATCGGTGTAGCGTCGGTCATTTCCATAATTTCGGAAGGACCGATGTTACGATGTTATTCCTGCGGCAGCACACATCGCTGTGTGTGAAGCTGCAGGAGCGAGGAACATCTCCTACCTGCGTCCTGCGGCTCACGCCGGCTATGCGGAAGGAAGGAGGTGGGCGGGATGTTTACGTCCCGCTCATCTCCACCCCTCCGCTTCTGTTGGCCGCCTGCCGTCGCTATGACGTCGCACGACCCGCCCCCTTAATAAGGAGGCGGGTCGCCGGCCAGAGAGACGTCGCAGGGCAGGTGAGTGCATGTGAAGCTGGCGCTACGCCAGCTATCACCATGATATCGCAGCTGCGACGGGGGCGGGGACTATCGCGCTCGGCATCGCAAGCATCGGCTTGCGATGTCGTAGTGTGCAAAGTGCCCCTTACTCGCTGCAGGAGAAGGTGGTCTTGCATTAGTTTGTGTATAATCTTTATCAATTGTCCTCTATTACAGTTGCCATAAAGCACACGGCACTGTGTATAGAGACAATATGGCCTCCTCCAGCAAAGTTTCTAGAAATGCTGCTGCTTTGCTCTGTAGTACACTTGCTCAGTACTTACACTCACTTAGAAGCTGTCCTGCTAATAAATTATGGCTCTGCAATTTATTTTGACATTTATTTAGCAATACAGATATTTTGGTGTTTGGCCTGTTACTGCAATAAACACTACTTGTGTTTACCATGAGAATACAATACTGTGATGTGCCAGGTCAGGAACTAGGAAGGTAGACACGTGTGTTCTATGGAGAATCTCCACATTTTGCATTCAATGTTATTGTCAAAGAGCCAATAAAATGATAGCGGAAAGTGTAAAAATTAAGGGCTCCTCCCTCCCCCATCAACTACGGTAGATAAAGGCGATAAAACTGGCGATTCTCCCCAACTCATCTGGCTGGCTGTTGGTGTTCCTGGTCTTGCGTGACAGGTTGCAGCCAATTGCTGAGCCTAGCAGCTTGTCATCTACATGGGCAGAGCGACTGAGCCCAGCGATTGCCTGAAGTGGTCTCGTGCGATAGTTGTGGCGTCACTGCTGCTGCCTGTCAACAAAGACCGGGATCAGTGACCTAGAGCTCAAACTGGTAAGTATAGCTGATTTTTATTATTTGAACCTACAGCAAACCCATGTAGTTACAAAGTTACGGTCGTGTCAACAACATTTTCTTAAATGAATAATGCAGGGAAACAGAACAAGGCTTGTAATATATTTCATAAGAGAAATATGTGTCCCCTCCCCCCCCCCCTGTCCACTCAAAGAAATAGCTCATATTTGTCTTCCTCAAAAGCAAGATGGCTCACCAGAACTGACATTGATGTCAGGTCACAACTCTGATAATACTCTGGAGAGGGGAGAAGAGAGGAGCAGTCAGCACAGGAAGAGACAAGCAGATTACACTGGAGCTTCAAGAAACGGTGTAGCTCACTCCAGTGCTGGAGGCACAGCCACACAGCTCAGTACTGATGTATAATGTCCACCATCTGTTTCTGTCTCATCTACTACTGAGAAATAAGACCAAAAATCCATCTTGAAGTATAGGAGATATAACTGCTAGTCTCCACCTACTAGCTGAGAGACAACTGAAAAATAGGCCTTCACAAGTCAATATTAAACCCATACATGAAAAAAACAGTATCAGTGTCATCTGTGTGCAGGGGCTTTGGAATTCTGTATTGAGAAACATCCTGAAGAAAATAATTGGTACAGAATTTGGAAATTAGTATTGGCTCCAAAAAAAATTAGAAATGTTATTTGAGAATGGAAATCTAGATATCGGTTCTGGACAACCATGCAAGGTTGTCACCAAAAATTATACAGCATCCTAGAAATCTGCCTTTCTGTTAAAAATACATACTCCCATTTTTAGGTGCTCCACCCTAACTTCTTGGGTACTTTTGTATGCTGAGGCAGTGGGAAACCCTGAATCCTTGACTGAACACCTGGTCACTTATACTGTTGTGTTTTGTTGTTTTTTTTATCGTCAAATAACTTGTTAGATTTTGGGTCGGAGTTCAATAAATGTCTGATCAGAGCGGATCAAATGTGATTAGATCAGGATAGACTATCTTTTCCCTTGGTCTCATCATTCTAACTTCTGTCCTAATGCAGCTGTATAGGAAATGCGCCTAGAGGAGCTCGGCAGCAACATGAACTCGGCTCATATTAATTGCATTGACTTGATGATTTACAGTTTCTCCCATCCAGTTTCCTAATATTGTTAGTGTTTACATTTGTCTCTCCTTGGTCTGTAACTTGCCTCTAATTTATGTGCCAGTAAGGATTTACCATCTATTGTGTTAACTAGAAATGAGCGAACCTGAGGTTTGTTTTTTCGAACCAAACACTAAATTTAAAAATCAAAGTTGGGGATCATGGGTGGGATGCTTTACGTGCGAACATCGCTATACTCAGGTACGCTTGGTGCTCAGCCCTGTGTGAGCCGCTTGCAGTGTTTGAATGGCGCACACTGGGAATAACAATGGCATGATCACATGTAGTGTGCAAAAAAAAAATTGAAAAAATCACAACCACCCTCCTCCGGAAGTGATCTGCTTATGGCTGGCTGTATGTCGGCTGATACTCAGACTGCAAATCAGTGACTGGATCCGGGGTTCGAGTCCAGATCGAGCCTGTGGATCTAGGCTCATTTCCTGCCAGTGAACCGAGCCTCAATGGAACCGCTCCTCTCTAGTGTTAACCTATTCATGAACCCTGCTACCTGTATCTTAGGGTAGGATCAGATGGTGCGGACAAATCTCTGCCTGTCAATTGGTGAGCCAATAGCCTCACATCGCGTTTGTGAAACAAAATCGTGAGGCAGTTGGCCATCACGGCCGGCAGGGTTTTGGCCACACTATCTCGCAACCACCCTATCTTATGTATGTTTATTAGCTTATTGTACACAGTCTTTTGTATCCCTGCAACATGCATTTCTATCAGTCTGTATTTTGTGCTTGCCAATTGTTTTTTTGTATAATAAAAGTTTTATATTTTTCTGTACCAATGGGTATTTGAGTATTATTTGTATCAAGGCTCTCTATGGGTCAGATGATTATATGTGGTATCCTGACATTATGTTATTAAGCATCGTGCTCTGGTGGACCTGACCTGTGGGCTGTTTTTTTCCACTAATGTCCCTTTGCTGTAAGTCTGACTGTAAAGTAGCTACCATGCCACAAGAAGGCCTTTAATAAGGAGCAAATGTGGGGTAATGGTATTATCATCTTTTAGACATTTGATGCACATGTACATCATGGTGATCATGTGTCCACAGAATCTACCGCATGATCAATGTCAGGAGCTCAGCTTAAAGGGAACCTGGTTTTTCGGCATATAAGCTGCGGCCACCACCAGTGGGCTCTTATATTCAGCATGTTAGAATGCTGTATATAAGAGCCCAGGCCGCTGTGTAAAACATAAAAACACTTTATAATACTCACCTAACTGTCGCGCTGTGGTGGATTTGAGTCAGATGGGCGTCTCCGTTGTCCGGTGCCGCCTCCGCCTCTTTTGGCCATCTTCATCCTCCTTCTTCTGTAGCCGGGGTGCATGACGTGTCTACGTCATCCACACTCGCCGGCAATGAGGCCCTGCGCAGGCGCACTTTGATCTGCCCTGAGCAGGGCAGATCAAAGTATTGTAGTGCGCCTGTGCGGGAGCGGCGAGTGTGTATGACGTAGGATGCGTCATGCACACAGGCTTCAGAAGGAGGATGAAGATGGCCGACAGCGGAGACATCCATATGGCCCAACTCCACTGCAGCGCGACCGTTAGATGAGTATTATAAAGTGTTTTATGTTCTACACAGTGGCCTGGGTTCTTATATACAGCATGTTAGAATGCTGTATATAAGAGCCCACTGGTAGTGGCCGCAGCCTATATGCCGAAAAACCGGTGACCGGTTCCCATTAAGGATTCAGTCTCATCTACGTATAAAATCTGCAAGTGCAATGTGATAAAAAAAAAAAAGAAATCGCATTGCACTCGCACCAATGTTAAACGATATGCTCTGCCCTATCAAGTTTTTCCTCTGCAAAATTCGGCCTGCAGCGCAATTCGCAGCATGCTGCAAGTGACGGCGTACCTCGCTAATACAAGTCAATGGGCGCAAGAAAAACGCGCGGCACACTGACATGCATGCGTAATGCTTTTTTAACATGATTTACATACTGTCAAAAGCTAGATAGATAGGGTCTCCCCTATTTTTGGTAGCTAGACAAGGTAAAGCAGACAGCCTGAAGACCACAGCTGACAACTTTACCTTGGCTGGTAATCCAAAACAGAAGTCACACCATGCTCTTTTTTTTAAATTAAGTAAAAAAAAATAAAAACATGGGGTCTCCACAAATTGCATCACCAGCCAAGGTGAAGCTGTCAGCTGGAGTCTGTGTTCTCATGGTGGGAAGAGCCATGATTATTGGTCCCTTCCCAGCCTAAAAATAGCAGGCAGCAGCCGCCCCAGAAGTGGCACATCCTCTGCTCATTGCACTGGTGCAGTGGCACACATTTTAATATATGGGGTTGATGCCAGTTGTGAAATGATAGCTGGCATCAAGCCCTGGTAATGTAACACCGGCCTGGATCCACAGACTCAGGCTGGCTGTAATGGACAGGCTAGAGAAAAGCTGCTCACAAAGCAGAACCCTGAGAACCTTTAACTCTTTAACCCCTATACAGGGATTTTGGTAGGCTGCAGTCCGATATTAGTAGCCAGGCAAGGTCGAACCGGAAAATGCAAAACAGGGACAGAATCACGCAGGCAAGGCGTAATCAGAAAACAAGAGGTCAAATCCGGATCGGGCAGTGAGGTACATAAACAGCAGACAGGAGGGTAGTCAGGAAATAAGCAGAAGTCAGTACACAAGAATCACTAAACAGAACAGGGTGGGACAGGAACCAGTAAAACCGAACTATCCTTTATGTTTGCAATAAAAAACACTAACAATAAAAAACACTAACAAATACCCTCGTTCACCACTTTATTAAGCACGAGCTCTGCTACATGGAGGTGACAGGAGCTGCAGAAGACACCGCCGCTCCTGTCAGCACCACGCAGCAACTGAAGACAGCCGCGCGATCAGCTGAGCTGTCACTGCGGCCACCGCTGGATCCTCCAACTGTGACAGAAAGTCACCTGTGATTACATCGCTGTCCATGTAGCAGAGCTGGATGCGACGCTGGACCTCCGTGGAATATGCGGACATGGAGGGGTTTTTCGTGCTTAATAAAGTGGTGAACGAGGGTATTTGTTAGTGTTTTTTTTATTGCAAATAAAGGATTTTTTCTGGTGTGTGTTTATTTACTGTAACTTACAGATTACTCATGGAAGGTATCTCGGGGAGACGCCTGCCATGATTAATCTAGGATTTAGTGGCAGCTATGGGTTGCTGCCATTAACTCCTTATTACCCCGATTGCCAACGCACCAGGGCAAATCGGGAAGAGCCGGGTACTGTCCCAGAACTGTCGCATATAATGTATGCGGCAATTCTGGGCGGCTGCTGACTGATATTGTAAGGCTGGGGGGCTCCCCATAACGTGGGGCTCCCCATCCTCAGAATACCAGCCTTCAGCCGTATGGCTTTATCTGGCTGGTATTAAAATTGTGGGGAGACCGCACGCCGTTTTTTTTAATTATTTATTTTACTGCACAGTATAGACACGCCCACCGGCTACTGTGATTGGGTGCAGTGACACAGCTGTCACTCAGCGTGGGGGGGCGTGTCTGACCAACCAATCACAGGCGCCTGTGGGCGGGGAAAGCAGGGAATACGAGATTGATTAATGAGCGGCCGGCTTTTTCAAAATAGTTAAAGCCGCCGAAGTCTTAACAGCTGAGCAGCGCCGCACCGGAGATCGGGGATCGGTGAGTATGAGAGAGGGCTGCTCACTTCAGTCACTCAGGGAATTAGCGGTCACCGGTGAATCCTGCACAGGTGACCGCTAATCAGGACGCGACAGACAGAGCCGCGGCATGACAATGAAGTTCATTCTCATCGCGCAACTCTGTCTGCTGTCAGCCGACATCTATAAATGACATTGTGCATCACAAACACGGACATTCCACGTACACATACACGTTCATTCCACACGCACACACGGACAGCATACGCCATCAACACTGATGTCATACGGACCAGAGAAACGCCCCTAAAAAACGGAACATGGACCCGAAAAACGGACCGTAAGACACGTACGTTTTTTTTTGCGGAAGTGTGTTTTAGGCCAAAGGGATAGGAGCATGCAAAGGTACCATAGGGAAACCACAACGCTCAGCAAACCCAAAATCCATAAAGTTCAGGGCAGCTCCTGAATCAATAAAAGCCATAGCCGTAAATGATGATAGGGAACAGATCAAAGAAATCGACAAAAGAAACTTAGACTGTATACCGCCCAAAGTAAACGAACGGGCAAATTGTTTCTCGCGCTTAGAGCAGACAGAAATAGTATGAGAGGCGTCTCCACAGAAGAAACATAGCTTATTACGCCATCTAAAATCCTGCCGTTCCACCCTAGAAAGGACCCTATCACACTGCATAGGCTCCGGAGACCGTTCCGAGAGCGAAACCGCTGACCGCATTGTTTTACGTTCACTTAAACGTCTATGAATCTAAATGCAATGACAGGGGCATCGAGACAAGAGGGGACAGGAAAGCCCACCATAACATCCTTCACAGGCTCTGCCAATCCCTTCCGAAAGAGAGCCACAAGAGTCGCATCATTCCACTCAGTAAGGACCGCCTACTTAAGAAACCTCTGACAATATATCTCTGCAAGTTCCTGACCCTGGATCAAAGCCAATAAAATTTTCTCGGCTTGATCAATAGCATTAGGTTCATCATATAACAACCCCAGAGCCTGGAAAAAAAAAACCACATCAGCAAGAGCAGGATCTTCAGGCGCCAGGGACAAGGCCCAATCCTGGGGGTCACCACGCAGCAGAGATAACAATCTGAACTTGCTGCCTGGAAGACCTTGAGGACTTCGGTTTCAAGGCAAAAAATAACCTACAATTGTTCTTGAAGTTCAAAAATTTAGACCGATCCCCAGAGAATAAATCCGGTAAAGGTATCTTAGGTTCTAACGCAGGTGTCTGGGCAAGATAATCGGATATATCCTTAACCTGAGATATAAGCTGATCGACTCGCCCAGCTAATTGTGTGACATCCATTGCTGCACAAGATCCTCCACAGCACCCAGAGATATAGGAAAAACACACACACACACACACACAAATAATTCTGCCACACTTTTTTTTTTTTTCCTTCTTTTGAGTACCCTGGAAGCTAGGTGAGGTCGGTGCTACTGTTATGATTCAGTGACCGAGGAGGATCAAAAAATGCGAAAACCCAAAATGTAACAGAGTGGCTGGAACCTTAACGAACTGCAGAACTAATCCTGACACACAACTAGAAGTAGCCGTGGGACGAGCCTAAGATGACCTAGTTGTCTCGACACAGCCGGAGAACTAAATATTCTTACAGATAGATATAAGAAAGCTAATCTGCCTCGGAGCAATCCCCAAAGATATAGATAGCCCCCCACATGTAAAGACTACGGTGATATAGGAAAACACAATCCAAAGCTAAAAAAAATCAGATTCAGCAAAGGTGAGGCCCAAACTATCTTTATAGGAAAGGATAGGAAGGAGCACTATTTGCAGCCGTAAAAACCCTAATACCAGCACGACTGATATGGAAAAACCCTGAGGCCACATGGTCTCTCCCCCACTAGATCAGCACTCAGATGTTACTGGGATCCAATAACACTAATATAGATGATGAACTGAATTAATACCAAGCATGACAAAAGACATTACAGAATCATGGAGCTAAGTATACAGACACTCCCAGCAGGGAATGATCCAATTCCACCAAGAACCACACAGACAAAACAGGAATCAAGCATAGTATTAAAGCAAAAAAAAACAACAAGAAAGTGGAAACAATAAGCAAAAGCACAAGACCACTTATCTGAGAGGAGTTCTGGTAGTGAGCAGGGCTGATTTCAGAAGGTCCTTAACACACAGGATATCCATTGAGCACCGGCAAGTAACAGGAGGAAACTGCTCAGTTATATATGATATGATTTTATGATTGTCAGTCTTCCACAGGTGTGTGGCTTTCATTCCAGAAATCAACTGCACCGCCAGCACTGACCACAAGAGGGAGCCCCAAACTGGAAAATGTATTCACAACAGTTTTTATCGTCTGTTATTGCATTCTGCACAAAATTTGCGGCGACCACAAAACGTAAGTTTGGCGTTTGGAATTTTTTTTTTTCTGCTACGCCGTTTACTGATCAGATTAATTGATTTTAAATTTTGATATAGCAGGCATTTCTGAACACGGTGACACCAAATGTGTATATATATTTTTTTAACCCTTTAATTTTCAATGGGGAAAATGGGGGGTGATTTGAACTTTTAGGATTTTTATTTTAATTTTTGAAAACTTTTTTTTAAAATTTTACTAGTACCTCTAGGGGACTATAAGGACCAGCAGACTGATCGCTCATTCATTTCTCACAATCAGAGCAGCACCACTCAGACCGGGAGAAATGCTCATCTCATCACCTGCAGTACTCAGCTGCAGGTTAAAGGACCTGAGTCATGTGAGCTACAGGAGTCATCACATGACCCTATGCTACTATGACAACCATGGATCCACGGGATCATGTCACGTGACTTCCAGTATCAGGTGGTGAGTAAACGTCTACCGCGATCGCTGTTAAAATGGCGCTGTCACATATTGACAGCGCAATTTAAGGGGTTAACAGGTATGGGTGGAAAGCGATTCCACTGGTACCTGTGAGGCACACACATGTCAGCTGTACAAATCAGCTGACATGTGCGCGGATCTCCGCCTGCAGCCCGCAGCAGGAGGTGGGGATTCACACTATGACTGCAGGGACCTAATATTACTGCCCACGGTCATTAAGGGGTTAAATAATTTTAAAACCCTGCAAGCTGTCCCCCCAATTTTCATACCCAGCCATGATAAAGTCTGACAGCTAGGGGCTGGTATTCTCAGGCTGGGGAGACTTATGCTTATTAGGCCCCCACAGCCTAAGAATAGCAGCCTGCAGCCGCCCAGAATTGTTGCAGCCCGGTTCTCCAAGTGAAGTTATGAGCTCACTGTTGGGCAGTGGAACAGTTCTGTAATCCACCAGCTGTATCCATGAACACTAAGCTGAGTTCTGTAGAATGACACTGGGGACAGGAACAATGCCCTTTGTATATCTCTCAGTTCTCACTTCAAGGTATTGTGTCTTACATGATTGGTGGGAGATTGCTGTTCCCTCATTAGTCGCTAGTTCACTCCAACTGCATAATTGTCCTCTGAATGATGTAGTCTAAAGGTGGTGTTACACACAGCGACGGCGACAACGACGTCGCTGCTACGTCACCATTTTCTGTGACGTAGCAGCGACGTCCCGTCGCTGTGTGTGACATCCAGCAACGAGCTGGCCTCTGCTGTGAGGTCGCCGCTCGTTGCTGAATATCCTGCTTCATTTTTTGCTCATCGCTCTCCCGCTGTGAAGCACACATCGCTGTGTGTGACAGCGAGAGAGCGACGAACTGAAGCGAGCAGGGAGCAGGAATCGGCGTTTGGCAGCCTGCGGTAAGCTGTAACCAAGGTAAACATCGGGTAACCAAGGGAAGCCCTTTCCTTGGTTACCCGATATTTACATTAGTTACTAGCACCGCTGCCAGTGCCGGCTCCCTGCACTCCTAGCCAGAGTACACATCGGGTTAATTACCCGATGTGTACTCCAGCTACGTGAGCAGCAGCCGGCACTGGCAGTGTGAGAGCACACCGCTTAGCACTGGCTCCCTGCACTCCTAGCCAGGGTACACATCGGGTTAATTACCCGATGTGTACCCTGGCTAGGAGAGCAGGGAGCCAGCGCTAAGTGTGTGCGTTGGTAACCAAGGTAAATATCGGGTAAAGGTTACCCGATATTTACCTTAGTTGCCAAGTGCAGCATGGCTTCCACAGCGACGTGTGTCGTTATGATCGCTGCTGCATCTGCTGTGTTTGACAGCTAAGCAGCGATCATAACAGTGACTTACTAGGTCGCTGTTGCGTCACAGAAAATGGTGACGTAACAGCGACGTCGTTGTCGCTGTCGCTATGTGTGAACCCAGCTTAAGGGGGCTAAGGCAATCCCCAATCAGCAGGCATTCCACAAATTAGCAGACAAAAGGGGGGTTCCAGACAGTCTAAAATGAAACAATGACTAATGTCTCTTGATTTACCGAACAGAGGAACATTATGTGTGGCATAATTAAGAACACCCCCACACTAGTGGCCAGATTCATGATGACGCCTCACAAACATTATTGGGGTTCTGTTCCCCAGAATGCTAGTCCAACATGTTTACATTATCTATTGTCAGAGACTGGAATGATCGACATTTGGTGTCTTCACCACTCAGGAGTGAAACAATACTCTTGTTACTCCTCTTCACATCATTCACTTTACAAATAGACTTGCCCATTGGTAATGAGCATATTTTAGGTGATAGCAAATCTGTAGAGCTCCTAACCAGAAATATCTCAGGCCAATCTCCCCTGCTGATACAACTGCAATTACGTGAAGGAATTTCTCAGGGAAAAATTTGTGGCACTTACATCCTTACCGAGTGCAGGTACTTAATACATCCATAGCACCTCAAATTGTGGATACTTTCATGTTAATGATGGATCAGCTGGGAGTAATGTGGTATGGGATACCATAAAGGCAAAAAAATTAGTAAAACCAAATCTAAGTCATGGGAACAAACCTTAAAGTTGCAGCAAGAAGTTATATCAAGGGAAGCAGTTTCAATTGTTGGAAATTAGACGAATATGGGAGATGGCTCAGGAAGCCCTGGCGGACCATCTACAGGTCTTATCTCAGAAGTGCATGTTTATCAAACAAAAATTATTTATTTAAGGAGAAAGTTAAGGGCAACTTTTAACATCAATAGTCAAGGCAGAAGAAGGTTCAACATACAGTACCTTACAAAATTGAGTACACCCCTACAGTTTTGTAAATATTTTATATCTTTTCATGGGACAACACTGAAGATATGAGGCTTTGATACAATATAAAGTAGTCAGTGTACAGCTTGTATAACAGTATAAATTTGGTGTGCCGTCTAAATAACAACATACAGCCATTAATGTCTAAACCGCTGGCAATAAAAGTAAGTACACCCATAAGTAAAATGGCCAAATGATGCCCAAAGTGTCAAACTTTTGTGTGGCCACCATTGTTTGCAAGCACTGCCTTGAACATGGAATTCATTAGAGCTTCACAGAAGCCATTGGAATCCTCTTCCACTCCCTCATGACGACATCACGGAGCTGGTGGATGTTAGAAACCTTGCGCTCCTCCACATTTTGTTTCATGATACCCTACAGTTGCTTAATAGAGTTTAGGTCTGGAGACATGCTTGGCCTGTCCACCACCTTTATGCTCAATTTCTTTAGCAAAGCAGTGGTCTTCTTGGATATGTGTTTGGGGGTCTTTTTTAAAGGGGTTATCCGGCTTATTTTACTTATTTTTTGTTATTGCACTATTGGGCTACATTGGGGCAGGTAAGTAGATAGCAACTGCCTAGCTGCCCTGCTGTCAGCTCCTCTGCCCCGGCTCAGAGTGGTCATGTGACCGCTCCTTCCGGGATTTTGCTGCTTCCTGTGATGATACATCAACAGGGGCTGGACCTTGTTGACGGGCATCACAGCCGATGTCATTTGCCACCCTGCAGCCGACCAGGTACAGTGCGATGAGCCCCCTCCCCACATTCCGTACTCTCCCCCGTTCCCTGTGTGCTGCTATCTGTGCAATGTAAGTGCTCGGGTCCAGGACAAACAGGGTTGCCCTCTCTGTCTAGGACACCCTCAGCGCTGTTTGCCACAGCTCATTGTTATGTATGGTGCCCGGGTAACTGTGCCCCCCCCCTCCTCCGTGCACTGTCTCTCTCCTCACACTGTGATGAATGCAGCCTCCTGCGCTCCTGGCTTTTGAATACAGCCAGGAGCAGAGAGCAGGGACGTCACCTGACACCAGCGAACAACAGCACTGAGCTCTGCATCACCTAGTTGTAAGCAGGCTGCACTCATCACAGCACGGAGAAGATAAAGCATGGGTGAAAGAGGGGGGGGGCAGAGAAGAGAGTGCAGGGGGAGAAAGAGAGCACAGGTGAGAGACAGAGAGGGGGGAGCTGGGGGGGGCAGAGCAGAGAGTGCATGGGTGAGAGACAGGGCGGGGGGCAGAGCAGAGAGTGCAGGAGGAGAAAGCAGTGCACGGGTGAGAGACAGAGCAGGGGGGCAGAGAAGAGTGCAGGGGGAGAAAACAGAGTGCACGAGCGAGAGACAGAGTGGGGTGCTGGGGGGGCAGAGAGGAGAGTGCACGGGTGAGAGAGGGGGGACAACGCACAAAATGCACGGGTAAGAGGGGGCAGAGAACAGAGTGCATGGGTGAGAGAGGGGGGGCAGAGAACAGTGCAGGGGAGAAAGAGTGCACGGGTGAGAGACAGAGTGGGGGGGAGGGGGCGGCAGAGAAGAGAGTGCAGGGGGATAGGAGACAGAGCGGGGGGAGGGGGATGCTGGGGGGGCAGAGGAGACAGTCCATGACGGAGGATTATATATATTATATAACTCTAGGTGTGTGTGGGTATGTGTGTATATATCCTATAGACTCACATTGGGGGTTATATATAGTTTATTACATAGTATTCATTTATCTATCAGGTGCTGGGTCAGAATACTGACAGGGTATGTGTGTGCAGAGAGCGTGCACAGGGCGGGGCTGGACATTGAGGCCAGGCGGTGCCAGCTCTGACTGAGGTTTGGCACAGGAAGATGTCATGTTTGGTTGAGCTGCATTTAAAAAGTGTTTGCAGAGAATAAAGGGATAATAAAAGAAAAAATAATGTAGGGATGTTTTATATGACAATACAGCACAGATTAGCATACATTTTTTTTGGCGTTTATCTTGGACAACGCCTTTAATGTTGAAATACAGCCCCGAGGCCCAGTTTCTGAAGGGAGGTGATCAGTCTCTGCTTCAGTATGTCACAGTGAATGTTGGCATTCATGGTTCTCTCAATGAACTGTAGCTCCCCACATCAGGAAGTACTCATGCAGCACCAACCCATGACACTCCTACCACCATGCTTGACTGTAGGAAAGACACATTTTTCTCATCTGGTTGCCCCCACAAACTTGACAGCATCTGAACCAAATAAGTTTATCTTGGTCTCAGCACACCATCCATCTCCATAATCTGCTTGTTTTCAACAGTTTGTAGGTTTTCTTATGCATCATCTTTAGAATAGGCTTCCTTCTGGGACAACAGCCTTGCACACCAATTTGATGCAGTGTGTGGTGTATTGTCTTAGCATTGACAGGCATAGCCCCCACCCCTGTAACCTCTGCAGCTATACTGGCAGCACTCGTATGTATATTTTGAAAAGACAACCTTTGGATATGATGCTGAGCACATGCGCTCAACTTCTTTGGTTGACTATGGCAAGGCCTGTTTTGAGTTGAACCTGTTTTGTTAAACCGCTGTATGGTCTTGGCCATATTCAGATTTAGGGTGTTGTCTGTCTTCTTATAGCCTAGGTCATCTTTATATAGCACAACAATTTTTTTTTTCAGATTCTCAGAGAATTATTTGCAATGAGGTGCCATGTTGAACTTCCAGTGATCAAGTGATCAGTATGAGGCCTCTTTTACAAGTCAGTGTTTCGTCACTGTGTCATCAGTATTTGGATGCCAAGACCTGGAGTGGAAGTTACACAGAAGATAATTGAAAGACTGACACCTGTTCTGTGTTTTAGAGACACTACTGGCTTTGGCATCCAAATACTGAAGAAGAAAGAGGCCTGAGAGTGTGTGAGCGATAACACCAAATTTAACACACCTGCTCCCCATTCACAGCTAAAACATTGTAATACTAATGAGCGACATAACATCAGGGAGGGAACATGGCTAATTGGAAACAATTTGGCCATTTTCAGTTAGGATGTACTCACTTTTGTTGCCAGCAGTTTAGACTTTAATGGCTTTGTGTGGAGTTAGAGGACACCTAATTTACACTAATATGCAAGCTGTAAACTGACTTTACATTGTATCAAAGTGCCATATCTTCAGTGTTGTCCTATGAAAAGATATAATTAAATATTTATAAAAATGAGAGGGGTGTACTCACTTAATATACTGTATATATCTAGACTTGGGTCAGCAAAATGAGACATAATTACTGAACCCTCAGAGGTTCTCTCTTCATTATGCTCCAATTACAGGGATATATGCATTTAAATCTATGGCTCAAGGGGAGGAAATATATTCCTATTTAAATATTATAAAACTTCCTACATTATCTGCAGCTTCTAGAGAAGTTTTAGAACAATCCCTGACAGTGGAGGACATGTTGAGGAATCTCCACAATGAAAAGGCTCCAGGATCTCATGGTATTCCAGGGGAAATATATAAATACAATTAAATCCTCATTCCTAAAATTATTAAAAATGTTTGAGGGGGTGGAGTTGGGGGGAGAGCGGAAGAGTTTGCCCACCAATTTGAATGAAGAAATTATATTACTGCTGGAACCAGGGACAAACTGCTCACCCGGCTTTGTACTGACCAACCAATATCCTTACTACTGGGTGATGTCAAATTGTTGGCTAACAGATTGAATAAAATAACTGAAATAATTCATGAAGAATAGATCAATAGTGGTTCATGCCCAATAAGTCTACAGCCGATAATTTAAGGTCTGTATTATTATTATTTATTTATAAAGCACCATTAATTCCATGGTGCTGTACATGAGAAGGGGGGTTACATACAAAGTACATATACAAGTTGCAGTAGACAGACTAGTACAGAGGGAAGAGGGCCCTGCCCTTGCGGGCTTACATTCTATAGGATTATGGGGAGGAGACAGTAGGTGGGGTGTAGATTGGGCGGCAGCTCCGCACGGTGGTATCCAAACCTACAACTACAAGTGCATTTCAGTAATTCCATACAAAAGGGGAAATGCATATATTAGCGTCATTACACACAGAGGGATATATTTCATGTGTTTATTTCTGTTAATGTTGATGATTATGACTTACAGACAATGAAAACCCAAAAGTCATTATCTCAGAAAATTAGAATATTATATAAGACCAACCGAAAAAATGATTTTAAACTCAGAAATGTTGGTGCCTCCTGAAAATTATATACAGTAAATGCCTCAATATTTGGTTAGGGCTCCTTTTGCATGAATCACTGCATCATTGAGGCGTGGCATGGAAATGATCAACCTGTGGCACTGCTGAGGTGTTATGAAAGCCCAGGTTGCTTTGATAGCAGCCTTCAGCTCAGTGGCGTAACTAGAGTTTGATGGGCCCTGGTGCAAAGTTCGGACCTGGGCCCCCCTCCACTGACACTTGTCTCTTACCCTCAGCACCCAGATTTCCCATGATCTGACATCCCTCTATCAGCACCCAGCTTCCCCATGCTCTATTATACAGCTTTCCCTTGCTCTGCTATACATCTTTCCCTCAGCACCCAGCTTTCCCATATCAGAGCATAGGAAAGCTGGGTGCTGGGAAATGTATAGCAGAGCATGGGAAAGCTGGGTGCTGAGGGAAAGAGCCTTTTCCCTCAGCACAAAATGTTCCCATCCCATGCTTGTATCTTTGTCCCCCCTTGTATATAGTTCTCCAAATACTATAATGGCCCCCACATAGCCTTCCATATAGTATAAAGGGTCCCACATAAACCCTTCATATATTAGAATGCAGCTCCATAGTCTTCCATGTATTATAATGCATTTCCCATAGTTCTCCATGTATAATTCACCCCATAGTCCTCCATGTATAAAGTAGCCCTCTAATTATTATGATGAATTTACCATAGTTCTCCATGTATTATAATTCACCCCATAGTTCTCCATATATTAGAATGCACCCCATAGTCCTCCATGTATAATTCACCCCATAGTCCTCCATATATTATAATTCACCCCATAATCCTCCATGTATAAAGTAGCCCTCTAATTATTATGATGAATTTACCATAGTTCTCCATGTATTATAATTCACCCCATAGTTCTCCATATATTAGAATGCACCCCATAGTCCTCCATGTATTATAATTCACCCCATAGTCCTCCATATATTATAATTCACCCCATAATCCTCCATGTATAAAGTAGCCCTCTAATTATTATGATGAATTTACCATAGTTCTCCATGTATTATAAGTCACCCCATAGTTCTCCATATATTAGAATGCACCCCATAGTACTTCATATATTATACTGCACCACATAGTCCTCGATGTTTTAGGCTATGTGCCCATGGGGGAAAGTGTCCTGCGGTTATATCCACAGGACATTCCGCAGGAGGTCCCAGAAAACCGCAGCACAACTTTGTTTACATGCTGCGGTTTATTTGCGGAATTTCCTGCGGATATGGTGCGGGCATTCTGCATTGAGGATACAGTACCATGGCTTCATAACTGCATCCTCAATGCAGAACAAGTGCTGAGTGATCGGGGTGTTCATACCTCCATCATGCAGCACTTCTCTCAGTCTCCGGCCGTGTTTACACTGTGAAGGAGAAGGTAGGTGGGCCTGAACTAGCTCCGGCTGTCACATGACCGGAGTTCGTGCAGGCCCCGCCCACCTCCTCCTTCCTGCTCCTGTGCACCGAGGGAAAATGACCGGGTGTCTGCTATCAAGGCAGGTAAGTATGGGCCAAAGCTGGGGATTTCCGCAGGTAATGCCGCAGGAATAATTGACATGCAGTTATGTGCGGCTGCAGGATATCCACAGTATATTCCGCAACCGCATATTCCACAACGTGGGCACAGCACTCCTCATGTCCCATAGGATAACATGGGGTGTGTCTGTACATGCTGAAACTTGCGAATTTATCTGGAAAATCCAGATAAATCTGCAGGTTTTCCGCGGCAAAATCCGCAGAAGCAAGCTCCTGTGGGCACATGGCCTTATAACGCACCCCCATATTCAGTGTATAAGGTAGCCTTCATAGTCCTCCATATATTATAATGTAGCCCCCATAGTCCTATATGTATTATAATGCAGCCACATAAAACCTTCATATTGTGTTATGCAGCCCCATACTCCTCCATGTATAATGCACCCATATAGTCCATGTATAAGGTGTCCGTCATGTTGTATAATGCAGCCCCATAGACCTCCATGTATAATTCAGCACCCCCTTGGCCTTTGGCCACCGTGTACACATTGATTTAAAAAAAACACACAACAAGTTCCTACTTCCTCGTTCCAGCGCTGCTCCGTCCTCACCTCTCCTTGTTCCCCTGCTGCTGCGGTCGGCGTCCTCCCGTCCTGCGCTATGTGCTTTCAGCATAGCATTTGCACAGGAGTGACGTCCATATAATCCATGTATAAGGTGTCCGTCATGTTGTATATTGCAGCCCCATAGACCTTCATGTATAATATAGGCAGCCCCCCATTCTCCATGTATAATACAGGCAGCCCCCCTTCTCCATGTATAATGCAGGCAGCCCTCCATGCTCCATGTATAATTCAGCCCCCCCATGGCCTTTGGCCACAGTGTACACACTTTTTTTTTTTTTTTTTTAAATCAAACACACACAACAACAAAAAAAACCCAATAAGTTCTTACCTCTACTTGTTCCAGTGCTGCTCCGTCCTCCCCTCTCCTTGTTCCCGTGCTGCTGTAGTCGGCATCCTCCCGTCCTGCGCTATGTGCTTTCAGCACAGCAGTCGCACAGGAGTGACGTCACCGCACAGGCACGGGGGTGGGGGGGAATGATGGAGCGTGGAGCTGCACTGGGCGCTCCACGTTTCATTGTTGCTGTGCGTGATGATGGGGAAGGGGGGCCCAGTGGTGCCGCCGCCCCTGACACCAGGCAGCGGGCCCGGTGTCATCGGCAGCGGGTCATATAGCGGCCACGTGGTCTGTGCCAGATCAGCGCAGCTCCGCTCACAGAAAGGAGTTGGCTGCTGATCTGCCGGGCGGCAGCGGGCCTTTAAGCTGCGGGCTTCGGTTGCAGTCGCGACCTCTGCGATCGCGGTAGTTACGCCCCTGCTTCACCTCATCTACATTGTTGGGTCTGGTGTCTCTCATTTTCCTCTTTACAATACCCTATAGATTCTCTATGGGGTTTATGTCAGTCAACTTTGGTGGCCAATCAAGCACAGTGATACTGTGGTTATTAATCCAGGTATTGGTACTTTTGGCAGTGTGGACAGGTGCCAAGTCCTGCTGGGAAATGAAATTTACATCTCCAAAAAGCTTGTCAGCAGAGGGAGGCCTGAAGATCTCTACAATTTCTTGGTAGATGGCTACGCTGACTTTGGTCTTGATAAAACACAGTGGACCTACACCAGCAGATGACATGTCTCCCCAAACCATCACTGATTGTGGAAACTTCACACTAGACCTCAAGCAGCTTGGATTGTGGCCTATCCACTCTTCCTCCAGACTCTGGGACCGCAATTTCTAAATTAAATGCAAGATTTACGTTCATCTGAAAAAAAACAGCTTGGACCACAGACCAACAGTCCAGTTCTTTTTCTCCTTGGCTCAGGTTCTGGTGTCTATTGGTTATGAGTGGCTTGACACAAGGAATGCGACACTTGTAGCGTGTGTGCGTGTGTGCGCGTGTGTGCGTGTGTGTTGGCTCTTGAAGCACTGACTCCAGCAGCAGTCCACTCTGAATTCCAAATAGCAAAAAATAGAATCCAGCGGACCATAGGCAGAAAAGTGTGTATATATATATATATATATATATATATATATATATATATATATATATATATATACATATATATATATACATAAATATATATATATACATATACATATATATATATATATATATATAAAAATTCTTTACTTACCAGTTTAAAATCTTCATGGTACAGGCTTGCACATAGAACAAGATAATATATCCATCCTTTTTTAATGCGTTTCGACAAATAGCTGCTACATCTTAATCATGGATACAGAATATTCTGACTTAAGGTTCATGCGCACGTAACTGCTGATTATTCTATAGAGATTTGACAGCACATGTGCACTTCAAATCGCTGCAGAATGAATGCAGTATTTTTGTTAAAAAAAAAAAAAAAAAGCCGATTTCATGCGCTCGGGATGCTGCCCCCACCATAGACACAGTGGGAGCTGCATCTAGAACGCACAAATAATTGACATGCTACTTTTATGAACGCACGAATTTGGGCCAAAATTTTAGCACCCAAATCGCTGCGTTCATAAAAGCAACATGCGAACATATCATGCACAATCTTCATAGATTGTGCAGGGGACGCATGCATTTACGCTGCAGTGCAATACGCAGCGTAAATTCATGCAATTCGGCAACGTGCGCATGAGCCCACAGACTCTTAAAAAGGTTTAGACATATCCCATCATGCAACAGTGCTACTACTCACACAATAAAATACACCTGTGCATTCCTAGGGGTATGTCGAGACTTTATCTAATAAACACATGAATATAAGAGTTAAACCACACAATATATGCAGATATTATAGAAATCTTGCTAAACATAGATTTAATTATACTGTGCAATAAGGTCTTGACAAATATTTACTCCCTGTGGATTTCTTGTACACAATTTAAAAATCCAAAATGATTCCAGATTGAGGGGTTTTTTTTTCTGAAAATCTCCACCTCTATCAGATCTTATAACCTTCTCTATAGCCCTAAATTTCAAACCTGAAACATCCCCTCCATGCACCTGCGAGAAATATTTGGAGACCGCTGAACAACCGCATAAATTAGTTTTACCAGAGTCCACAATGTGTCTTCTGATGCATTTTTTTAGCGGCCTCACCGTACATCCCACATATTGTACAGAACAAATACAATTAAATAACTCCTTCGCTATTATAATTTAGATGTCTATTAATTTGGTATTTTAGACTTGTCGCAAAAGAAAAAAGAAATATTTCCCTTAACTATGTGAACAGATTCTTTGTAAATCTCCCCAAATTTTTTAATGGCCTTTTTACAATCCTTTCATGGCTGCGGTTATCCAGGTTGCTTGTGCACCTTTTTCTACCACTTTTTCCTTCCACTCAACTTTCCATTAAAATGCTTGGATATCGCACTCTGAACAGCCAGCTTCTTTAGCAATGGCCTTTTGTGGCTTATCCTCCTTGTGGACTGTGTCAATGACTGTCTTCTGGACATCTGTCAAGTCAGCACTCTTCCCCATGATCGTGTAGCCTACTGAACCAAACTAAGGGACCCTTTTAAACGTTCAGGAAGCCTTTGCAGGTGTTTTGTGGTAATTATTTTAATTTTCTCAGATAATGGACTTTTGCGGTTTTATTGGCTGTAAGCCATAATCATTAACAGAAATAAACACTTGCAATACATCACGGTTTGTAATGACTATATGCGTTTCCCTTTTTGTATTGAATTACTGAAATTAAATGATGATATTTTAATTAATTGAGATGCACTTGTACGTAGCTCAGAAACTGGGTATAGAACGATAATGTCAGTTGAAATTGCAAAAGCATTTCACACCATTGAGTGGATTTGTGGATGGTATTGGGTTTCTGTTAGGAATTTTTAAATTGGGTCAAGTACATTACGTATCCCAGATTGCTAGGTTTAGGGTGACTGGTCAGTTGTCATCTCCTTTTGCGTTGGATAGGAGCACTCAATAGGGTTGCCCGCTGTCGCCCCTTCTCTTGAAAATTGAGGGAGCTAAGTGAACTTATAGGCTTTATTTGTAATGAAGAAAAATCTTAATTACTTACCGGTAATGGGATTTTCAGAAGCCCATGACAGCACCACCTGAGAGATAGGTTCCGCCCACATCAGGACAGGAAACCCACTGATAAAAAGGTGGTACCTCTCCTCCACATCAGTAGGTTTACAGAGCCAGAGAGGACCAGCAAAACACAAACAAAAATGTTAAATCACACCACCACCAAAGGAATACACCATTCACTCTAACACTCCCCGAAGGGTGCCCATAACCAGTGAATAGGGGGGGGGGACTAAGGGTGCTGTCATGGGCTTCTGAAAATCCCATTACCGGTAAGTAATTAAGATTTTTCCCTTTCGCCCATGACAGCACCACCTGAGAGATTCTAGAGACCAATCACCTTAGGGAGGGACCACCGCCTGTAATACCCATCTACCAAGAAGGGTCGGCCGTGGAGGACAAGTCAAGTCTATAGTGACAGAAAAAGGTAGAGGAAGAGGACCAAGTGGCGGCCCTGCATATATGATCAATAGACACCTCTGACCGCTCAGCCCAAGTAGTAGAAAGTGACCCAGTGGAAAGGCCCTAATCTGCAGGGGAACTGGCACCCCCTTAGCTGAGTAGGTCAGCGACATAGTATCCCAGGCCCACCTAGCCAAGGTGCTTGTAGATACGTTCTAGGGAACGTCCGGGGGCTGTAAAATAACAAAAACAGGGCCTGAGATTCTTGCAATTCCCTGGTCCTAAGTAGGTTATAAGGGCAAGTCTTACATCCAAGCTATGGAGCCTGTCCACTTTGTCATTGGAAGGAGGGTCACAATGGAAGGCAGTATAAATTTCTGGGACCTGTGAAGGGCTTGACCACTTTAGGCTATGAGGGATCTGTACGCAATACCACCTTATCGACCAAAATTTGGGTATATGGATGGACAATGGAGAGCGCCTGTAGGTCACCCACCCGTCTAGCGGACGTCAAGCAATGAGTAGTACAACCTTCAGGGTCTTGGAGGGAACATCTGAAAGGGGCTCAATTGGGTGTCTATAAGGGCATCAAGGACAAGATTTAATCCCAGGGAGGCATGCGAGGAGAAGGGACAGGAGTCTCTCTAGCACAGGATATAATGAACCTGCTAATCCATCTATACTCTGAGGTTAATGTTTATAGAGGGCTTCTTGGGCCAAAACTTGTACCTGCAAGGTGCTAGTGGATAAGTTCAATCCAACCCTTACTGAAGGATTTCCAGGATGGCCGGGAAGAGAGGGGGACCCCCGATCTGTGCCCAGGAAACTTGCTGCATTTTTCACAAGACCCTTCCCTAAATACCAGTGGCGACCGGCTTCCTACTTTTAAGGAGAGTTTTACTAAATTCTCAGGAGAATCCCTGTGCTAGGAGCAGCTGCCTTTCAAATGCCACACTGTCAAGTGGAGGGTAGGAGCCTTGGGTTGGCACATTGGTACCTGGACTAGGTCTGTCCTGTCCGGCAGTATCCAAGGGTCTGATATTGCCAGTCTTTGGAGCCAACAGAACCAGGCTGTTTTTTGGCCAGAAGTGAGCTATGAGGATAATGAGGGCCTCTTCTTCCCGAACCTTCCTGAGCACCGCCGGAAGAAGAACCAGGGGTGGAAAGGCATATAGAAGACCCTGTGACCAGGGGGATCGGCATTGCATCTATTGTCATGGGATGATCCCTGGCTGATTTTATTGCAGTTAGTTCACTGAAGTTTGAGGACTGAGTCCTCACATGATCGTCCCATAGTCCTTGTAACAGGTGAGTTCTCAGGTAAGCTCCCCAGTCTAAGTGACCTGCATCTGTTGGGATGATATCCGTGATGTTGGGACACCTGGACACCCCTGCGGACAATAGAGTTAAGTCCTGCCACCAGGACAGAGAAAGCAACACCTTTGGATCCAAGCAGAGTCTCATATCCAAGAAGCCTCCTGACTGTTGCTGTCAGACCAGGACCTCCATCTGAAGGGATCTCATATGTATCTGAGCCCAAGGAACCGTGGGGATGCAGGATGTGAGGGTCCCCACAAGAGACATAGCCTGTCTGAGGGTCATGACTGGTTTTTCAATCGCCAAGGTGACCAGGGATTGTGACTTCAGTATCTGCTCCTCCAGGAGAAAAGACTTCTGAGCGACTGAATCCAGGATCAGCCCCAAGAAAGACCGACACTGTTGAGGTTTGTGTTCTAGATTTTTCCTGATTTATGATCCACCCTAAGTGCTCTAGGATGGAGATCACTATTCTTTTCTCTCCCTGTCATATAGATGTTACAATAAAATACCCCCGAGGGGGCGACTTCAGTTGTAATGTCAGCCCTTTTGCAATGATCTGTAGAATCCACGGGCTGGAGGAAACAGTCTCAAGGAAGAAGGAGAGCCTCCCCCCCCCCACTGGGATGGTGGAGTCATTGAAGGCCTCGTGGCTTGGTAGAGTATGATGGATCAAACATAATCCTGAGGACCTCTTCAGTCTATCCTTCCAGGAGTTCTGGTCTCTGGGAGGCTCCTTATGTAAAATTGCTTCCTCCGAAACAGACGGCTACAAGGGAATGGAGTTCTTACAGCTGGAAATCCTTGTTTATTGTTTGCCGCTTTGGACAGAAGGTCATCCAGTTGTGATCCAAACAAAAAGTCTCCTTTCACAAGGTATCCTGCATAGTTTGTTCCTGGACTGTACGTCTCCCTTCCAGCATTTCAACTATAGGGCCCTTCTGGCTGAATTGGAAAGAGCTGCTACCTTTGCAGATAATTTGAGCGAGTCGATGGAAGCATCCACTAGAAGTCTGCCGCCCCCTGTATACGTGGAAATGAGGAAATAATGTCCTTACTAGACACGGTACCCTTAAGTTAGTCTTCTAATTGTTGGACCCAGACCATTATGGACCTTGTTACACATGTACCTGCCACCGCCGGGCAAAGAGCTCCTGCTGCAGCCTTCTAGGTACCACGGACCTGCATTCCAGGCCTCAAACATGAGGTCTTGTGTGGATTCAGGATCTTTATCATCCACCAGCCCCATAGTGGAGTGGACAGCTTCCACTAGGGGTGTCACCTCAGAGGATGGGAAGCATAGTGTGCCGTCCACGTCTGAGGAAGATGAGGAATCCAAGGCTGAGGAAGAGGCAGGTGAAAATTTTCTGGAACCCCGTTCAGAGCCGCCTGAATTATCTGAAGTTCCCCCATCTTTCCTAGTGGATTGTTTGTGTTTCCCTGACTTCAGCACGGCTAATATCTCTCAACTCAGCCTTGAGGCTTGGTGCTTCCATACATAAGCCAAAACCAAAGAGTAAGAGATGCAGTTTCCTTCTACTAAAATTACCCCCTTTTTTTTTTCTCCCCAGCTTGTATGGCTGAGAACAGAGAACAATAGACGTTAGTTTCCATATTACAATAGTTTCTTACCTAGCCTGTTAAGGTTCACAATAGAGAATAGTGGATATGGTTCCCCCATATTATAACAGCCTTTTCTTGGTTAGTAATAGCTGACAACGGAGAATAAAAGCAGTAGTTCTCCCACATCATAACAGTTATTCTATGACTTGTAAGATTGACAACAAGGGATAATAGTTGCAGCCTCTCTATACCAATAACAATTGTGTATAAAGGCTGACAACAGAGAACAATAGCAGTCTTTTCTGGTGCTGAGGGATTTGCTTATTTACACTTTACAACATCTGGAATGATATAATTATAAACTATGTATCTTTGATCACACCTAGAGTGTCAAAATGGAATATTAAGCCTTTTGTGGTAAACATTATGTGTGGTTTTGTTTTTTTTTTTAACAGTGCTTTCATTTGGTTTGGGATTTTTTGGCCAGGCACTACCCTTCCTCAGTCAGCAGAGGACAGTAACCACCTGATCCACATAGCACAATCTGGACCAGAACTGAGAATCACAAGTGATACAACAGTCCAAGCCTCCCAATATAGCTAGGGTTACAGGCGCACCACAACACCCAGCATATAGCTAGGGTTACAGGCGCACCACAACACCCAGCATATAGCTAGGGTTACAGGCGCACAACACCCAGCAGCCTCTTTTTTTTGTTCATTTAAGACAAGAAAGGGAGCAATCAGTCTACAACAGATGTTTTCACTTGGACACTGATTCACTGAGACAAGTTCATGTTTCCTCTTATAAATTCAGCATGCATATTTGTCCATGTTACCTAAGAATAAGGACCCTGTTCTAGGGTCCGAAACATGTCAGGATTTGGTCACGTTGTTTCATTTTGTATGTAATTTCAACATTATGATCTAAATAAAACAGAAGAACTACCTGATACAGGTGGGACAAGGCCCCCTTGGTAATCTGAGGATAGACTGTCCTTGTAAACCCCACAATTCCTATGATTCCTCTTAGAGGTACCTCCTGAAGAAAGAAGGGAACATAGGGGGGAGACTTTTAAACAATGAAATGCTGCAGCAGACACTCACCCCCCAAGATGGCAGATCTGGTACCGGTTTCGGAGGCAGTTTATGACTTCCAGATTTTGATTTCTCAGATCCCCTGAAATGTCGACTTGCCGGACTGGAGGGACTAGCCCTGCCGGAGGAGCGCTCCCCTGCTGCCCTGGGAATCCGTATGTTTTTCCAGCACATCCTGCTCTGGAGGAGAGTTGTCTTCCATCCTGAATAGGGGAGAAGTCATACTCACCAGAGTGCAGCGAAGGTGACTCCTCATACCTCCCTGGTTCAAATTTCCCTCCCGAAATCCGTTCACTGGGCGCCGCCATCTTGGAACACTTTGCACATGCACAGGTGATGAACTTCCGGGTGCCGTGTCACTTCCTCTTCACCCCGGCGTTCTGTCAGCAGGGCGCCCGCCTCGCGGGCTCCGTGTGAGGATCACATAGCCTGGGGCAACGCAGAGCCGAGCTCCCGCTCCAGGCCCGCGCCCCACCACCGCAGACAGCCGAAGCCCTGGGGAGGTGCATCCGGGCCCGAATGCCGGCTTTTGGTAAGAAACCAAACTTCCACACCGGGTCAGACCTGGGAGAATCCGTGGGTTGTCCCATCAGGACAGGAAACCAAACTGATGTGGAGGAGAGGTACCACCTTTTTATCAGTGGGTTTCCTGTCCTGATGTGGGCGGAACATCTCAGGTGGTGCTGTCATGGGCGAAAGGGAGAGTTTGCTGTTACTATACGTGGGGGATAAGGCCGGTTTCACACATCCGGCTTTTTGCCGTTTTGCCGGATGCGGCGCTCTCCCGTACAGTTAATACAGTACAATGACAGCGCTGTAACTTCCGGGTCACATGCGCCGGTCACATGACAGCATGTGACCGGCGCTTGTTGCGCTGTCACTGCACTGTATTAACTGTACGGGAGAGCGCCGCATCCGGCAAAACGCCGGATGTGTGAAACCGGCCTAACTCAGCAAGACAAGTTATTCTCTTGTGAATTAGAGACTTGCAAATTTACCTCATTTATAGGATGTTTAGAACTTTGAGCTTCCTGTATAAAATAGGAAACCACTCAAATGCAGATTGCATGAGGTGTGGGGCGAGGAACACACATTATGTATATGTTCTGGGAGTGTGTTCGCTTGGGGTCCATTTTGGAATGTTGTATGCTTAATTGAAAGTGTGTTTAGGGTGCCAATTCAAGCAGATCCTAAAGTGTGGGTGTATTTACAGTATATTTGGGAGGGCTGGCGGATTCTGAATCTCTAATGGCTATTGGCATATTGTGTGTTATGTATCTTAGTTAGCTGGGACATAGAACCTCTTTTGCTGACTGCATGGATGTCCCCTGATGAGTCTTTATCGATGAAACACGTCGGAAAAGAACAGGGATATCTTAGAGGGTTCAGCAAGAGGTATAGCTGTGGTCTGTCCTTGTCAGGACAGAAGCTGATGGGATGACATACTTAGAGGATTCTCCATATCTAGGGACAAAAGCAAGGTGGACACCTGAATTCCATAGGCGATGCCTTTTTATCTATACTCCTCCTTATCTGGTGAGACCACTCCACTTTATAATCATTTTTGACTCCTTATATGTACAGTCCTTTTGTACTATTTGTGTTATGATCTAATTATCCATGTCATCATGAGATTATGCTGCGTTTTTCCTATTTTGTATCTCAGTGGGACCACTGTGGTTTTAGGGATATAGGAAAAATACGTAATTACTTACCGGTAATGTGTTTTTTCTGAACCCATGACGGCACCACGAGAGAGAGGATCCGCCCTTCAAGGACAGGAAACCTCCAGAATAAAAAGGGGCGGCACCTCTCCCCGCATCAGTTGATTACCGAGCATGACAGGACCTCCGAAACAAGGAACACCATTAAAAAACATATCCCGCCACCATAACCGCCCAGTGAAGAGTAGTGAAAAGGGAAGCAAACTAGCAACCCCAAGTGCAGGGAGGGAATGTAAGGGTGCCGTCATGGGTTCAGAAAAAACACATTACCGGTAAGTAATTACGTATTTTTCCAGCACCCATGACGGCACCACGAGAGAATTACAGAGAGGAAAACCTAGGGAGGGACAACAGTTTGCAGAACCCGTCTCCCAAAGGTGATGTCGGTGAACGACAAATCAAGGCGATAGTGATTAAAAAAGGTGGACGGAGAAGACCAGGTTGCCGCCTTACATATCTGCTCAATGGAGACCTTCGATCTCTCCGCCCAGGAAGATGCCATCGCTCGCGTGGAGTGTGCCTTCAAACCAGGAGGTACGTCTTCCCCCCCGGCCGCGTAGGCAACCGAGATGGCATCCCTGATCCACCTTGCCAAGGTGGATTTAGAAGCCTTAAGCCCCTTTCTACAACCCTGGAAGACTACAAACAGAGACTTATCCCTCCTCCCTTCCGAGGTGACCAACAGATACCGTTGAAGACAACTCCTAACATCCAGGCAGTGCCATCCCGCCTCCTCCGGAGTAGAAGGGTTGGCATAAAAAGAGGGGAGCACTATTTCCTGTGATCTATGGAAGTGGGAATGCACCTTCGGCAAATAGGCAGGATCAGTTCGTAACACAACTCGGTCATCAAAAAACTGGGTATACGGAGGAGAAATGGATAAGGCCTGAAGGTCACTAACCCTACGGGCAGAAGTGAGGGCGACCAGGAGAATCGTCTTAAGGGACAGATGCTTTATAGAGATAGAATCTAAGGGCTCAAACGGGGGCCGTGTTAAAGCTGAAAGGACCAAGTTAAGGTCCCAGGACGGTAGTGGCATGGTTCCCCAAGGCTTAGACCTAGCACAGGACCTAACGAACCTAGATATCCAGGGATCTCCGGCCAGGGCATGGTTATACAAGGCGCTCAGTGCGGAGATTTGCACCTTAAGGGTACTAACTGACAGACCCAGTTCCCAACCCTTCTGGAGAAATTCCAGGACAACCGGGACGGAGGGAGGTTTAGTAGGATCCGCCCCCGTAGAGGTCAGGAATTTGGCCCAAATGCGCCCATAAATGCGAGTAGTGACAGGCTTTCTGCACTGCATCAAGGTGGATATCAGACCCTGAGAAAACCCCTTATTGCCTAACAGCGATTGCTCAAGAGCCACGCCGTCAGATGTAACCTGGTGTGCTGCGGGTGGAAGGCTGGACCCTGGGATAGGAGATCCGGTAGGTCCGGGAGAACCCACGGATCGGTGACGGACAGGTGCGTCAGCCAATAAAACCAAGGCCTCTTCGGCCAAAAGGGTGCTATGAGAATCACGACTGCTTGATCCTCCCTTATCTTCCTGAGCACTGCCGGGAGGAGGATGAGTGGAGGGAAGGCATATGCGAGGCGGAAGTCCCACTTGAGCAATAGCGCGTCCACCGAGTGGGGATGATCCCTCGGATCCAGGGAACAGAATCGGGGAACCTTCCTGTTGGTTCGAGTTGCAAATAGGTCTATCTCGGGAACCCCCCACATCTCCGTTATCCGGTCGAAAACGGACTGATTTAGAGACCATTCGCCTTGGTGAAACTGGGTGCGACTGAGAAAGTCCGCCAAATCGTTCTCCTTCCCTCGGATATGTACTGCCGACAGGGAACTCAGATGAGCCTCTGCCTGAGATATGATCCTGCTGGAGACGGACATGAGGTGTCTGGAGCGAGTACCCCCCTGGTGGTTGAGATAAGCTACTGTTGCTTGGTTGTCCGACAGAACCTTTACATGTCGACCCCTTAACAACAGCATGAAATGACCTAACGCCTTTTCCACCGCCAGCAATTCCCTTGTATTCGAGGAATTTTGAGCTTCTTCTCCAGACCATTGTCCCTGAATGAAATGAGCGTCCAGATGTGCCCCCCAACCGTAGAGACTGGCGTCGGTGGTTACCACCACGGGCTCTGGCGCCCTCCAAGGCACCCCTCTGCCCAAGTGGACCGGATCTAGCCACCAATGGAGGGATTGCAACGTGCGATGTTTGAGAATGATGAGTCTGTCCAGATGGTCCCCGTGAGCCGTCTGATGCTGTAAGATATTCCACTGTAGGACCCTGGTGTGTGCCTGAGCCCATCTGACGGCCGGGATGGCCGCAGTCAGGGAGCCCAGGAGGGACATCGCACCCCGGAGAGACAGACGCCGGTGCCTCAGAGTCCGGTCTATCTGGGTCCGAAGGGCTTCCACTTTTGAAGGAGGCAACCGACAGAGTTGAGTGTTGGAGTCCCAGAAACAGCTGAACCTTTAATGGAATTAATCTGGACTTTTCCTCGTTGATCAACCAGCCCAACTCCCGCAGGGAAGCTTGCACCTGCCGGAGAAGGGCCGCACAATGAATAGCTGAGGCGCCCACAATCAAGAAGTCGTCCAGATAAGGAATCAGAAGGACCTCTCTCTGACGCAGATATGCCGACATTTCTGCTATTATCTTTGTAAAAATCCTCGGGGCGATGGCCAGACCGAAGGGGAGGGCTCTGTATTGGAAATGGCAGACCCGACCGCCCATATGGAGGGCTATCCTGAGGAAGCATTGGAAGAGAGAGTGGATTGGGACATGATAATATGCATTGCGTAAGTCTATGACCGCCATGTGACAGTGGGGATACAGATATTTCACTATGGATCGCACGGACTCCATCTTGAAGCTGTCTATTTGAAGGAACCGGTTGAGGGCTTTCAGGTTGATGATTATGCGATAGGAACCGTCGGGCTTCCCCACCAGAAAAAGGGTGGAATAGAACCCTTCTCCCTGTTCCCTTGTGGGAACTTCCACTAGCACCCTCTTGAAGAGGAGGAGACGAACCTCTGCTTCCAACGCCAGCTGTTCCGCCGGAGAACGACGCAGAGGGGTAACCACGAACCGGGGAGAAGGAGGCCGAAGGAAGGGGAGCCGGAGGCCCGAGCGTATCAGGGCCCGTATCCATGCACTGGAGGAAATCCTTTCCCAAGCCGGAAGGAACTGAGAGAGCCTCCCACTGACCTGGGAAAGCGAGTCACTTGGACGACTTATTCTGATCTTTTGAGGGGCCCTTGAACATGAACCCCTTTCCCTGAGTCTTTCTATCGGACCAGGTATTCCGATCCCGTGGTCGGGTGGGGCGGCGAACTGGCTTCCTCCGAAAGGACCGCCGTGAAGAAGGAAACGATGGAAAGGGAAAGCCGCCCTTCTTGTCGCTAGCTTTTTCCAGGATGTCATCCAGTACCGGCCCGAACAGAAATTCCCCTTGACAAGGGATATTGCAGAGTTTAGACTTAGTTTGCAGATCCCCCGGCCAGCATTTCAGCCCGAGAGCCCTTCTAGCCGCATTGGAGAGGGAAGCTGACTTTGCAGCCAACTTAGTGGAGTCCGCCGAGGCGTCCGCAAGGAAGGCCGCCGCCCACCGCAACTTGGAGAGGGAGGACGCAATCTCCTCCTTAGGTGCTCGGGATCTAAACTGGTCTTCCAGTTCGTCAATCCCTATAGTCAGGGATCTAGCCGTACAGGTAGCCGCAATGGCGGGTCTTAGTCCTCCGGCAGCAGCTTCCCAGGTATTTTTTAGGAAGAGATCAGCTTTCTTATCTAATGGGTCTTTCAGGGAGCCCATGTCCTCAAAAGGCAAGGCAAACTTTTTGGACGCCTTAGCGACAGCCACATAAAATTTTGGCGCCTTATCCCATGTGGAGCAGGAGGCCTCCTCAAATGGATATTTTCTCTTAAAGGCGCCAGGAATGGAATGCTTCTTATCAGGTCTCTTCCATTCCCGGGCAATTAAGGCTTGTATCTTATCCACCACTGGGAAGGAGCGTCGTTTCTTCTGCTCCATGCCCCCGAACATCCTATCCTGGATAGATTTTTCAGGTTTCTCATCCGTGAGGCCCATGGTGGTCCTCACCGCCTTAACTAACTTCTTCATATTATCTAGTGGGAAGCACTGGCGACCCCCTGAATCACTATCAGAGGAGGAGCGAGAAGTAGAGCCAGAGGAATCACATTCCCCATCCGACCTATCAGAGGTCTCGTGGGTAGGCGAAGGGGCTCGAGAACCCCCAGCACTTTGTGCTCCAGACAGGGATCAGAGGGAGTCCCTGACCTCTTCCCGTATGAGGGTTCGGAGGTCGGAGGCAAATCCTGGCTGTTCCTCCGACAAAGTCTGCTGAATGCAGCCTTTGCACAATCTTAGTCCAAGAACCAGAAAGTTCTTTACAGCACAAGGCGCATTCCTTATGTCTGGATTTAGATAAACACTTCTTAGGTTTACTGCGATCCTATAAAAAAAAACAGACAATATGACCGCCATTAAAAGCGGAACATCTGAGTTGCACTCACCCACCGATGCCCAGAGGCTATACCGGTTCAGCAGGGCCCTCATCTGACTTCCGTCCTTTAGAAGGCCGTCTTCTGTCAGGAGAGTCAGGGTCCCTCCGCTTGGAGGACCGGTCATCAGTCCCCCCACGCTTGACCCCTGAGCCGGTGACACTGTCATCCTTGCCACCCTTCTGCTGCCGCTTCAGGGAGGCAGTATCATGATCACAGGGAGGCTTTGGAGAGGAGGGAGGCGAAGGAGACGCTGCGGACTGCTTGTCAGTCATGTTAACAGAGCACAGGCACATAGAGGAATTTGCCGCTCTTATTTTCAAAGAAAGTCTGGCGACTCCGCCCCCACTTCCGGCGGATGTCCCATCCGGCTCCACAGGCCGCCCGTCCAATAGGAGAAACGCGCGCCAGCGCACAGCCCGGACATCTCCTTCCCATAACATGGCGCTCATCCCGGAAGTGCCACATCAGCAGCCGCCACGAGGACGCCCTGCAGGGATCGCAGCAGGCGTCCCCCTCATCTCGGCCTGGTGCCGGCGCGCAGACAAGACGCTGGTAAGGAGAGGGGGGGGGGGGGGGGGGGGGAGGAAGGCAAGAAGCCCGTGCGCAGACATAACCCCCGTGGGTACGCTGCGACGGGAGAGCCCTGCGGATAGGTACTTTGGAAGATCCACTTACCACCACCCCCCCCCCCCCCCCGCAGGCTCCTTGCGCTCCTATCGGGCGCGCTGTACGCACTCCGGACCCCCATGGGTCTGTTGCGGCAGCTCCCCAGCACCTCGGCCGACCGCAGCAGGACCCGTGCCGCTGCCAGAGCCGGCCGACCGGGCGCCGGACTTGAATCCTCGGCCTATCAGGACCTTCCTGGATCTACTGGATCTCTGGAGACTCCCTGTTCAAGGACAGGAAACCAACTGATGCGGGGAGAGGTGCCGCCCCTTTTTATTCTGGAGGTTTCCTGTCCTTGAAGGGCGGATCCTCTCTCTCGTGGTGCCGTCATGGGTGCTGGAAAAATACACAGTTTTATATAGTTTTCTTTTGTCCTGTATTTTTGGCAACTGTGGGTTGGGCCCTTTGAATTTAGGCCCCTGTCTCTTAGAGGACCCACTATGCTAGTTCCCAGCGTGGCTATAGGTTGCATAATATCTCCCTTGTTTATGGGTGTTTTTAACAAACGTTTAAGAGTTCTAATCAAAAGGTTATTTCTTAGCCCCTTATGTTTACTTCATATATTTACGAGGCTAATGTACAGTTTGATTATTCAGTTGCTGCGATTCATCCTAGAATACTGACCAATTGGGCCATCAACTATAATTTACTTTGCCTATATGAGGAAGAAAAAAAAAAAAAGTCAGTCTTTGTGGTGGCATACGTTAGTATACCATAGAAGCCTATTCAAATTTGTGGCGAATGCAGTAAAAGAAACAAATTTTTTTTATATGGAGATAAGGTATTCACACCAGTGACTATGTAAGGGGAATACATGGAATAGCAGAAACTGCTGTGTGAATACTGACATGAAAAATTCAATAGCTATATGTGAGAATGAAATGTGAAAAATGGAACCTGCATTACTGCCATGAATATATGAATAAAGAGAAATTTAGCTACTGAATTGATCAATGCAAAGAGCCCCAACATTACGCCAAAGTATTTCTCTACGTGGGGGTCCCTAGCGTGTGTGTGTGTGTGTGTGTGTGTGTGTGTGTGTGTGTGTGTGTACTCTCATGCAGTTAAAAAAAAAAAAAAAAAAAAAACTTCCCGTGTATGGGAAGCTGAGACCCAGGCTATATATACGTATCATGTGGATTGGCAATAGGTGTGAGTGGGGTGGGTTCACAAACGAAAAACTACTAACAAATAAGGAATAACGTTTGGAACTCCATTCTTTGTTAGTAGTTTTTCGTTTGTGAACCCACCCCACTCACACCTATTGCCAATCCACATGATACGTATATATAGCCTGGGTCTCAGCTTCCCATACACGGGAAGTTTAACTGCATGAGCGGACACGCACAAGCTAAGGGACCCCAACGTAGAGAAATGCTTTGGCGTAGTGTTGGGGCTCTATTGCATTGATCAATTCAGTAGCTAAATTTCTCTTTATTCATATATTCATGGCAGTAATGTAGGTTCCATTTTTCACATTTCATTCTCACATATAGCTATTGAATTTTTCATGTCAGTATTCACACAGCAGTTTCTGCCATCACATGTATTCCCCTTGCATAGTCACTGGTGTGCATACCTTATCTCCATATAAAGAAACATTTTATGTCTGAGTACTTGTAGAACCAGGGACTACAAATGTTTGTAATTTTCTGCGCTGTTCAGTATTGCCATTATACGAGCTACAGCAGTCATAATAAAAGGCCGATGCACATCTTCCGTTTGTCTGGATTTTAGACCTAAATTGTGCAAAAAGAAGATAGATCTGAGTCATTGTTTTATTTTCTTTAATGCAGCAATAAAATGACACCTTCTTAGAAGATATAAGATACAAAAGCACCGACATGTTTTGGACATGGCTGTTGAGTCCAAACCAAAGTGACAACTCAAAAGAATTAGTTATGCACAATTAACAAAAAAAGAAAAAAAAATTTAAAAAGTGTTTGGTTGCCTTTTTTTTTTTTTTTAATAGTGTGCTTTACCAACTCTACATGATACAAGCACACAATTTATGAAAAAAAGAAAAAAAATTATATAAAAATTGCAATGTTTCCCAACTTATTCAATAAGCAAACTACTAAGGCATTTCTAGCAAGGGGCTATGCTGAAAACAAGAACAATTGTTAATTTTACGGCAGACAATAGAAAAAAAAAAAAAATATAAAAAGCTAAATATTTACACACAAATGCTAAAAGTTTAAATATGTTTGAGGTATGAACATCAAAATATGATAATCAAATTAAAAAAAAGGCTTTGATGACCAGGAGAACATCTCCCAAATACAATGAGCCACGAGACATCAAGCAGAGAAGTTTCAAGTAGTGGTTAAAGGGCCATGAGAAAGTCTTTGACCTAAAATGGGAAAACAAAATGTTTACTATACACATTAAAAGGAAAGAAGTGTAAACAAAGGGAGGTGGGGGGGGGGGAATTGTCATGCAAAGAAAAGTCTGCAGTAATTCTGTTATGAGCCTCCTGCATTAGCCATGCAAGTGGGCAGTCATGTGTCTGAATGCAGGGCAATCATGAGTGTGTGATACTTAATCAGCAGTTACAGACTGAGTAGTCTGTCACTATGTAACACCCCCTTCAATGAAAATGCAAAAATATAAAAATACATACATACATACATACATACATACATACCCTGCATAAGGTGTATCTTTGCCATTTGCTGAACTACATTTCTCATGATCCTGCTTTACTCTGGATTGGTTTCAGAATAGGGAATAAGCATGCAAGGCCATTGCTCTAGACCAGAGGTCTCAAACACGCGGCCCGCGAGGCTGCTTATTACGGCCCGCAGACCCAGTGATAATCACGGTTCTACTGTATGCTGAGGGTCTGCGCCAGCAGGACTTTACTGCATTGGAATCCATTTGCGGTTCCGCGCAGAGGAGCTGTCAGCTCTATTCCAGTTGCTGCTGCTGTCTGCCAATCAGATGCAGTCACTTCCTTGCATCTGGTTGCCAGGCAGCAGCCATTGGCCCAGCTCCTCTGCGTGGCACCAGAAATGCATTTAAATGCAGCAAAGTTCCTGCCGGCGCCGACCCTCAGCATAGAGCCGCGATTGTCATGGGCCGCAACAAGCTGGTAAGGTACGTGCTCAAGATCAGGACCCGCTGCGTCTTGGACGCAGCGGGTCCTGATAAGGAGCAGACTTGCGGCCCTGCCTAGGAAGGACGCTTCCGACTCCACAGCATAAATTCACATGCTGCGCCCTCTGCAAGCCACACTGCAGGTCCGTTTTCACACGCACAGTGGGCATGGGTTTTTTAGAAATCCCATCCACTCTGCTTGTACTGTACATAGCAGGGTTTTGGACGCAGCTGAAGCATGCTGCATCCAAAACTCTGCAAATACTGATGGTGGGCACACAGGGAGCGGAGGAAAGGTGAGAATTTTTTTTTCTATTTGCATATTACTAAAAGATGGCCACAATACTACAGGGATGGCCACAATACTACAGGGATGGCCACAATACTACAGGGATGGGCAGAGCTCAATATTACAGGGATGGGCAGAGCATTATAGGGCACAATACTACAGGGATTGCCACAATACTACAGGGATCACATCACTGCTGCAGCCAAAAAGGTAGATTCTTCGTCAGACCTGGAGAGGGTAAGGAATACTTTCTTTGTATGGTGCAGGGGGGGGGGGGGGGGGGGGGTCAGCTACTCACTGGGAAATGGTTAAACAATGATCTATAATGAGTTATGAGACGACCTTAGAATAAGTACAGGGCGAAATTCAAAAATCTATATGACCAGACAGAACAACTTGAAAAAACAAGCAATAATATTGAGCACCCCTCAATTAGGTTATGTGCACACAGTCAGGACCCGTTGCGACCTGGACACTGCCGCGAGTATCCGCCGCAGGAGATCGCATCTGCTCGTGCCCACGATCTGGGCTCAGGCAGTTGCCTTCTCTCTGTACAAAACACTTGTGTTTCTGCAGCAAAAAACTGACATGCTTGTGGCTCGGAGAGCTGCACCGCAGGTCAGTTTACACTGCAGGCAGTACATGCAGTGGGCATGGGATTTCTAGAAATCCCATCCACTGTGCATTGCAGCATTTTGGACACAGCTGAAACCCACTGCATCGAAAACACTAAACCCTGATCGTGGGCACGCAGCCTTAGGCCGGAGTTCCACTTGAGTATGACTCGTGCAAGTCTCGCATTACCCGGCACGGCTGCACACTAACGAGAGCGGGTAGGCTGCTGGTATTCTATGCCGCTAAGATTGCTAGTGTCTGGAGAGTGTGTGGCCATGCTGGGTGATGCGATGAGAGACTCACACGCAAAGTGGAACTCTAGCCCTACACAGAATTTCAAAGAACCCCTCAAAAAGGTTATATATATATAAAAAAAAAAAAAAAAAAAAGTGTATTTGAAGATGTTCTGAGAAGTGGCCTCATGGTGTTTCACTGAAGATTTACACTTCTACATTTTGAAGGCCAAGCTTACTAATTTCATAATGGGAAGTCTGGCAGCTCTTCTGTGTTTTGGAGCAGCCTAGGATTTTAATGCTAAAGCTAAATATTAAGTGGACTGTGGTCAAATTCACCCAGTGAAATGTCACTTTTTTCTTTAAAGCGCTTACTTTGTCAATTAATGCTTCTTGTTGGATCTTGTCATTTTTGAAGTCATCGTTTACATCCAAGACCAGAATTGGTGTGTGTCTCAGGGACTCAAAATCCAACCTAGATCAAAAGAACATGTGGAGGTTTGTTGAAAGCTGCATGAGCCAAGAGTGCTAAAGAGCCAAACATCTGCCCAAAATGTAATTGGACGAACCACAAATAGCATACAGATATACTAGACCGACTTCGCATGGCCAACAGAGAATCCACAAACCTTTACAATATCCCCCACTATGGCACGAGACTTACTGTGTTGTTCTGTCATACAGCCATTTCTCATGTTTATAATGCAGGCTTTCCAAGTATTCCAGTTCAATTCCTTGTTCCTCCTCTCTGCCTCTTGAATGAAGTCTACCCATACATTTCTGAAGCGGGATGGAACAAGATAATCATGTTGTATTGAAAGGTCTTCTGCTTCTAGGTTATAAGCCACAGTGGAAAGTATAAAGTAATTCGTACCTGGGGAGCTGCTCGGAGATATATTATACCATCCAGCTCAATTTCACCCTCAAACTGTTTGAGAAGCCACGTGTGCCAGTCCTGATAGATTGACCACTCTGTCTCATTGATGTTTCCGGACTCAAACAAGCTTGAGGCAAAGATGTACCTGTATGGACAATAATGGAGTGTTACACGGCCCCTTCTCTTCTAGAACACAATTTCTTACGGATGATGAATATTATAAGGTGCTTACCGATCACTGTACACAGAGCGCTCAAAGAACTGTACTGGATGCTCTGCTTCTCTTAGTTTAGGAGACACTGGCTTCAGCTGAGCCCTCACTCGGCTTAAGCAAGCATATGTCTGGAAGGTGTAAGCCCATCGTGTTGGCTTGTCGTACAGCATCTGAAGGAGGTTTCCACCACTCTTCTGTGACGTAGACAGTTCCTTAAAGAAAAATGAATAAGCCTATAGTCAGAAAATTGACATGGACAGTACTTAAAGTGTAACAATCGCTTTAATTATTTTCTTCATGAATCAATAGTACACATGAAAATAAGCAACTTTGCAGTCTTAGAGAAAGATGCCATCTTCTCAGCCAGAAGCCATCTGTCATTATCAAAACGCAATTCTGAGGTAAAATCTGTATTCAAAGAAGGCTTTCCCATTACTGAGCTAGAATCTCATTGGCACGAACTGCCATCTCCTATGTATATTGAGGGAGAAAGGGCGGGGCTATGGCTATAGCCCCTCCTCAATCATGAAATTCTACAACAATCGTGAGAAGCCAATGTGTTGTCACGCCAGCCAGGGGTCTGCTGAAGCTCTGTCCTTCATGGTACTTCTATGAAAGCCAGCCCGTGGCCAGTGTTCATAGGAGACCAATTTCATCTGGATACAGCAATGCTGTGGGATTGCCCTGTACAGAACAAATTATCAGGATATTGTAGGTTCAAGGCCTTTAAGCATACTATTAAATAAAACACTTTAATTCTTTTTAAATATTGAAATTCAAATTGCCGCCATGAACCTGAGGGACACTGACCTGTTCCTAGCATAGGTCATGTGTTAGTCATTGCAGCCCCAAATCCTGGCATCAACACCAATAAGCTGATTGAAGCAGCCAGAAACACAGCACCTTGCAGTGTTATGGCTGTGAATGGTACTGCAAGCACTCACCCATTCACAACTAAAGTGTATGGAGTTGTGCCACAGCCCTGAGGCCCAGACTAATCTGATCTAAATTATCTAGGAATCGATCCAAAGTGCCATGCACTCCCCTACTCCCCCCCCCCGCCCCCTCCACAAATTTGCTTAAACCACTAGTGGCAAAGTGGTTTAGCAATCAGAATGATTAGGAAGTCTATCCAGACTCAAGTAACTCATCTGTAAGGCTATGTTCACATGCTGCATATTTTCTTATTCACAAAGATGCAGTGTTTTTGGCCCTAAAAACGCACCCGCGGCAAAATCAGAAAACGCATGCGTTTGATACATTTCTACCAATGTGTCAGATCCATTGACTGGAAGGGCTCAAAAACAGGCAAAAATGCAGCCAAGATGTAGCCAAAAAAGGATCCACAGTGTGGACAGCAGTAAAAAAAAAAACAAAAAAAAAAAAAACACAACCCCACAAAATCAGACTTTGCTGGGGGAAGGAAATACATGCATTTACACCGGTTTCAGACGTCCGTGTTGCAGGTACGCGTGACATCAGTTTTTAAACACGGATGCCACACAAACCTATGTTATTCTATACTTACTCACATGGCTGTGTTTTCACAATGACCATGCGACCCCTCACGCATACACGGAGACATGTCAGTTTTTCCTCCGGTAGCACGGGTGTCACACAGTTCGCACAGGATAAGCAGGTACAAGCCATACGCATGGTTATGGTCATACGTGTGTCACGCATATGTCACACATGGGACATTGTGTTTGCATACATGTGACATCAGTGTGACACGTACTACGTACTAGAGAAAACACTTTAAATAAAAATTATTTTCTAAATTCACCTGTATCCAGAGCTGTTTTCTTCGGCTCTGCTGCCTCCTGCTTCTGACCACTGCTCATTATACTCATAGAATATTCACTGCACTGAGGACCTGGAAGCCGAAGCATCGCCGGGGACAGCATCCCAGTGAAGTCACCATGCTGACACCCACTGTAGCGTGGGTGTCCGAGTTCATTGGACATCCTGGACGTCACTGCACACGCACACATTGCTTGCTGAATACGCACCTGTCCCTGCGATGCTGTATCCAGCGCTGTCCCCGCAATGCTCCGGTTTCCAGCTCCTCAGTGCGGTAAATAATCAATGAATATGAGTGGCGGTCAGAAGCGGCAGTCAGCAGAACCGAAGAAAGAAGGGAATTTTGTTACTTACCGTAAATTCCTTTTCTTCTAGCTCTTATTGGGAGACCCAGACAATTGGGTGTATAGCTACTGCCTCCGGAGGCCACACAAAGTATTACACTAAAAAGTGTAAGGCCCCTCCCCTTCTGGCTATACACCCCCCGTGGAATCACGGGTTCTCCAGTTTTAGTGCCAAAGCAAGAAGGAGGAAAGCCAATAACTGGTTTAAACAAATTAACTCCGAATAACATCGGAGAACTGACAAACCGTTCAACATGAACAACATGTGTACCCGCAAACAAAACCAAAAATCCCGAAGGACAACAGGGCGGGTGCTGGGTCTCCCAATAAGAGCTAGAAGAAAAGGAATTTACGGTAAGTAACAAAATTCCCTTCTTCTTCAGCGCTCTATTGGGAGACCCAGACAATTGGGACGTTCAAAAGCTGTCCCTGGGTGGGTAAAGAAAAACCTCTTGTCAGAGCTGCAAGACAGCGCCCCCCTACTGGGAAGCCACCGCCGCCTGCAGGACTCTTCTACCTAGGCTGGCATCCGCCGAAGCATAGGTATGCACCTGATAATGTTTGGTGAAAGTGTGCAGACTGGACCAGGTAGCTGCCTGGCACACCTGTTGAGCCGTAGCCTGGTGGCGTAATGCCCAGGACGCACCCACGGCTCTGGTTGAATGGGCCTTCAGCCCTGATGGAACCGGAAGTCCAGCCGAACGGTAGGCTTCCAGAATTGGTTCTTTGATCCATCGAGCCAGGGTGGCTTTAGAAGCCTGCAATCCCTTGCGCGGACCAGCAACAAGGACAAAAAGTGCCTCGGAGCGGCGCAAGGGCGCCGTGCGGGAGATGTAGATTCTGATTGCTCTGACCAGATCTAACAAATGCAAATCCTTTTCATACCGGTAAACCGGATGAGGACAGAAAGAAGGTAAGCAAATGTCCTGATTTAGATGGAAATCAGATACTACTTTAGGAAGAAATTCTGGAGTGGGGCGCAAAACCACCTTGTCCTGGTGGACCACCAGGAAAGGAGCCTTGGATGACAGTGCTGCCAGCTCAGACACTCTCCGAAGAGACGTGATCGCCACTAGAAACACCACTTTCTGTGACAGGCGAGAAAAGGAAACCTCTTTCAAAGGCTCGAAAGGCGGCTTCTGTAGAGCAACTAGTACCCTATTCAGATCCCATGGATCTAACGGCCGCCTGTACGGGGGTACAATATGACAAACCCCCTGTAGAAACGTGCGCACCTTAGACAGACGCGCCAGATGCTTCTGAAAAAACACTGATAGTGCCGAGACTTGCCCTTTAAGTGAGCCAAGCGACAAGCCTTTTTCTAACCCCGATTGTAGGAAGGAAAGAAGAGTAGGCAATGCAAATGGCCAGGGAGACACTCCCTGAGCAGAGCACCATGATAAGAAAATCTTCCACGTCCTGTGGTAGATCTTGGCAGACGTGGGCTTCCTAGCCTGCCTCATGGTAGCAACAACTCCTTGAGACAATCCTGCACACGCTAGGATCCAGGATTCAATGGCCACACAGTCAGGTTCAGGGCAGCAGAATTCTGATGGAAAAACGGCCCTTGGGACAGTAAGTCTGGCCGGTCTGGAAGTGACCACGGTCGGCCGACCGTGAGATGCCACAGATCCGGGTACCACGATCTCCTCGGCCAGTCTGGGGCGACGAGTATGACGCGGGTGCAATCGGATCTGATCTTGCGCAACACTCTGGGCAAGAGTGCCAGAGGCGGGAATACATATGGGAGTCGGAACTGCGACCAATCTTGGACCAAGGCGTCTGCCGCCAGAGCCCTTTGATCGCGCGACCGCGCCATGAATGCCGGGACCTTGTGGTTGTGCCGAGACGCCATGAGGTCGACGTCCGGCACCCCCCACCGGCGACAGATTTCCTGAAACACGTCCGGGTGAAGGGACCATTCCCCTGCGTCTATCCCTTGGCGACTGAGGAAGTCTGCTTCCCAGTTTTCTACGCCCGGGATGTGTACCGCGGATATGGTGGATGCTGTGTCCTCCACCCACGTCAGAATCCGCCTGACTTCCTGGAAGGCTTGCCGACTGCGCGTCCCTCCTTGGTGGTTGATGTATGCCACCGCTGTGGAGTTGTCCGACTGGATTCGGATCTGCCTTCCTTCCAGCCACTGCTGGAAGGCTAGAAGTGCCAGATACACTGCTCTGATCTCCAGAACATTGATCTGCAGGGTGGACTCTTGCTGAGTCCACGTCCCCTGAGCCCTGTGGTGGAGAAAGACTGCTCCCCACCCTGACGCGAGTCTGTCGTGACCACTGCCCAGGATGGAGGTAGGAAGGATCTTCCCTGTGACAATGAGTTGGGCAGAAGCCACCATTGCAGAGAGTCCTTGGCCGCCTGAGAAAGGGAGACTTCTCTGTCCAGGGATGTCGACTTCCCGTCCCATTGGCGAAGAATGTCCCATTGAAGAGGACGCAGATGAAACTGCGCAAAGGGAACTGCTTCCATGGCTGCCACCATCTTCCCTAGGAAGTGCATGAGGCGCCTCAAGGAGTGCGACTGGCCCTGAAGAAGCGACCGCACCCCTATCTGTAGTGACCTCTGCTTGGTCAGCGGAAGCTTCACTATCGCTGATAGAGTATGGAACTCCATGCCAAGAAACGTTAGAGACTGAGTTGGTGACAGATTTGACTTTGCAAAGTTGATGATCCACCCGAAAGACTGGAGAGTCTCCAGCGTAACATTCAGGCTGAGTTGGCATGCCTCCTGAGAAGGTGCCTTGACAAGTAGATCGTCCAGATAAGGGATCACGGAGTGTCCCTGGGAGTGCAAGACTGCTACCACTGCCGCCATGACTTTGGTGAAAACCCGTGGGGCTGTCGCCAGACCGAATGGCAGAGCTACGAACTGAAGATGTTCGTCTCCTATTACCAAACGTAGAAAACGTTGGTGCTCTGTAGCAATTGGTACGTGGAGATACGCATCCTTGATGTCTATTGATGCCAGAAAATCTCCTTGAGACATTGACGCAATGACAGACCGGAGGGATTCCATCCGGAACCTCCTGGCGTTCACATGCTTGTTGAGCCTTTTTAGGTCCAGAACAGGACGGAAGGAGCCGTCCTTTTTTGGAACCACAAAGAGATTGGAGTAAAACCCTCGCCCTCGTTCCTGAGGGGGGACAGGGATTACCACTCCTTCTGCTCTTAGTGAGCTCACCGCCTGCAGAAGGGCATCCGCTCGGTCGGGATGTGGGGAGGTTCTGAAGAACCGAGGTGGAGGACGGGAACTGAACTCGATTCTGTACCCGCGCGACAAAATGTCTGTCACCCACCGGTCTTTGACCAGTGACAGCCAAATGCCGCAAAAACGGGAAAGCCTGCCACCGACCGAGGATGCGGAGGGAGGCGGCTGAAAGTCATGATGAAGCCGCTTTGGAAACGGTTCCTCCGTTTGCTTTCTTGGGTCGTGAGTGAGCCCGCCATGAATCAGAGCTCCTTTGTTCTTTCTGCGTCCCTTTGAATGAGGAAAATTGGGCCTTGCCTGAGCCTCGAAAGGGCCGAGACCTCGGCTGCCACTTTTTCTGCTGAGGTTTGTTTGATCTGGGCTGGGGTAAGGACGAGTCTTTACCCTTGGACTGTTTGATGATTTCAGCGAGCTGCTCGCCAAACAGTCTATCTCCAGATAATGGCAAGTTGGTTAAACATTTTTTGGAACTAGCGTCTGCTTTCCAGTCCTTTAACCACAATGCTCTGCGCAACACTACGGAGTTGGCGGACGCCAACGACGTACGGCTCGTAGATTCCAGAACCGCGTTGATAGCGTAGGTCGCAAACGCAGACATTTGTGAGGTTAGGGTCGACACCTTTGGCACTGCTGGCTGCATGACAGCCTCTACCTGTGCCAACCCAGCTGAAATAGCTTGGAGTGCCCACACGGCCGCGAATGCAGGGGCAAACGACGCGCCGATAGTTTCATAGATAGACTTCAACCAAAGGTCCATCTGTCTGTCGTTGGCGTCTTTAAGTGAAGCGCCATCCTCTACCGCGACTATAGATTTTGCCGCAAGCTTGGCAATAGGGGGATCCACTTTTGGACACTGGGTCCAGCGTTTGATCACGTCAGGGGAAAATGGATAACGTGTATCCCTAGCGCGTCTGGAAAAACGCTTGTATGGCTGAGCGTGGTGTTTCTGGATAGATTCTCTGAAGTCAGAGTGGTCTAAAAAGGCACTCAATTTACGCTTGGGATACAAGAAATGGAATTTCTCCTGCTGTGCAGCAGCTTCCTCTGCTGAGGGAGCTGGGGGAGAAATATCCAACGCACTATTGATGGCCGAAATAAGGTCATTGACCATAGCGTCACCATCAGGGGTATCCAAATTGAGAGTGGTCTCATGGTCCGAAACCTGACCACTTTCTTCAGTCTCATCATAGAGAGACTCATCCCTGTGAGACCCTGAACAATGTGATGATGTGGAGGGTCTGTCTAAGCGAGCTTGCTTGGGCTGGCTGGGGCCGTCATCTGAGTCAGAGCCATCAGCCTGTGATACATGAGAGCCCCTTGAAGTACAGACTCGCTCCAATTGAGGGGGACCAGGGGGCAAGGACACAGCCGTGTCCGGAGCCTGAGTAATTGGCCTGGTTTGCAAGGCCTCAAGGATTTTTGTCATAGTGACAGCCATCTGACCAGCCAAAACTGCAAAATCTGTCCCTGTTACTGGGGCAGGACTTACAGGCGTCTCTGCCTGGGTTACTACTGCCACCTCCGGCTGACGAAGCGTTACAGGCACGGAACATTGCACACAATGGTGGTCAGTGGAGCCTGCCGGTAGATCAGTCCCACAAACAGTACAGACAGTGTACACAGCCCGCGCCTTGGGACCCTTGCGTTTTGTGGAGGACATGTTGCTGTCTCCTCAGCGCAATATGGGGTCTATAGCCAAGAAGCGCCCTACAGTGCAAATATATATACAATATCTATATGGCACCAGAAGAAAGTACACAAATAGAATCACTGTGGCACAAGAGGGGCTTTCAGCCTGCTTACCGCCCGCCTCAGAGCGGGTGTGTGGCCGCCAGACGCCCTGTCTGAGTCTCCCAGAGCCTGCCTGCCTGTCCCCAGCCGGACCGCATGAATAATGGCTGCCGGCGTCCTGTGAGGAAGAGGGGCGGCTCTGGGCGTTCCTAAACGAAGAGCGGGAAAGCGTGCTCTCACTGTGCCTCGTGAGGGGGCTGGAGCATGTAAATCAAGCTCCAGCCCCCGGCGCTGGCCATTGCACAGCGTCTCTCCTCCGCCCTGATTGACAGGGCGGAGGCGGGAACGAAGCGGCGCTAGGCCGCAAAAGCCGGGAAGTAAAGTTAGGAGCGCCGCCGCCGTAAAAGCGCGGTCGGCGCTCTGTCCCCGGCGCCCTGCATGTCGCAGTTGCGCCCCGCCGCCGGAGCGGTCGGCGCTAGTTCCCAAACACATAACCCGTCACCCAGCCATAACTAAGGTGACACAACCCCATTGCTTATGTCCCCGGCGCACTATAACGCCCAGCAAGTCTGGAGCGTTCTGTGCCTGCCGGGGACACCGAGTACCTGACAGATGCAGGGCCATGTCCCTGACTGTACCAATGCTCGACATCCATCAGGTTCGTTCTGGGTCTGTGGATGGAGCCCGGCCTCAGGGCTTTGTGGCCGGAAGGATCCCACTTCCACAGAGCCCTCCAGGGGGATGTGGAAGGAAAAACAGCATGTGGGGCTCCAGCCTCTGTACCAGCAATAGGTACCTCAACCTTTCAAGCACCATCTGGTGAGAAGGGAGCATGCTGGGGACACTATATGTGCCCACTTTTCTTCCATCCGAGTAGTTAGCAGCTACTGCTGACTACACACCGTGGAGCTATGCGTGGATGTATGACCTCCTTCACACACAAAGCTAAAACTGGAGAACCCGTGATTCCACGGGGGGTGTATAGCCAGAAGGGGAGGGGCCTTACACTTTTTAGTGTAATACTTTGTGTGGCCTCCGGAGGCAGTAGCTATACACCCAATTGTCTGGGTCTCCCAATAGAGCGCTGAAGAAACAGCGCTGGATACAGGTGAATATAGAAAATCTTATTTCAGAGATAAGTGTTTTCTCTGGTACGTGTCACACGTATGCAAACAGATGTCACGTGTGACACACGTAACACACGTATGACCATGCATGTGGCTTGTATTTGATTAAACATGGACGTCTGAAACCAGCCTTAGCTGCACCTTTGTGACCTCAAAAATACACCAAAAACGCACTAAAGCTATGACCGCACTTTGCGTCGTGCTACTTGCAGTTCTAAACACACGTTTTTGCCTTGATTTAGCCAAAGTTGCCTTTTTCAGGAATTTAGCGCTAAAAACGCATGCGTATTTACCGCGTTTTAGATGAGTTTTCAGCGCCATTTACCTGCTTTTTTGACAGATGCGTTTTGAACATCAAAACACTGCTAAATAAAGTTTACACAGTCAAACAGAATGAAAAAAAAAAAAACAAAAAAAAACGCATGCCTTTGGTTTGTCCAAAACCATGTTTTCTGCACCTAAAAAGCAGAAGCAGGTAAAACGCAGGAAATTGGAAGTTTCTTGGTTTTTGCCATTTTACATTGAAGTCAATGTTAGCAAAACGCAGCCAAAATGGCAAAAACAACTGACATGCTTCTTTGAACGCATTGTTTTTGCGACAAAATATGCAAAGTAAACGCAGCGTTTTAAAACAAAGTGCAGTCTAGAAATCTACATTTTCCATAGAGTATTATGGAAAAGCAAAACGCATGCCTTTTGGCAAGAAAACGCTGGAGCTCAAACCGGACCTAAAAAGCAGCTGAAACACAAAGTGTGGTCATAGCCTTAGGTCTCAGTTTGTGGTTTCTGTAAATACTTAAAAAACATTGATTAAAAATAAATGAATTTAACATCTATAAAAGACTGTATTCTGCTCATTAACCCCTTAACCACGGGCAGTAATATTACATACCTGCGGTCATAGCGTTAATCCCCACCTGCTGCTGGCGGGGATCTGTGCACATGTCAGCTGATTTGTACAGCCGACATGTGTGCCTGGCAGGTTCGAGTGGAACGCTATCCACCTGTACCTGTTAACCCCTTAAATGGCACTGTCAAGATATCACAAAATACGATAATAGATGATCACAATGTAGCATCTAAGCAAAAATGGTACCACTAAAAAAACCAATCAGCTTGAGACGCAAAAAATAAGCCATCACTGAGCAATAGATCTTGAAAAATGAGAACGCTGCAGGTCGCGGAAGATGGTGCAAAATATATGCCACTTTTTTCTGACAAATTTCTGATCTTTTTAATCCCTTAGATCAGAGGTCCCCAACCGCCGGTCCGCGGACCAGGACCGGGCCGTTGGGGGTTTTCAGACGGTCCGCGGCGCCGCTGACAGCTAGCTCTGCGGCCCTGCGCCTGGTCAGAGCACGCTCTGTGTGGATTGATAATGTTCTCTGCCGTAGCCGTGACAGCTCGCAGCTCCCGGCAGAGAACATTATGCAGGATGGGGCGGGGCATCGGGCGGGTCTTAGTGACGCGGCCCTCCAGCACAGCATGGTATGTACTTGACGGGGTGGGGCGGCAGGCTCTCCTCACTGACTCGCCCCCGGAAGAACATGTTATGTGGGGCGTGCCGGGGCAGCAGACTGGCCTCATTGTCGCGGGTTTCAAAGGTTGGGGACCTCTGCCTTAGATGAAATAAAACCTACACATGTTTGGCGTCTTCGAACTTGCACTGATTTGAGGCATCACAACCAGGGCTGTAGAGTCGGTATGCCAAACCTGCGACTCAGACGCCTCAATTTCCCTTGCACCAACATATACTGCTTATATTTAAGTGAAAAATGTACTGTAGTACAGTGTGAACATCAGACACTTAATTTTTATGATAACATATATCTAAATATCTTGATTGTATGTTCTATCGGAATACAACTTTAGAACACAACTAATAAATTGTAAATTTGTAACACTATGTGATAGCTTACTATAACATACACACACACACTTCTAAGAAATAGAATTACCTCCATCAGACCCACCTTCATAGATTACCTCAAATCTGACCTAATAATTTTAAGGCTAGAGAACAACCTCTTTACAGTAACTTGGGTTGGGGGCAAAGCCATAACCACATGGGCAACATCTCTAACAATTTCCGGGTATAAAGGAATTGCCTCATGCACAGTCAGTTTTGATGAACGGTTGAATTTTTCTATTTCTTTGAGAGCAAGTGAAAAATTATACTGAAATCTGGTCAATCTGCTGCTATAGGAGACGGAGTGAAATCTTTTTCCTTGCGGCAATACTTTGCCTGCTTCACGTCATCCAAATACTTGTCAAAAGTTAAAATTCTCATCTCATGAGGATGAAGATATGACAGCAGTAGCACTGTCAGGCCCCAAGTCCTCTTGCGCCTGGCAGTCCTGTAGCCACTCATCCTAACTGCTACCTCACTCAAAGCTTCTTTTCCTTTAGTAAGCTGTTGATCATCAAGCAGTATATGATGACTTGGGTCCACACAAACAGCTGCCAGAAGAATTTTTATTTTCCAATAGCTGTGTCTCCGTTTCATTGAAGCAGAAATGCTATCTGCGATTAAACCTCCTCTTTGGGACAGACAAAATAGCAAGTTCTTCCACTCCCTTATGAAAATGCCAGGAGTTAAATCCTCAGCTTGTAATTTTTTTATAGTCATGGTAGATGAGTGATTAAGTAATTCCTTCAATTCAGCCACCTGTATCCATTGACCTTCATTTAGGGTTACCTGAGGGTTCGCCATGTCTATAAGAAACTGTTTTAGTTCAAGCAATCACTCAAATCATTAAATAAGTGCTACCCCACCGAGTGGCTTGATTGACAATTGCCCCTTTCCCAGCACGTCTCTTCAAGATGGAATCAATTTTAGGGCTTCTGGCAGCAATAACCAATTTCCTCACTTTTCCAATTAGATTTCCAGCATGTCTCTCTTGCAGACTCTTCTTGCCAGCTGCAGCGTGTGCACAACACAGCGCATGTGATGAATATGAAAGTGTTTTGAAGCAGCTTCAACAGGATCTAATTCTAAGGCTGGTTTCACATCAGCGGTATTCTGCCGTACTCCCAGATCCGGCACAGGGGCAGTACAGTACAATACAGTTTACTGGCAAGCTCCGGGCACATGCGGTCATGTGACCGGGGCTTGCCGCACTGTCTGAACTGTAATGTACTGTACTGCCCTTGTGCCGGATCTGGGAATGCAGCAGAAAAACGCTGATCTGAAACGGCCCTAAAGTATCATTTTGCTGTTGTTCTGTTGTAATATCTGTTTGTTCCTCAGTTACATGAGCAGCGATGTGGCTCCATCTCAAACATACTGAATCCTAAATTTTCTTCTCGCTGTTGTTCATTATTCTCATTCATCAGTTTAATTGTACTTATGTTTGAAGCATTGTCTGTTATTTTCTAATCTGCTTTTGCTATTGAAAACATTAACTATGAGCTCAGAAACCTTTCAGGTGATGCGGTTTTTAAAAAAACTGATCTGCTTTTGCAGCTGAAAAACGTATCTTCAAAAAACGCAGCAAAAACGCTGTGTGCGAATGCAGCCTTAGATCAGGAATAGAACAGACATTTATAGGACATTTCATAAGTTTCCCAAATTCCTATGACAAAATATTCAACAAATTCTGCATTGAGCCTACTGTACCCAATTTATTATATATTTTAGGAGTTGAGTCGGTCCATTTTATACCGAATCCAACTCGGCTGTGGAGTCGGAGTCGTGGAGTCTGTATAAAATGCACTGACTCCAACAATATATAATAAATTGGGGACAGTAGTGCAATGCAGAATGTGCTGAATATTTTTTCATAGGAATTTGGGAAAGTTATGAAATGTCCTATAAATGGCTGTTCTATTCCTGATCTAAGGCTACATTCACACACAGCGTTTTTGCTGCGTTTTTTGAGGATACGTTTGTCAGCTGCAAAAGCAGATCAGCTTTTTAAAAAACCGCATCACCTGAAAGGTTTTTGAGCTCATAGATCATGTTTTCAATAGCAAAAGCAGATTAGAAAAACACCACAAACTGACTGCTCATTCCTTGTGAGGATCCTCACAAAACACTGTCTGAATGTCCTATCTTCATTGCCTTTGCTGGATGCCAGAGTCACTGCATTTCACTGAATTATTTTGACATCAATGTTCGATAGGTTTGTGTCAAGAAAGAAATTGTTACCAAGACACTGGCAGTAAAAGATTGTAAAGCTCATCACATCAGCCAGTTTCCAGTAAATCTGTAATATAATCTATATTATAGTGTATTACATATTTACAATTTATTAGCTTGTGTTCTAAAGTTGTATTCCAATAAATATATTTTATGTTCTATCTAAATACCTTGATTATTGTATCATAAAAATGATTAAATGTCTAATGTTCACCTTGTACTACAATACATTTTTCACTTAACTGCAAGCAATATATGTGGGAGTCGGAGTGGCAAGCCAAACCTTCGACTCAGACTCCTCAATTTGCCTTGCTCCGAGTCGGAGTCGAAGGTTTGGTTTACTGACTCTACAGCCCTGCTCCGACTCCACAGCCCTGATCAAAATGACAAGTCAGTTTTACCATATAAATGAACACAGAATAAAATATTTAAAAAAACAATAGTACAATCACACTTTTGCAATTGTTCCACATTTGCCATTTTCATTTAAAATTACAGCTCGTTCCACAAAAAATGAGCCCTCACATGACCAGATTGACTGAATAAAAAAAAGTTACATCTCTGAAGAAGAATGGCGAAAAATAAAAACGGAAAGCACAAGATCGGCCGGTCATGAAGGGGTTATTAAAAGCAGCATGCAGGTCCTTTTTGGATATACAGAAATAACTTTTTTTAAATATTAAAAAGGCTTATAAAGTGGCCAGCAGCACATCCTCTTGTGAATGTAGTTAAGAATACCTCGTGCTCGTTTTCCGTGGTCTGCACATTACACCACTTGGCGATGGGTTCCGGAACAACCTCCCATTCATCATTCGCCTGCTCCAGAATGCGGACAAACGTGGACTTCCCAGCAGCTGCGGACACAAGAGGTGTACTAAGTAATGGTGGCCAGACCGAACAGCGCAGGATACAGCTATTTGTAGATATATACACTTCTCCTGGAGAAGGGCATTCTTAACCCCTTCTCACACCATGACCCAAGTGTGTGCAGATGTACTCATGGGCAGAAAGAGCAAAGAGTTAAGTGTGGGTTCCCTGGGAGATGCACTGCAGTGTAAGGCTACTTTCACACATCCGGTTTGAGCCATGCGGCTCAATCCGGCTGTAAAACCTATGTAACGGATGCGACGAAAACACCGCATCCTTTGCATAAGTTTTTACATGCGGCCGGTCCGGTTTTTCCCGGTTGCGGCACGCTACTGAGCATGCGCAGTGGAAAAAAACGCATGCGGCGGCCGGATGCGTTTTTTCCGCATCCGGCATCCATTGAAAATGCGCCGCAGCGGCCGGATGCAGCGCGATGCGTTTTTTTGCCGGAGCAAAAAACGTTGCAGGGAACGTTCTATCCGGCCGCCGCATCGGCTAAATCTGCCGCATGCGGCAAAAACCAGACCGAACGCAAGCCCCTGCGGCACAATACGGCACTAATGTAAGTCTATGCAAAAAAAACCGCAACCGGCGTTACAAAAGCCGGTTGCGGTTTTTCTGCAGAGCGCCGTATTGTGCCGCAGAGCAAAAATCCGGATGTGTGAAAGTAGCCTAACGCTATGTGCGCACTAGAGATGTGAAGTTTCTCAAGAAAATTTCTTGAGAAACTTCTGGGAGTGAAAGATTTCCGGACCTCCGGAAAAAATCCGCACCAAATCCGCATGCGGATTTGCCGCGATTTTCCCTGCGGATTTTTGCAGGCTGTACTGCAGAAATCCGCAGGGTACCTGCGGAAATAATGGACATGTTCATTTTCTCAAGAAAGTTTCTCGAGAAATTCTTCATGCGGAAATTTCTTGAGAAAAATCCGCACAGCTTTTTTTTTTTCCATAGAAATTGCTGGGAAATGTCTGCACAAAGATTGCAGACATTTCTCAAGAAATTTCCGCAGCAAATCCGCGGGTAAAAAGCTCTAGTGCGCACATAGCCTTAGGCTCCGGGCACTTCAATACTGGGTTCTATAGGGCAGGAGAGAAGTTATTGCAAGTACAAAAGCCTCACAAGGTTTATTAATAAAAAAAATAAAAATCTTTCGTTTAAAGCCCCCTCTAACACAACTAAGTTATGTGAACACATATGCAATTATTTAACCCAGAAAGTAAACAAAAAAGAAACCAAAAGCTACCATTTTACTTTTATTCCCGTTAAGTGGAATATATTTATTATTTATAAATAAACTTCTAAGTGAAAATGAAAAGTAGAAATGCTCTACCAGAACCAGACACACGGGGGCGCTGCCGCCATTATAACGAATGGCAAAAAAGCCGCCAGAATTACCAACAGCTGAAAAGCGCCAATGAAATCAAAGCGAGCAATGGCGGGAGCGTCACCGCCGACACCGGCCAGCACACGGCACTGTACAGCCCCCGGCAGACAGGACACAGACCAGCACACGGCACTGTACAGCCCCCGGCAGACAGGACACAGACCAGCACACGGCACTGTACAGCCCCCGGCAGACAGGACACAGACACCGGCCAGCACACGGCACTGTACAGCCCCCGGCAGACAGGACACAGACACCGGCCAGCACACGGCACTGTACAGCCCCCGGCAGACAGGACACAGACACCGGCCAGCACACGGCACTGTACAGCCCCCGGCAGACCAGCACTGCACACAGAGGGCGGCAGGCAGGACACAGACACCGGCCAGCACACGGCACTGTACAGCCCCCGGCAGACCAGCACTGCACACAGAGGGCGGCAGGCAGGACACAGACACCGGCCAGCACCACACACTACCGTCCGCACCGCAGACCACCACTGCACAGAGGACGGCAGGCAGGTCACACAGTATATCCCAACACACACACAATACTGTCCGCCCCGCATATATATTACACACACTAACGCCCGCCCTGCAAATCATAACACACAATACCCTCCACCCAGCGTATATATATATATATATATATATATATATATATATATATATATATATATATATATATATATATATATATATCACACTACCACCCGCCTTCCATGTACAGTATATCATATCGCACTCACCGATGTTCCCTTCTATGGACAGCTTCTTGCTGCGCTTGTGGAAGCTGAGGTCCATGCTGGGGCTGTAGCACGTCCTCTTCGGCGGAGTGGCCATAACCAACGTGATGTGAAGGCTCCGAAATATTCAGCCGCACAGAGAAGGAATAATAACATGAAGCGTGGAAATGACAAGCTGCAGTATATAAGGTTCAGACTCTCGGCCAATCAGAATAGCGCAGACAATGCTGTAACCAATGAGAGCCTTAGGGTTGGGCCACACCAGCCAATGACTGAAGGAGAGGCCGTAGTGAAAAGCGCGGGATGTTCGAAGCTGGATGGTGTGGAATTCTGTGGTGTGTGCGGCAGCGGAGCACTAGTGACGTCACTGCAGGCGGGAAATCATTCATGTCAGCGGCAGTGGACGTGACAGACCCTCACCCAGCTGCTCTCCCGATGTGGCCCTGGGGCTAACCTTCCTTACCGGACGTCTGTGCACACGTGCTTCTAGCACATTGTTTTGCACCAAAAACGAGCATTCTGGGAGAATAAATCCCGTTATCATCCTCTTCAATGGGTGAATAACAATAAAATAATTGAAATCCTGCAGAATATTAAATAAAAAAAAAAACCCAAAAACTTAAAACCACATGGAAGCCTGTGTGCCCACGGGAGTTCTTGGTGAATTTGCATATTGCAGGATTCCTGCACCTGTTCAGCCCTGTACACACCTCGTGTATTTGGTGAGGTTTTTACCTCAGAATTTATAAGCCACAATCGGAGGGAAAGTGTAAGGCCGGCTTCTCACTTGCGAGTTTCTCGCAGTAGAGCAATGTGAGAAATCTCGCATTGGAATCGGACACATGTTAGTGAATGATTCAGCTCTCATCTGCGATTTTTTTCTCAGTCCAAATCGGACTGCATGCTGCTTTCTTGCGAGTTTCTACTGCGAGTCTCTCCAATGCAAGTCTATGGGAGCGTGTAAATAATCGGATGTCACGGGACGGCATTCACACCATCCTAGTGACATCCGATTTTCTAAATACATTTCTCGCATGTTTCCTAAAACACTGGAAACAAGTGATGTCTCCCAATGTCTGTCAATCACTATTCTCTGTCAGTCGGTCTCTCCCTCTCGGTCTCTATTCTCTCTCTGTCGGTCGGTCACTATCTCTGTCCCTCACTCTCTGTTCATGTCTGTCTATCCCTCTCCCCCCCTCTCTCATACTCACCGATCCCCGGCGCGGCGCTGCACGGCGTTCACACTGCTCCGGCGGCTTTTACTATTTTGAAAAAGCCGGCCGCTCATTAAACAATCTCGTATTCCCTGCTTTCCCCGCCCACCGGCGCCTATGATTGGTTGCAGTGAGACACGCCCCCACGCTGAGTGACAGGTGTCTCACTGCAACCAATCACAGCCGCCGGAGGGCGTGTCTATACTGTGCAGTGAAAAAAATAACTAAATAATTAAAAAAACCGGCGTGCGGTCCCCCCAATTTTAATACCAGCCAGATAAAGCCATACGGCTGAAGGCTGGTATTCTCAGGATGGGGACCTCCGTGTTATGGGGAGCCCCCCAACCTGACAATATCAGTCAGCAGCCGCCCAGAATTGCCGCATACATTAGATGCGACAGTTCTGGGACTGTACCCGGCTCTTCTCGATTTGCCCTGGTGCGTTGGCAATCGGGGTAATAAGCCCATAGCTGCCACTAAATCCTAGATTAATCATGTCTCCACGAGATACCTTCCATGATTAATCTGTAAGTTACAGTAAATAAACACACACACCTGAAAAAATCATTTATTAGAAATAAAAAACAATAACAAATTCCCTGGTTCACCAATTTAATAAGCCCCAAAAAGCCCTCCATGTCCGGCGTAATCCAGGATGGTCCAGCGTCGCTTCCAGCTCTGCTGCATGAAGGTGACCGGAGCTGCTGAAGACACCGCCGCTCCTGACAGCTTCACGCAGCAACTGAGGTGAGTAGCGCGATCAGCTGAGCTGTCACTGAGGTTACCCGCTGTCACTGGATCCAGCGGTGGCCGCGGGTAACCTCAGTGACAGCTCAGCTGATCGCGCGGCTGTCTTCAGTTGCTGCGTGGAGCTGACAGGAGCGGCGGTGTCTTCCTCAGTCGTCGCTGAACGGGGGCGTCACTCACTTAGGACGCCGACCCCCGTAGTGTAGGAAGGAAAAAGGATAGGGAAAATTTCTCTCCGCTTCCTCCTCACTTTTAATCTAAATGATTATGTGTGTTTGTGATTATATAAATTAATAAAATTTATTTTTATGGAAAAGTAGTGAAGACTATTGGTTTTGAGCCAACATCTACTTTGCATGACTAGAATTGGTATATAACCTAACATATGGTTTCTCATGCTGGAGGTGCCCAAGCTGGAAGTATTTTTGCCTCTGCTAAGCTTGGTCTGACAGATTTGACAAATGGCAACCGTTTTGTCCGAAGGAAGGACTCTTGAAAAAAAAAACCCTACACAATCACACCACGGACCCTTGGACTCTGAGATGGCTGAGGTGGTGCATGGCCCCTTGGACTCTGAGATGGCACAGGTGGTGCATGGACCCTTGGACTCTGAGATGGCACAAGTGGTGCACGGACCCTTGGACTCTGAGATGCCACAGGTGGTTGCAGACTATGGGCACATGCTCCTCTGCACTGCTGCTCTCGAAATCCATGCCACCTGTACATGTTGGATCAGTCACCTCATCATCGACCAGGTCGTCTTCAAATTCCTGAAGGTCAATATCTTCAGGAATGGAGGTTTCAGGCTGACCGGAGGGCAACTGTGTATCATCATACTCCAACACTTTCACCTGATTGCCCAGCATATCATGGCCAACAACATGGCTTTCTTCTGGCCTTGGGTGCTCAAAGATCTGTGCATCACTGCACACCACGACCTCACCTGCGTTGGTGGTGTGCGGTGAGAGGCAAGAAAGGTCAAAGGGTCCCGTAAACAGTTCCTCAGAGTAACCTGCTTTGGTGTCATATGTTTCCTTAGGCTGCTTTCAAACATCAGTTTTTTGGCATCAGGCACGATACGGCGAAAAAACTGATGCGACGGATCTAGCGAAAAAACTAATCAGTTGCATCAGTTTTTTTTCATCAGTTCCTTCAGTTTTTTAACAGATCCGGTGTGATTCTGAGCATGCTCAGTTCCGTTTTTTTCCGCATTACGCCGGATCCGGCGTCTATAGGCTTCCATTATAAAACACGCCGTGCAGCGCCGGATCCGGCGCAATCTGTTTTTTTTGCCGGACACAAAAACGTTCACTTAACCGTTTAATCCGGCCGCCAGACAAGTACATTTTGCCGGATCCGGCAAAAGATGGATGAAACACAAGCCCATCCGGCACAATCCGGCGCTAATGAAAGTCTATGGGGGAAAAAACGGATCCGGCGGCAACAGACACCGGATCCGTTTTTTCATGCTTTTGCCGGATTGTGCCTGATGCCAAAAAACTGATGTGTGAAAGCAGCCTTAGAATACTGATGTTGTGAGGAAGGAGGACCAGGCTGAGGATTCGATGGGCCAGCCTCTAGGCTACTCAAGTCTGTCTGTGTGGACCTTTGGGATTTGCTACTCGACAAGTAACTGGAGGCATTTTCTGCTAGCCAACTTGTTACCTGTTCGCGCACTGTTCAGGGCGAAAGAGTGCTTTCCCATGTGGACAAGAAAATTGGGATAGGAAGGCAGAGATAGATAAAGCAGGAACCTTTTTCTTTGGCTCGATCACACTGCTTGGGCGACCACCACTGTCACTACCACCTCGTCCATGGCCCTTACCCCCTCTTTTTCCCATTTTTTTGGTTTGATTATTTGAAGGTTCTGCTGAAGAAAGCTAGTGCAATCTGGAGGCCTACGCCAATAGCAACCACTCAGATGGCCCCCTTCTTTTACCATTGTTCCTTTAATCTACAGCGCTACAATCTAGTTCATTGCTATGTTCTGCAAAGTCACACTTTCCTTACCATTATACTCAGGCAATAAAACTATGAAGCTCCTGAATTGGAATAAAAAAGCTATATTTTTTCATGCAACATTACAATATGTGGGAATAAACATTGTCTCTGTGAACTGTGTGGACTTTGCTGCCTCAACAAAGATGGCTGCCAGGATCAAAGAAAGGAAGATCAATTACTGTAGCGAACCTCCTGGAATTAACGTCACTGTGTTCGCTAGTTGCCGTCCTCTCTGGTCTCCGACAAAATGGCGGAGTGTTTGCACTTTTGTTGACTGGTTCCTCTCTGGTGTTCCACTGTAGTTCGGCGATTTCCCAGCATTGTGTGAGAGGTGTGTAGTGATCCAGACTTCCCGATGCAGCACTTACGGGTAAAGTGACACGACACAGAGAGAGCAGCGAGTGTGTGAGCACAGAGCTGGATATATGGGCGGAGGGAACTGTAGAAAGTGGCACATACAGTGCCGGGTATATGAGTACTGGGCATGAAGTAAAGGGTACAGTCCTGATCATGTGGAGAGAGGACTGTGAGCATAGAGGAATAGGAGCAGTGCGCGTCCCGGACAGTGTAGGTGGAGCAATGGGGGAAAAGGCTGCGTGCATGGCCAGAGTGCTGTCAGTGCTGGTGTATAGCTATATAGTATATGGCCAGAGCGCAGTCAGTGCTGGTGTATGGCTATATAGTATATGGCCAGAGTGCTGTCAGTGCTGGTGTATGGCTATATGGTATATGGCCAGAGCGCAGTCAGTGCTGGTGTATGGCTATATAGTATATGGCCAGAGCGCAGTCAGTGCTGGTGTATGGCTATATAGTATATGGCCAGAGCGCAGTCAGTGCTGGTGTATGGCTATATAGTATATGGCCAGAGCGCAGTCAGTGCTGGTGTATGGCTATATAGTGCAGGTGTGTGGCCATAGCGCAGTCATTGCTGGTGTATGGCTATATAGTGCAGGTGTGTGGCCATAGCGGAGTCAGTGCAGGTGTATGGCTATATAGTGCAGGTGTATGGCCAGAGCGCAGTCATTGCTGGTGTATGGCTATATAGTGCAGGTGTATGGACAGAGGGCAGTCAGTGCTGGTGTATGGCTATATAGTGCAGGTGTATGGCCATAGCCGAGTCAGTGCTGGTGTATGGCTATATAGTGCAGGTGTGTGGCGGAGTCAGTGCAGGTGTATGGCCTTATAGTGCAGGTGTATGGCCTTATAGTGCAGGTGTATGGCCAGAGCGCAGTCAGTGCTGGTGTATGGCTATATAGTGCAGGTGTATGGCCAGAGCGCAGTCAGTGCTGGTGTATGGCTATATAGTGCAGGTGTATGGCCATAGCCGAGTCAGTGCTGGTGTATGGCTATATAGTGCAGGTGTGTGGCGGAGTCAGTGCAGGTGTATGGCCTTATAGTGCAGGTGTATGGCCTTATAGTGCAGGTGTATGGCCAGAGCGCAGTCAGTGCTGGTGTATGGCTATATAGTGCAGGTGTATGGCCTTATAGTGCAGGTGTATGGCCAGAGCGCAGTCAGTGCTGGTGTATGGCTATATAGTGCAGGTATATGGCCAGAGCGCAGTCAGTGCTGGTGTATGGCTATATAGTGCAGGTGTATGGCCGGAGGGCAGTCAGTGCTGGTGTATGGCTATATAGTGCAGGTGTATGGCCAGAGGGCAGTCAGTGCTGGTATATGGCTATATAGTGCAGGTGTATGGCCAGAGGGCAGTCAGTGCTGGTATATGGCTATATAGTGCAGGTGTACAACCAGTGCTGGTGTATGGCTATATAGTGCAGGTATATGGCTATATAGTGCAGGTGTATGGCCAGAGCGCAGTCAGTGCTGGTATATGGCTATATAGTGCTGGTGTATGGCTATATAGTGCAGGTGTATGGCTATATAGTGCAGGTGTATGGCCAGAGCGCAGTCATTGCTGGTGTATGGCTATATAGTGCAGGTGTATGGTCAGAGGGCAGTCAGTGCTGGTGTATGGCTATATAGTGCAGGTGAATGTATAACGCTCACCGCAGCACGACGAGCGTGGATGTGTGAGCCCACTAGACCCTGCAGTAGCTGATCACAAGCAGGACACGGGAAAGGGTAGATGGTGAGCAATAGACTGCGTTTATTGACAATCCTTAAATAGGAAAGGAGTGCGAAGGTGACCGAGAGAGGCTCCACCGGACCATGCACCGGAGTCCCCTGGAGGAGCAACCGAGAGCAAACCCCTATACAGGGGATGTGTGGCCCAACCCCAGGGGGCATAAATGCACGATCTCCCAGACAGTGGTTACGGCTCACCGCGTCACAAGAAAAGAGCAAAGTCTCAGGTTAGGCTAAGTTCACATTTCCGTTGATTTGTATCAGTCACATGCGTCGCTTGACGCATGTGACTGATGCGCTGTTCAACGCTGTACAACGGATGACAAAGAATTCTTTGTCGGATTCCGTTGTGTGCGGGGGGCGGAGTTCGGGTGCAGAGCCGAGCGGGGGGCGGGGCCAGGCGCTGAGGATGTCAGTGGAAGTCCTGCGGTCTGCATGGCTGGGGACAGGTGAGTGTATCTGTGAGTGAGTGAGTGAGTGTGTGTATGTGCATGTATGTATGTATGTATGTATGTATGTGTGTGCACATGCAAAGTGCGGGAGGGGGCGGAGCCGAGCGGGGGGCGGGGCCAGGCGCTGAGGATGTCAGTGGAAGTGCTGCGGTCTGCATGGCTGGGGACAGGTGAGTGTATCTGTGAGTGAGTGAGTGAGTGTGTGTATGTGCATGTATGTATGTATGTATGTATGTATGTGTGTGCACATGCAAAGTGCGGGAGGGTGCGGAGCCGAGCGGGGGGCGGGGCCAGGCGCTGAGGATGTCAGTGGAAGTGCTGCGGTCTGCATGGCTGGGGACAGGTGAGTGTATCTGTGAGTGAGTGAGTGAGTGTGTGTATGTGCATGTATGTATGTATGTATGTATGTGTGTGCACATGCAAAGTGCGGGAGGGTGCGGAGCCGAGCGGGGGGCGGGGCCAGGCGCTGAGGATGTCAGTGGAAGTGCTGCGGTCTGCATGGCTGGGGACAGGTGAGTGTATCTGTGAGTGAGTGAGTGAGTGTGTGTATGTGCATGTATGTATGTATGTATGTATGTATGTGTGTGCACATGCAAAGTGCGGGAGGGTGCGGAGCCGAGCGGGGGGCGGGGCCAGGCGCTGAGGATGTCAGTGGAAGTGCTGCGGTCTGCATGGCTGGGGACAGGTGAGTGTATCTGTGAGTGAGTGAGTGAGTGTGTGTATGTGCATGTATGTATGTATGTATGTATGTATGTGTGTGCACATGCAAAGTGCGGGAGGGGGCGGAGCCGAGCGGGGGGCGGGGCCAGGCACTGAGGATGTCAGTGGAAGTGCTGCGGTCTGCATGGCTGGGGACAGGTGAGTGTATCTGTGAGTGAGTGAGTGAGTGAGTGTGTGTATGTGCATGTATGTATGTATGTATGTATGTATGTGTGTGTGTGCACATGCAAAGTGCGGGAGGGGGCGGAGCCGAGCGGGGGGCGGGGCCAGGCACTGAGGATGTCAGTGGAAGTGCTGCGGTCTGCATGGCTGGGGACAGGTGAGTGTATCTGTGAGTGAGTGTGTGTATGTGCATGTATGTATGTATGTATGTATGTGTGTGCACATGCAAAGTGCGGGAGGGGGTGGAGCCGAGCGGGGGGCGGGGCCAGACGAGGGTGTCAGTGGCAGTGCTTGTCTGCATGGCTGGGGACAGGTGTGTGTGTGTACACACATGTGCGGAGTGCGGGAGGGGGCGGGGCCGAGCGGGGAAGTGTCGGCCTCCCTGCACACGTAACCAGCCTAAATATCGGGTAACAGCAAAGCACCCGATGTTTACCTTGGTTACCCGATATTTACCTTGGTTACGGGCCTACACCGCTTAGCGCTGGCTCCTTGCACCGTAACCAGGGTAAATATCGGGTAACCAACCAAAGCTGGTGACGTGTGCAGGGAGCCAGAGAGCATGCGCAGCGAAATCCGACGGATCTCGCTGCTCAAAAAACGTTACATGCTGCGTTCCTCCCGCCCGGCGGTCAGTCGTTCCACGACTGATCAGTCGGGCGGAGGGTGCAACGCAGCATCATCAGTCACAATCCGCTGCTCATACAAGTCTATGGGAGCAGCAGAATCCGCTAAACGGATTCCGCTGTTTACAAGAGCAGCGGATTGTGACTGATAGATTTTAGCGGAAATGTGAACTTAGCCTTAGTGTACCCCAACAGTGGCACTGCACAACATGCAAAGACATGGCAAACATGAAAGAAGGGGAAGTGGCTCCTCCGGATGTGGCACTGATACAACAAGGCTCTGTGGACGTGGAACCAAGAGTGGAGCTGGAGACCAGGAAGGAGGCACAGCCTGCAGGTAACAAAGAAGCAGCGGTTCCGGAGGCTCAGCAAACAAGAAGAAACATGAGGATAGGAAATGACATATTCGGAAGAGGCACGCAGCGCGACCCCTACACTGACAACACAACACACCTAAGGAAAGGAAATGCTGCCCAAGCGCTTCCCATAAGGGGAGGGTGCTTTATGTATACAGGGCTGCTCAGCAATAGGCTAGGAGGGAAAAGCACTCAGAACAGCTCTGTACTAACAGGACCTGCGATGATGTCAGAGGGAGGGGAGGAGTCAGAGATCACATGATCCCTAGTGAAAGCAGGGCTCTCTGCCACTGTGGACACAGGAAATCAGGGCGCACGCGTGGGCTGTGTCAGCTTGCTGGAAACGGTAAGTACAGAACGGACAGAAGCTGTTCCAGCCCTGGTGACGCTGCGGAGACGCCCCCGGTACCCATGGCCAGAGCGCAGTCAGTGCTGGTATATGGCTATATATAGTGCAGGCGTACAACCAGAGCGCAGTCAGTGCTGGTACCAGTGTGCGGGCAGAGTGCGGCCAGCGGTGGGGAGGGTGCCGGTGAGCGGGCAGAGTGCGGCCAGCGGTGGGGAGGGTGCCGGTGAGCGGGCAGAGTGCGGCCAGCGGTGGGGAGGGTGCCGGTGAGCGGGCAGAGTGCGGCCAGCGGTGGGGAGGGTGCCGGTGAGCGGGCAGAGTGCGGCCAGCGGTGGGGAGGGTGCCGGTGAGCGGGCAGAGTGCGGCCAGCAGTGGGGAGTTTGCCGGTGTGCGGGCAGAGTGCGGCCAGCAGTGGGGAGGCCGGCGGTGAGCGGGCAGAGTGCGGCCGGCGGTGAGCGGGCAGAGTGCGGCCGGCGGGCAGAGTGCGGCCGGCGGGCAGAGTGCGGCCGGCGGGCAGAGTGCGGCCGGCGGGCAGAGTGCGGCCGGCGGGCAGAGTGCGGCCGGCGGGCAGAGTGCGGCCGGCGGTGAGCGGGCAGAGTGCGGCCGGCGGTGAGCGGGCAGAGTGCGGCCAGCGGTGGGGAGGGTGCCGGTGAGCGGGCAGAGTGCGGCCAGCGGTGAGCGGGCAGAGTGCGGCCAGCGGTGGGGAGGGTGCCGGTGAGCGGGCAGAGTGCGGCCAGCGGTGAGCGGGCAGAGTGCGGCCAGCGGTGGGGAGGGTGCCGGTGAGCGGGCAGAGTGCGGTGAGCGGCCAGAGTGCGGCCAGCGGTGAGCGGGCAGAGTGCGGCCAGCGGTGGGGAGGGTGCCGGTGAGCGGGCAGAGTGCGACCAGCAGTGGGGAGGGTGCCGGCGCGTGGGCAGAGTGCGGCAGCAGTGGGGAGGACAAATTGTGCCGAAAGTGTCAATATTTTGTGTGGCCACCATTATTTTCAAGCACTGCCTTAACTCTCTTGGGCATGGAGTTCACTAGAGCTTCACAGGAGCCTCTGGAATCCTCTGCCATCCTCCATGACATTATGGAGCTGGTGGATGTTAGAGACCTTGTGCTCCTCCAGCTTCCATTCCATGAAGCCCCACAGATGCTCAATAGGGTTTAGGTCTGGAGACATGCTTGGCCAGTCCAGCACCTTTAGGCTGCTTTCACACTACGTCTTTTTAACATGCGTCCTGAACGTTTTTTTGCTGCAAAAGCGGATCCTGCTTTTACAGCAAAAAATGCATGCAAACGCATGTGTTACTTTGCAGGATCCTGTCACTGGATGTTTAGGGGCGGGCATTGGAGTCATGTGATCGGGAGTGAGGGGAACTAAACGTGCCAGACTGGGAGCCGGCATCTGACAGCTGCGAGGCTCGTAACCAAGGTAAACATCAGGTATACTTGCTTGGATACCCGATATTTACTTTGGTTACAAGCGTCTGCAGCTGCTAGGAGCCGGGCTCCCTGCACACGTTACCAATGTAAACATCGGGTAACTAAGATAAGTGGTTACCCGATATTTACCTTGGTTACGAGTGTCCGCAGCTCTCAGGTGGGGGAGAGACAGAGAGAGAGGAAGGAGAGAGAGGGAGCAGAGGGAGACTGATCATGCGAGGCTGGTTTCTGGGCATGCTCAGTAGAGCAAGCAGGATCCTGCCTATCAGCACGCCAGCGTTCACATGCGTTTGCGTGCAGTATAGTCAGGATCCAGCAATTTGCAGAAGTTGGTCGCAGCTCAAAAACACTACAAGTAGCGTTTTTGAAAGATGTTAAAAAACTGCAAATCGCTGGATCCTCACTATAACGCACGCAAACGCAGGTGAACGCATGTTGACACGAGTCCATTGCAAATGCATTGAAATGAAAACGCATTTGCACTGGATCCGTTTCTGCGTTAAAAAAACGTTCAGGACTCATGTTAAAAAGACGTAGTGTGAAAGCACCTTTACCTTCAATTTCTTTAGCAAGGCAGTGCTCATCTTGGGGGTATGTTTGGGGTTGGAATACTGTCCTGTGGCCCGCTTTCTGAAGGGAGGGCAATATACTTTGGGTCAGTATGTCACAGTACATGTTTTAGCATTCTTCATACCCTCAATGAACTGTAGCTCCCCACAGTCGACAGCGCTTATGTAGCCTCATATCATGACTCTCCCACCACCATGCCTGACTGTAGACAAGACACACTTGTATTTGTACTCCTCATTTGGTTGCCTCCATACACACTTCACACCAACTGAAACAAATAAGTTTCTCATTCATCAGACCATGGTTCCAGTAATCCATGTCCTTAGTCTTTTTGCATCATCTCCCCCCATATATGCAATTTACTCAGCAGATGGCCGAAGCAGGAAGAAATGATATTAAATGCATAGACAAGGTTAGGGCAATTGATCTGTGTACAGGTGGTGCGACCCTCTGTGACAATATTATAAGAATGAACCAAGCCAACCAATTATATACTTATATCACATACCACTATAGCCTGGGTCCATCCCTGTAAACCCCATGCACAGCCTTAGGAAGGGGGTTTCAATCAGAAGTCAAATCTGAACCGTATGAGCACTCGTCTCACAGTCTGCGTGGCCAGGCCTATCCGTTATTCTCCACTACCTGCACTGTGCTCAATAAGCATCTTGTAACACTGATGAGTCACATGACACCGGGAGGGAAAATGGCTACTTAGGCCTTTTTAACTTAGGGGTGTACTCATTTTGTTGCCAGCTGTTTAAACATTAATGACTTTGTCGAGTTATTTAGAGGGCACACCAGATATACACTGCAAGGCTATATGTGCACTTTGCAGATTTAGTGCACACATTTTCTGCAGCAAATCTGCACCTTCTGGCAGAAAAATGCACCAAAAAACGCACGCGGTTTTATATCATGCGTTTTTCTTAATGAAGTCAACGGGTGCAAGGACTAAAATCGCACCGAGCATTGACATGCTGCAGATTCTGTTCTGCAAAGAAAACATAAGCAACGTGCGCACAGCACTTCAGAACTCTCATTGACTTTGCTGGCGTGCAGATTTGTGCCAAAATATGCATCAAAAACGCACTGTGCGCACACAGCCTTATACACGCTGTACACTGACTACTTTACATTGTATCAAAGTGTCATATCTTCAGTGTTGTCCCATGAAAAGATGTAATGAAATTTTTACAAAAAAGTGAGGGGTGCACTCACTTTGTGACACACTGTATGTATTATTGTGTATTGTTATGTTTTGAGTACAGTCATGGCCAAAAGTTTGGAAATTGCCACAAATTGTTTTTCAGTTTGCTGCTCCAGTATTTTTAGATCAGGTTTCTATTGTTGCTGAGCTACAATTATCAGCAATGCAGACGTTTTTACACTTGTATTCACAAGATCAGGTGTATGTAAAGACAATATTTCCAGTGTTACCCCTTATATTACAAGTCTTCTGGCTGTCGCCTCGACACAGATCCTGACTGATGACAACACATTTCTGCCTAATGGGCAGCTCAGTGGTTAGCACTAAGGTCTAACAGCGCTGGGGTCCTGGGTTCAAATCCCACCAAGGACAACAGCTGCCAGGAGTGTGTATGTTCTCCTGATGTTTGTGTGGGTTTCCTCCCTGTTCTATTTCCTCCCACATGCCAGATACATACTAATAGGGATGTAGATTGTGAACCCCAATGGGGACAGTGATGATCACGTATGTAAAGTGCTGTATAAGTAAAATAAATCCGGTGCTTAGCATTTGAAAGCGAGAAACTCCGGAGCGCTCCTTGTGTAAGCCCGTAGAGCTCAGCGAAAGCGAGCCAAATGTCTGCGAGGCTCACCTGAGAAGGCTGTGCAATTACAGGAGGACGATTGCTGCACTCATCGATGGCAAAGGAAAGCCACAAAATTGTCATCTGGTTCAGCCAGATTACGTTAAACCCAGGATTTATTGGAATAAAAGAACATGATACAATTCTTTTCTAAAGCGGACCGCTCTTCTTCACGTTGGACAAAAGACTTCATAGTATCTTATAGTTAACCCTCTGGTGAATTAGTACTCATTAACCCTTAAGAGGGCTTTACACGCTACGATATCGTTAATGTATTATCGCCGGGGTCACGTTGTTAGTGACGCACATCCGATATATTAACGCTATCGCAGCGTGTGACACTTATGTGCGATTTAAAACGATCGCAAAAGCTGCAAAAACCGTTTGTCACGGAGAGGTTGTCCTAAAACAAAAAATTGTTCTCTTTGAATTAGCGATGTTGTTCCTCGTTCCTGAGGCAGCACACATCGCTGTGTGTGACACCGCAGGAGTGACGGACATCTCCTTACCTGCCTCCACCGGCAATGCGGAAGGAGGTGGGCGGGAAGTTACGTCCCGCTCATCTCCGCCCCTCCACTTCTATTGGACGCCTGCCGTGTGACGTCACTGTGACGCCGCACAACCCGCCCCCTTAGAAAGGAGGTGGTTCGCCGGCCAGAGCGACGTCGCAGGACATGTAAGCCCGTGTAACGGGGGTAAGCGAGGTTGTGCGACACGGGCAGCGATTTGCCCGTGACGCACAACTGACGGGGGTGGGTACGATCGCTTGCGATCTCGCTAGCGAGATCGCAGCGTGTAAAGCCCGCTTTAGTACTAATTAACAGGCAATTTAAACATGCACACACCATATACAGAAATAATAGATGTTGCCAAAATTAAAAAAACACAAATGCAAAAAAACACCCCCCCACCCCAATAAAATTTAAAAAAATCCATAACTCCACAAAATGTGTATTGAGTCATGTATATTAAAAAAAAATAAATTGATCAACACACATTTGGTTTGATCCTTCAGGAACTGGTAAAGATAACTTGTAAATCCAAAACCTCTCCCTCTTAAGGCTGCTTTCACACCTCCGGTTTTAGCAGACCCGGCCAATCCGGCTCTAAAACCTATGCAACGGATGCAGTGACAAAAACGCATCCTTTGCATAAGTTTTTGACATGCGGCCTATCCGGGTTTTCTTCAGCGCTCTATTGGGAGACCCAGACGATTGGGGTATAGCTACTGCCCTCTGGAGGCCACACAAAGCACTACATCAAAAGTGCAAGGCCCCTCCCCCTCTGGCTATACCCCCCCCGTGGTATCACGGGTTCTCCAGTTTTAGCTTTGTGTGCGAAGGAGGTCAGACATCCATGCATAGCTCCACAGATTTTAGTCAGCAGTAGCTGCTGACTATTTCGGATGGAAGAAAAGAGGACACATATAGTGTCCCCAGCATGCTCCCTTCTCACCCCTGGATGGTGTTGTAAGGTTGAGGTACCTATTGCTGGTACGGAGGCTGGAGCCCACATGCTGCTTTCCTTCCACATCCCCCTGAGGGGCTCTGTGGAAGTGGGATCCTGCCGGCCTCAAAGCTCTGACGCCGGGCTCCATCCACAGACCCATTTGAACCTGTTGGATACGGAGCTGGAGTACCGTTCAGGGACATGGCCCTGCACCATTACAGGTACTCTGTGTCCCCGGTCACACGGACACAGCACACTCCAGACTTGCTGGGTGTGCTAGTGCGCCGGGGACAGTAATGGGTTACAGTCACTACAGCTTTGCTGAGTGACTTTGTGTTTTGGGAACTACCGCGCCGGACGCTCCGGGAGCGGCGGCGCGGCTGGGACTTGTAGTTCGCCGGGGACTGGGCGCCGACCGCGCTTTTACGGCGGCGGCGCTTATAAATCCAGTCCCCGGCTTCTGCGGCCTAGTGCCGCTTCGTTCCCGCCCCCTCCCTGTCACTCAGGGAAGGGGACAGGCGCTGAGCAATCAGCAGCGCCGAGGGCTGGAGCCTTTTTACATGCTCCAGCCCTCACTGCACACTGTCGGGCGCCGGATTCCCGCTCTGCCTTGGGGGCACGCCCACGGCCCGCCCCTCCTCACATGAGCTGGGGAAGAAGCCGGCAGCCATTACTGAAGTCCGAGCTCGGATTTTCAGCAACCAGGCAGGACGGTGGCGATCATACACCCGCTTATAGGCGGGCGGTAAGCGGCACACATAGTGCTGACCACAGATAACTGCAGTGTGTACATGTGTTGTTTTTAACTGCACAGGTCGCTATATGCCCGCTTGGGGAGCGACACATCAGCAGCAGGAAAGCAGGTGTGCTAAGGCACAGGCTTTCTAGGCTGCTTGTTTTGCACGACTGAGGTGTTCATTTGTGTTTATGTGTTATACATTGCACTGTACAGTCGCTAGTCTTAGCTATATTCTTCTGGAATGGCTAGACTACAGCAGCAGAAAACCAAGGGTGCTGGGGCACAGGTTTTTTTTTCTATGCTGCTTGTATTGCATGGGCTGCAGTGTGCATTTGTACTTGTGCTTGTATGCTATACATTGCACTGTATGGTCACTCTTCTGGGCTATATTCCCCTAGATGACCAGTCTACAGCAGCAGAAGAGCAGAGGTGCCAGGGCATAGGCTTCTATGCTGCTTGTATTGCATGTGCTGCAGTGTTCATTTGTACTTGTGCTTGTATGCTATACATTGCACTGTAGGGTCACTCTTGGCTATATTCCCCTAGATGACTAGTATACAGCAGCAGAAGAGCAGGGGTGCCAGGGCACAGGCTTCTATGCTGCTTGTATTGCTTGTGCTGCAGTGGTCATTTGTACTTTATGCCTGTATGCTATACATTGCACTGTACGGTCACCAATCTTGGCTATATAATTCTAGATAGCTAGTCGGCAGCGGCAAAACGGCAACACAGATTTTCAGTGCTGTTTTTACTACATGGGATGCTGTTCATGACACCGTCCCATTGTGTGCATGCTCCCCCGTAGCACGTGCCGGGGTCTCTAGCACTTCGTCTGCCTGGGTCTCTACTAGTTGTGGCCAAAGAAACCACCTGTCAACCCTGTCCATGGACAGGGACGGAGTAGTCATAATATAGAGACTTGCAGTCCAGACAGGCCATGGGCAATCTACTTGACCAAAAGGCAGCTCTTCAGGGCTTTGATACTGACATAGCTATCGATCCGGATACACCGGGTGGTAACGCCATACGGAATGATCCTATACCGCCCATCAATGGAAGGTTGGATCTTTCTCCCTCAGCTCCCCCAGTGGAGATAGGAGACGAACAGGAGAAGTCCCTTTTCAGTATCTCACACAGATGTTGAGTATTTTTCTGGCCACGCTGACTTCAGAGAAGCAGTCCAGGAACACCACGCTTACCAGATAAGCGTCTTCTCCAAACGTTTTTAGGATACACGTTATCCCTTTTCCCCTGACGCGGTCAGTGCTGGACCCAGGGTCCAAAGGTGGATTCTCCAATCTCCAGGCTTGCGTCTAGAGACATAGTTACACTGAAGATGGGGCTTCACTTAAAGACGCCAGTCACAGACAGATGGACTCTGGTTGAAATCTGTCTAGGAAGCTATCGGCGTGTCGGTTGCTCCGGCATCCACAGCCGTATAGGCAACCTAACCTTTTCAGCTGTTCTTGCGCAGCTGGCCTTGAGCACAGGGACATCTGTACCGCAGAGGCGTCCGTAACCCGCAATGTCTGCACTGCGACTTACCCTGTTAATACTGTCCTAAAAGTACAGTCGAGGTTTCGGTCCTTCCCAAGCTCCGGTAGGTCCCAATTGTCCTCGGGCAAAAGGGCTACTAAACCTCAGACGGGCTCAGATTCCGGCCGGGCTCAATCACGCCCAAGGAAGGCAGTCGGAGGAACCGCTACAAGGCGGTCTCCTCAGGACTCTCAGTTCTCTCTCTCTCTCCGCATCCGCGGTTGATGGCAGAACCCCCCGCCTTTGGCGACATTTAGCTGCCACAGGTCACAGACCGGTGGGTGGCGAACATTGTGCTCACGTGCACAGGACAGTGTTCTAATCTCGTCCTCCGACTCCATTTCCCTGCTGCAGGCGGTGGATGCTCTAAGAGCAGAAGGAGTGGTGATCCCTGTCCCCCCTCAGGAACGAGGGCGAGGGTTTGTACTCCAATCTCTTTGTGGCTCCAAAAAAGGACGGTTCCTTCCGTCCCGTTCTGGTCCTGACACTGCTCAACGAGCATGCGAACTCCAGGCGGTTCCGGATGGGATCCCTCCGATCCGTCATTACCTCAATGTCTCGAGGAGACTTCCTTGCCTCAACAGACATCAAAGATGCCTATCTCCACGTGCCAATGGCTACGGAGCACCAACGTTTTCTACGTTTTGTGATAGGAGACGAACATCTTCAGTTCGTAGCTCTGCCATTCAGTCTGGCGACAGCCCCACGGGTGTTCACCAAGGTCATGGCAGCAGTGGTAGCAGTCTTGCACTTTCAGGGACACCCGGTGATTCCATACTTGGACGATCTACTCGTCAAAGCACCCTCCCTCGAGGCATGCCAATGCAGCCTGAATGTTACGCTGGAGACTCTCCAGACTTTCGGGTGGATCATCAATTTGGCAAGGTCAAATCTGTCTCCGACTCAATCACTAACGTATCTCGGCATGGAGTTTCATACTCTATCAGCAATAGTGAAGCTTCCGCTGAACAAGCAGCGTTCACTGCAGACAGAGGTGCAGTCTCTCCTTCAAGGCCAGTCGCACCCCTTAAGGCGCCTCATGCACTTCCTAAGGAAGATGGTGGCAGCCATCGAGGCAGTTCTCTTTGCGCAGTTTCATCTGCGCCATCGGCAATGGGACATTCTCCGCCAATGGGACGGGCAGTCAACCTCCCTGGACAGGGAAGTCTCCCTTTCCCAGACGGCCGAGGACTCTCTGCTATAGTGGCCATAGCCCCCATCCTGGGCACTGGTCACGACAGATACGAGTCTGTCAGGGTGGGGAGCAGTTTGTCTCCGCCACATGGCTCAGGGGACGTGGACTCAGCAGGAGTCCACCCTTCAGATCGATGTTCAAATCGGGGCAGGGTATCTTACCCTATTAGCCTTCCAGAAGTGGCTAGAAAGAGAGCAGATCCGAATCCAGTCGGACATCTCCACAGCGGTGGCATACATCAACCACCAAGAAGGGGCGCGCAGTCAGCAAGCCTTCCAGGAAGTCCGGCGAATCCTCATGTGGGTGGAGGACACAGCATCCACCATATCCGCAGTTCACGTCCCGGGCGTAGAAAACTGGGAAGCAGACTTCCTCAGTCGCCAGGGTATGGACGCGGGGGAATGGTCCCTTCACTCGGACGTGTTTCAGGAAATCTGTTGCCGCTGGGGGGTGCCGGACGTCGACCTAATGGCGTCTCGGCACACCAACAAGGTCCCGGCATTTATGGCACGATCGCGCGATCACAGAGCTCTGGCGGCAGACGCCTTAGTGCAAGATTGGTCGCAGTTCCGGCTCACATATGTGTTTCCACCTCTGGCACTCTTGCCCAGAGTACTGCGCAAAAATCAGATCAGATTGCAGCCGCGTCATACTCGTCGCACCAGACTGGCCGAGGAGATCGTGGTACCCGGATCTGTGGCATCTCACGGTCGGCCGACCGTGGTCACTACCAGACCGACCAGACTTACTGTCCCAAGGGCCGTTTTCTCCATCGGAATTCTGCGGCCCTGAACCTGACTGGGTGGCTTTTGTGTCCTGGATCCTAGCGTCTTCAGGATTATCCCAAGGGGTCGTTGCCACCATGAGACTGGCTAGGAAGCCCACGTCTGCTAAGATATACCACAGAACGTGGAAGATTTTCTTATTCTGGTGCTCTACTCAGGGAGTGTCTCCCTGGCCATTTGCATTGCCTACTTTTCTTTCCTTCCTACAATAGGAGTCAGAAAAGGGCTCGTCGCTCGACTCCCTCAAAGGGCAAGTCTCAGCACTATCCGTGTTTTTTCAGAAGCGGCTAGCACGTCTTTCTAAGGTGTGCACGCTCCCGCAGGGGGTTTGTCATATCGTACCCCCGTACAAGCGGCCGTTAGATCCATGGGATCTGAACAGGGTTCTAGTTGCTCTCCAGAAGCCGCCTTTCGAGACTCTGAAGGAAGTTTCTTTTTCTCGCCTGTCACAGAAGGTGGCGTTTCTCGTTGCGATCACATCGCTTCGGCGAGTGTCTGAGCTGGCAGCTCTGTCATCCAAGGCTACCTTCCTGGTGTTTCACCAGGACAAGGTAGTGCTGCGCCCCATTCCGGAGTTTCTCCCTAAGGTCGTATCCTCGTTTCATCTTAATCAGGATATCTCCTTACCGTCTTTTTGCACTCATCCGGTTCACCGGTATGAGAATGATTTACGTTTGCTAGATTTGGTGAGAGCACTCAGAATCTACATTTCCCGCACGGCGCCCATGCGCCGTGCCGATGCACTTTTTGTCCTTGTCGCTGGTCCGCGCAAGGGGTTGCAGGCTTCTAAAGCCACCCTGGCTCGATGGATCAAAGAACCAATTCTAGAGGCCTACCGTTCTGCGGGGCTTCCGGTTCCTTCAGGGCTAAAAGCCCATTCAACCAGAGCCGTGGGTGCGTCCTGGGCATTACGTCACCAGGCTTCGGCTCAACAGGTGTGCCAGGCAGCTACCTGGTCCAGTCTGCACACTTTCACCAAGCATTATCAGGTGCATACCTATGCTTCGGCGGATGCCAGCTTAGGTAGAAGAGTCCTGCAGGCGGCAGTGACACCCCCGTAGGGGAGGGCTGTTTTGCAGCTCTAACATGAGGTATTTCTTTACCCACCCAGGGACAGCTTTTGGACGTCCCAATCGTCTGGGTCTCCCAATAGAGCGCTGAAGAAGAAGGGAATTTTGTTACTTACCGTAAATTCCTTTTCTTCTAGCTCTTATTGGGAGACCCAGCACCCGCCCTGTTGTCCTTCGGGATGTTTTTTTGTTGTTTGCGGGTACACATGTTGTTCATGTTGAATGGTTTTTCAGTTCTCCGATGTTATTCGGAGTTAATTTGTTTAAACCAGTTATTGGCTTCCTCCTTCTTGCTTTGGCACTAAAACTGGAGAACCCGTGATACCACGGGGGGGGTATAGCCAGAGGGGGAGGGGCCTTGCACTTTTGATGTAGTGCTTTGTGTGGCCTCCAGAGGGCAGTAGCTATACCCCAATCGTCTGGGTCTCCCAATAAGAGCTAGAAGAAAAGGAATTTACGGTAAGTAACAAAATTCCCTTCTTTGCCGCTTGCGGCAGGCTACTGAGCATGCGCAGTGGAAAAAAACGCATGTTGCTGCCGGATGCGGTGTTTGCCGCAGGATGCCGCATGCGGCGTCCACAGGCATGCATTGCAAATCGCGCCGCATCGGCCGGATGCGGCACGATGCGGTTTTTTTTTTGCCGGACAAAATAAACGTGCCAGGCAACGTTCCATTCGGCTGCTGCATCGGCTAAATCTGCCGCATGCGGCAAAAACCGGACGGAACGCAAGCCCATGCGGCACAATACGGCACTAATGTAAGTCTATGCAAAAACCCCGCAACCGGCGGCAAAAAAAAAACGGTTGCGGTTTTTCTGCAAAGCGCCGGATTCTGCTGCACAGGAAAAAACTGATGTGTGAAAGAAGCCTAACCTAGTTTTGATGTTTGTTAGTACAATTATCGGATATTTGATAGTTCCAGAGCAGCAGGGTGGTTTTCATGCCATGCGCTCTAGAAACGTATTATGTTCTTTTATTCAGATTAATCCTGGTTTGAACTTTGAGTAGCTGGAGCAATGCTATGCATCGAGGGGAGCAATCTCAGGAGATTATAATATAATCTAATATTGTAGATTAAACCAATGCGGACAGCTCTGCAAAACATAAGATTTATTCTCTTGCTTACGGAATGAATGTATCAGTTCCTCTTTGAGATTTGTTTGTAGATCCCCCCCCCCCCCCCATTGATGATGGTTGCAAAGAGGAGCTGAATGTTGCATATTAGTCTTGTAAGGAATGGCTGCCTTTCCATGCTCCTCATATTATTATGGGGTTTTTATTTCATTTTTTTTTTTAAATTTCTTTGAAAATGTTCTTCCCTGTCTAAGGCTATGTGCGCACTTACCAGATTTTTCGCGGATTTTGCCGCGGATTTGCTGCATGTTTCGCTGCAGAAAATGTTCATAACATCTCTGCAGTGAATCACCAGCAAATCCTATGGAGAAAAAAAATCCTGTGCGCACTGGGCGGAATTTGACAGCTGCATGTTTTGCTGCGGGAATCCCGCAGCAAAAACAAGTGCATGTCACTTCTTTTCCGCACAGCGCTGCGGGATTTTACTCCATTGACTCAATGTTAATCAAGAAATCCCGCAGGGAATAACGCAGGCAGCAAATTCTGTGCGGTTCACTGCGTTTTCCTGCGTTATTCCCTGCGGTATTTTGCGGTTTACCTCCGGTAATGTGCATCGCTTGCTTGCGGTTTTGCAGGGAAGTGATGTCATTACAGGAAGAGGAAGCCGTGCAGAGTAAACACACACACATCAGACACAGAACACATCACAGACATAGATCACATAGACACAGACACATAGACCACACATAGAAAGAAAACGGAAATATAGGAAAAAAAGAACGTGGGCTCCGCTGCATATTTACCGTCCAGCCGAGGTAAGCACACAGCGGCGGCCCGGTATTCTCAGGCTGGGGAAGGAGAGGGGCAGGGGTAATGTCCCCCGCCTCACTCCCCCTCCGGCAGCCGAGAATATCAGCCGCAGCTGCCCCGGCACTGTCGCATCCATTATGCGGCACTGCCGGCGTGTCCTCGGCTCTTCTTGCCACCGTGTAGCAGTGGTGGCAAGGTAATACAAGGGGTTAATGGTGATGGGGGACCACCGCCATTAACCCCAGGCTTGATCATGGCAGCGTCTATGTGACAGCTGACATGATCAACCCGTAAGTAAAGTGAAAAAAACACAGACACCGAAAAATCCTTTATTTTAAATAAAACAAACAAGCCTCGTTCACCATTTTATTAACCCCTCCCGCACCAAAGCTCCGGCGTAATCCAGGTCCGACGTCCAGCGCTGCTTCCATCCAGCCGCGACTGTCACAGACACAGGCTGAATGAAAGCAGCAGAGGTAATTACCGGTCATTTCCCACGGCCGGTAATGTGAACTCACTGCCGACCGTGGGAAATGCAGCGATCTGTCATCTATCTCTCTATCTATCTATCTCTCTATCTATCCCTCTGTCTATCTATCTATCCCTCTATCTATTCTTCTGTCTATCTACTCTCAGAATTAAATTACTTTTTTTTTTTTTTTTTCTTCAATGTGCTTTATTGCATTGAATGCAATAAAGCACATCCCAACCCGCACGCGGCAAAACCGCGGCAATACCGCGAATAATACCGCGGTAAAACCTCAGCAAACCGCGGCAAACCGCATGCGGTTTTCGGGTGCGGTTTCCCGCGGTTTTTTACCGCGGGTGCGGTAATCTTTGAGGGCATGCGGAATTTTCTCAAGAAAATTCCACTTCCCAGTGCGCACAGAGCCTTAATGTGGTGACACCTGGTGTATATGAATTTAGGACATTGTAGGGTCTGAACCCAACTGGTGAATAGATGGCATCACAGGGGATGAGTCAACATTAGTTTGGTGGTGATACTGTAGACGCCTCTTAAAGATTCCTACTTGCTACCCACTTGGAAATCATATTTGCTTTTTATACCACTATTTTCAGTACTCCCCTTTTAGGAAAGTGCCATTTTCCTGGACCACAGGCCAAAAGTTCTTCAGGATGGAGAAGGAAACTGGTCACACGAGTAAAGAGATATTGAACCTCACCCTTGAGATCATCTACCTGCTGACTGGTGAGGTAAGGACCCCAAGAATAATGTCACAGCATTCTTATCTTTTAAAAAAGCATGGAAATTCTGAGTGTTTTGTCATGCACACCAGTCTCATCTGTCACTGAAGGTGAGCCTGTTCTGCTTATATTAAATCCCATCTTTTTTACCATATAGGATTTTGTGGTCGTGAAGAAATCTGGTGAATTTGTTGCATGCAGGATTTCTCCGAGTGAACTGGAGACCTCCTGCGAGGAACAAGACCCCACCACATGGTCTCCTTCTAATACCCAGTCTTCTGAAAAGAACCGTGAAAGAACAATCCTTAATCTGAGCAACAAAGTGATTCACCTACTTACTGGAGAGGTAAACATTGCTGGGGCGTTGTACAGTGTACCTCATTATTGATGGTGTCGCTTTCCTAGAAGGTTGGCAGTAACTGATCATTGTATTTTTGCAGATTTGGAAATTTATAGGTGAAGATCCACAAACCAGAAGGTGTATGGAGGAACCGCAGGGTACGTGCATATCTTAATTCTATTATTCGTTCCTATTTATCCTAAGGTAAGTTAATACTGATGCTCACAGTAAAAAAAAAACGACGAAAAAGATTTTGAGCATACGATTTAACATAGTGAGCAGTATTTGTAAAATGTGTGATGTGATATACACTGGAGATCAGAATTAGAGAACAAGAAATAATGTAATCTACATTGATGAACATTTGAAGGTTTTGTGTAAGGGGGGCACCATGCCGCTAGGACAGTGTTTTACAAAAGATCCAAAGTTTATCAACATAAAACCTTTATTTTGCCCAAAATATGATGACCATAACTAGAGAATAACAATGACTGCAGCACAGAGAAAGATTATAGCTACATTTTCTGAAGGTAACAACAGTCATCAATTTCTAGGAGGTGTACAGGTCTTTGCTTTGAATGACTTCAGCACATCTGCAGCCACAGAACATCACTAGTCTCTCACACTGCTCTGGTGTGGTTTTGGTCCACTCTTCTTCCAGTCTCTTCCACAGTTCTTTGACGGTTCTGGGTTTCTTGGCCATAACTTTGTCACCAAGGATTTTCCAGAGGTTTTCTATTGGGTTTAGATCAGGACTCTGGGCTGGCCATTTCATTGTTTCAATGTTTTCTGTTTCAAGGAACTGCTTTACCCATTTTGCTGTGTGACAGGGGGCATTGTCCTGCATGAAAATTGCTGGCTGATTAACTGATTAACTGATGAACACAAGTAAGAAACCACGTGTTCTGAAGAAGGTTCTGATACATACTTATATTCATTCTGCACCTTTTCACCTGCTTGTTTTGCCTGTATCTCCCAACCCCCTTTCCCCACACCCCTCTTTCATTGACGCTCTGGCTTCATAGAGTCAGAAATGGGCGGAGGTAGATGGAAAGGTTCACTTAAACGATTAGCTGCCATGATGCACTAGCCCCTGTATTTGGTGTGAACAGTGATTCTGTTCTGTCTTAGTACCTTTAAGGCTATGTGCATTTGTTGCAAATTTGGTTGCAGACAATCTGTAGCTGTTCTGGCAGGAAAAAACCGCTGTGGAAAAAATGCGCGTTTTTTTTTCCTTCCGAACGGGGAAAACGCAGGGAACAAAAACCCAGAAGGAATTGACATCCTGTAGATTTTTATCTACAAGCAAAAAAATCCTGAAGATGTGAACAACAGTTTAGAATTCTCAGACTTTGCTGTTGTGACGCCCCTGGACTAGACAGGGCGTCACAGGGTACTGCACTTGTTGCTCCTTAGTGCAGGGCTCAACCCCCCATAGTTCTGGGTTCCCAACCTATAGTACTGCCTCCATCCGCATCCAAATCCCTACCACACCTCACACCACAGCCTGACAGACACACCAGTGGGCTGCTGAGCAGGAATAGGGCTGCCCACCTAGGGGTCAGGCAGACTGGTCGGAGGGAAGGAAGGAGAAGTAGAGAGTAGAGTGTTAGCCCTCGAGAAGTGAGGAGCTGGGAGTGTGTGGCTCCCAGGGGGTTACAGGTTGGGTCGCAGATGGTGGTTTGGGCCCAGAGGAGTCGGAGACCCATTCGCAGGATATTGAGGCTGGGTGCCTAAACCTGGTCTTGGAGGACGGTCAGCAGCTCGAGTCTACTAACCGGTCCAGGGCAGAAAGCACGGCGGGGTACAGGACCCTAGGTCGGGTAGTAGCTTCAGGCAACCCGGCAATTAACCTGTGGAGGATAGTGACTTTATGGACTGTCCCCAAGAAGCTCTTAGATCATGGACACTAGTGCAACGAGGGTGATAGGCCTGTCCAACCGACGTAGCCCACAGAAATCCTGAGCGTGAGCCCTTGAGAACGCAGCTCCACTACCAACAAGTAGGGAGCGGGGCCCGGACAGCTTTACGCAAACAGGCCACGAGAATACTTCTAATTTGTGCACGGAGGCAGGCTCCGGACCACCCGGCCGTACTATAGGACTCCCCCAAGAGGGCAGCGGCTATATGGGCTCCCCCAAGAGGGCACCAGCACCCAGAGACTTGGTTTACCTTGTTGTCAGAGTCTGCTTTTCGGTCGCACCATCACCGATACTGCCTGAGTGAGTACATCTCCCTGGAAAAAGACTGCACGTTGAAACGTGCGTAGGAGCCAATTCTTATTTGCCTTCTATTTACTGTATTAAGGGGGTTTCTGCTCGCACTCCCTGCCTTTTGAATTTTACTTTTACATGTGGCCTTTTGGCCCCTAGTTTATCTTGCTGAACACATTGAGGGATTCCATTTTTTATTATTCTGTGTGTACTTTGTGCATGTGTGCTTCATATAATATTCTGATAGTAGATTTTGCAATTATACTGACCTGTTGTGGAACAATTGTCCTTTGTCTTCACTTCCCTGCTGATGTCATGCCCATCATTTTATTTTTTGTTTATTGAATCACTTAATAAATAAATCATTATTTACTTTATGTCGGTTGCGCAATTCCTTATATGCTTTCTTCTGAGTGAGTACATGGTCCTCCCCTGCTTCCAACCAGCGCTGCGCTCCCCTGCAACCAGCATCCCACCATACAGAGTCCCGGGGCCTCCCCTACCCGTGGAGGGAACGTCTTCTGGCTGCCACACTCCGTCTGCCCCTGGTACTCCCATCGGCAGCGGCGGAACTCCCCTTACCGCGAACCACGGGTGGCGTCACAAACTCTTATTCCCCTGTAAATAGCCCCCTTTACATTTGAGTGGCTGCAAGCCCACGGGTCCGGAGACCCTCGAGCCACAGGAACCCTAGATCCGAGCGGTTCGACCACTGCATTGGCGGCACACTGTCATCAAGATATCCTTGCAGATTTCTGAAATATAATGCATTTTTCTTGTTAAATCACCACCATTGTTTTCAACTGCTCTTTTTTTTGACAGATGACTCAAGTGGTGTAAATAGCCCAGCGAGATGTTCAAGTCCAGAGTACTCTCCACAAGAAGATGAGAGCATCACTGAGGATATCAATCAGGTACCTGTCAGTAAACTGTAGCAGGGCTGGAGGATGCAAACAGACTTTTGGTAATAACAGTATTGTATGAACCCTACCTGATTTGATCTTACGCTGAACTAGTCTAATCCCTCAGCCTTCTTTACAGAGCCAGCTGTATAATGTCCCTAGGAACATCCCCCTGGTCAGACTTGCCTATTACATTCAGGAATGTAGCTACTTGTGTCTGCCCTCGGCTGACCATCACTTTCCCTCTCTAATGTCATCAGGAAGAATTTATCAGAGCAGAAGCAAACTATGATCACACTTATTAACCCCTTAATGACCCATGACGTACTGGGTACGTCATGGATCGTGTCACTATCATCGCTGCGGCCTGCATCCGCGCACATATCAGCTGATTTCAACAGCTGACATGTATGCCTGCAAGTTAAGAGTGGAATCTCATTCCATCTGCAACTTTTAACCCCTTACATCTTGCTGCCAAAATCTGGCAGCGAGATGTATATGCGTGCGGCCATTACTTTTACTTACCGCCGCCCCCACCAGAAGTCATGTGCGTGATCACGTGACTTCCGGTGGTTGCCATAGTAGTACAGGGTCATGTGATGATACCTGTAGCTAACATGAGTCACTTTCTCTCCTTGTTGGCATAATGCCGGCATTGAAAGTAAAGCACCATATCTGCAGTTCTCGGCTCTGTAGCTGTGATCTGAAAATATGGCAGAGCGATTGGATTGCTGATCCATGTAGTCCCCTAGGGGGACTAGTAAAATAAAATAAAAGTAAAAAAAAATTCCTTTCTCGCCTTTTCATTGGGGGACACAGACAGTGGGTATTCTGATGTCTCCAGGGAGGCGTGACACTAGATTTGCAAAAGTGTTAGCTCCTCCCCCACCACAGCATATACCCTAGCTAGGCAGGAAACTAGCTCCGTTTTTTCTAGTGTCAGCAGTGAGGCTGACATGTCTGGCCTTGCCCTGCCAGGTGCCTCAGGCCAGCTTATTTTGTTTTTTATTTTTTATTTTGTTCATTCTATTTTTGATTATGGGGCAATACCAGGGTGCCTTGCTACCCCCGTTTCCCCCCCCCCCCCCGTGTACGGGCAGAGGAAACCTGGCGTGCACAAGCCGTCAGTCTTCCCTCGCGCCCAAGTGGTCATGTCTGCGTACCCCTCCAGGCTCCCTGGAAGCACCTCACACCAAGGTAGCTCCAGAGGGCTAAGCAGAGCCGAGGACCTGCTTTAGCCTTGAGCCGAAGATGCGTCCCTGAGATCCCCGCATCTATCACCGACGCGTCTTCAGATGGAACCAGGAGCAGGTAGGGAGACGACGAGTCATCTATCCCCTGCATCCAAACCGCTGCCTGGAAAGGCACCGGTGGGGCGACGCAGGTCGTGATCCCGGGGAGCATCATTAATTTAGCCCCCGGCTTCGGCCTGCATTCTAGCAATGCCCCCTCTCACTGCTCTGGAAGCCGATCCCTCACTCAGGAGCAGCTCCTTTCCGATTGGCCGTCAAGCTTAGTCCCAGCCCTGAGACCAATCAGTCTCCGGGGGCCGTCTCTCTCCTCCAGGTTGCCAGGAACACTGGACGCCATTTTCCACGTGGGGAGCAGACACGGGTGAGATCGCCTCCTTGGCTCTGCACTTCTGCAGCACTATATACTGCTCTGCTCAGCGGTATATCGCTATCTCTCTAGCGGTGTGCCTGCTGGCTAGCGGTGTATATCAGCTACTAGCGGTATATACTGGCTCTGCCTGCAGGTATATGCCGACTGACTGTATATGCCATTTTGCTATCGGTGTATATACCGGCTCTGCATAGCAGTCACTTTATAATACTGCTAGTGGCTCCTCACTCATACTAACAGCGGCATATCCCTATAAAGGGCTGTGGGACTCTGTTGCTGACATGCGTAACCGCAAGGGTGATAAAGCTTCCCAGGCGTCCTCTACGGATCTGTACTATGCTTGTACCACCTGTGGACGCTCGTTTTCTAATGGCCGAAGCTATCCACTATGCCGGGGCTGCGATGCCCCTACTACCGTGTCACAACAGACCCAGTTGCTGGACCAGGAGGCCGCGCAGGTTTTGGATTCTGCCCCGGCCACTGGCCAGGCAGCACCCCCGTCTGATGACGTTCTTCTTGTATGGGCTCTTCTAATGTCTAAAAGGATAGATGACCTTGTCACTCCGATATCCCAAACCTCAGGCAGCCTTCCCCCGGCTCAGCTCCTTCAGAGGAGCCTGCCTGCTTCGTCTGGTCCTTCTTCCCCAGAACGTAAAAGGGCTATTTCCAAGAGGCGCCATTGCGACCTCTACGCCTCTTCCGACTCGGATGATGGTCAGTCTGACCCAGGCTCTGTGACTTTTAGTAGTCACGATTCCCAAGACTCTGACTCTGATTCAGATGACCCTTCCGAGCCTAGGCATATAGAAGACACTAATTTCGGCTGTCAATCACTCTTTGTCGATTTCTGATCAGCCTCCGGACCCGACTTCTCAGTCGGCAATCAAGCGGGCCAAGAAGCCTCCTAAGTCCTTTGCACAGGATCCGGTTTTTCGTCAAATCGTGTCTAAACGGTGGGATCACCCTGATAGAAGGTTTAATATAAAACCTTTCACTTCATTCGCTTATCCTTTTCCATCTGAAATGGTTAAGACCTGGTCAGTACCCCCCGTTGTTGACCCGCCAGTATCCAGGCTGGCTAAACGCACGGTTATGTCCGTTTCAGGCAGCGCGTCTCTCGAGGACTCATCCGACCGCTCAGTTGATGCGGCGGTCAAGTCTATTTTCCAGGCTTCAGGCTCCTCTCTTCGCCCCCTGTTTGCCTTGATATGGGTCGCGAGAGCTATGGGTGTGTGGAGTAAGAACCTACGCAGGATGCTTCGCTCTTGTAATATTCCTCCGGAGGCTTTTGAGATCCTTGATTTGATCTCCCTAGCCTCTAATTATTTCCTTCACGGCTCCCTAGATGCAGCTAGTTTGTCAGCCCTAACTGCAGCCAATGCTGTTTGTGCCCGCAGAGTCCTGTGGGTAAAGATATGGACGCGGACAGTGCCTCCAAGAAATCCCTGTCCACACTCCCCTTCCATGATCTTCGCCTGTTTCGAGAATCCCTGGACAAACTCATATCTGAGACGACTGGTGGAAAAAGTAACCTTCAGTACAAGGATCGTCCCAACGCTCAGATCGAGGATCTGGCCCCTCAAGGGGCTCTTCTTGGCGTTCCCACTCCAAACAACCTAAACCTAAGGGACCTCGCCCTGCACAGGCCCCCTCAGCATGACGCCAGGTATCCCTCAGATCCGACTCCTGTTGGAGGGCGGCTTCTGCTTTTTCGGGATATCTGGCTAGACCACACTCACGATGCTTGGGTTCGAGAAATCGTCACCTCAGGTTACAAGATCGATTTCCATTCCCTGCCAGCCAGCAGGTTTCTGCAAAGTCCGAAACGCAAAGCCAGGCCTTATTTCAGGCCATAGCCTCGTTACAAAAAGCAAACGTTATCATTCCAGTGCCCCTGGAATAGCGCGGCAAAGGTTTCTATTCAAACCTTTTTGTCGTTCCCAAAAAAGATGTCTCTATCCGCCCTATCCTGGATCTCAAAAGACTGAACAGATCCGTACGCATTCGGACCTTCCGAATGGAGTCATTGAGAGCAGTACTAGCCGCCATGGAACCGGAAGAATTCCTAGCCTCTATCATCCATAGATGTTTAAGATGCTTATTTACACATTCCCATATGTGTATCCCACCAATGGTTCCTTCGTTTTGCCGTAGGACACCGTCATTACCAATTCAGGGCCCTCCCCTTTGGACTGACCACTGCGCCTCGGGTCTTCACAAAGGTCATGGCGGCCGTCATGTCCATTTTGCACCCCAGAGGCGTTCTGGTCGTTCCCTATTTGGACGACCTACTTGTCAAGGGGAGCTCTCCTCCAAGTTTGCTCAGAAAGCGTGCAGATATGCTTAGACACGCTGTCAAGGCTAGGGTGGCTTATCAACTTCAACAAGTCATCCCTCATTCCTTGTCAGCGCATCACCTTTTTAGGTATGCTGATAGACACGGTTCAGTCCCGGGTTTTTCTTCCAGAGGACAAGAGGTGTTTCCTCATCCGGGCCGCCCAATCCCTGCGCTCCCGCCATCACACATCCCTTCGGAATGGGATGAGAGTGTTAGGCAAGATGGTGGCAGTCATGGAAGCAGTGTCCTTTGCCCAATTCCATCTGTGCCCTCTACAACTGGATCTTTTATCCTCCTGGGACAAGAATCCAGCTTCTCTAGACCAGTCAGTCCGCTTATCTCGGACTGCGCTCCACTCCCTCGTCTGGTGGACTCAAGTCTCATCCCTATCTCAAGGGAAGTCCTTCTGTCCTGTCCACTGGCAAGTAGTCACGACAGATGACAGCCTCATAGGCTGGGGAGCGGTGTTTCTCCACCACACAGTTTACGGACGCTGGTCTCCCTCCGAATGCTACCTTCACATCAACGTTCTAGAGATCAGAGCCATATTTTTGGCCCTTCAGAACTTTCAGCCCTTGCTATTGGGTCTCCCTGTTCGGATCCAGTCAGACAATGTCACGGCTGTGGCTTACATCAACCGTCAGGGAGGAACTCGCAGCAGGGCAGCGATGAAAGAAGTATCCAGGATTCTTCTTTGGGCAGAGATGCACATTCCCATTATTTCAGCTGTCCATATTCCGGGAGTAGACAACTGGGCCACAGACTTTTTCAGCAGACAGGGTCTAGCGGCAGGGGAATGGTCCCGCCATGACGAAGTGTTCCATCAGATCACTCTTCGTTGGGGACTCCCAGATGTGGACCTCATGGCGTCTCGGATAAATGCCAAGGTACATCCCTTCATATCCCGGGTGAGAGACCCACTAGCGCTCGGCTCCGATGCTCTAGTCTTCCCGTGGTCGCAGTTTCGCCTGCCCTACATCTTCTCTCCGTTTCCTCTCATTCCGAGAGTAATCAAGAAAATCAAGGCGGAGGGAATTCCCGTGATCCTCGTGGCGCCGGACTGGCCCAGGAGAGCCTGGTACCCAGAGCTTCTCCAACTTCTCAGCGACACTCCCTGGCATCTCCCCGACCGCCCGGATCTTCTGTCGCAAGGTCCAATATTCCACCAGAATACAGCACAGCTGCATTTGACGGCGTGGTGCTTGAATCCTTGATTCTAGCCAAGTCAGGTCTTTCTTTTAAGGTAGTTCATACCATGCTTAATGCTCGGAAGCCCTCCTCCGCCAGTATCTATCACAGGACCTGGAAGACCTATCTTTCCTGGTGTGACCGTCATCACCGGTCGCCCCTTGTTTTTTCAATCCCTGATGTGCTTGCCTTTCTGCAAGACGGTCTGGACTTGGGACTAGCCCTCAGTAGTTTCTGCCTTGTCAATTTTTTTTTTTCTAGAAGCAGCTGGCTTCTCGCCCTCAGGTCCGTACCGTTCTTCAAGGGGTAGCGCATTTGGTCCCTCCTTATCGCCATCCCTTAGATCCCTGGGATCTGAATCTGGTTCTTGGAGCTCTTCAGCTTCCTCCTTTCGAACCATTAAGAGAAATCTCTCTTCAACGTCTCTCTTGGAAGGTTGCCTTTTTAGTCGCCATTACCTCTATCAGACGAGTGTCCGAACTGGCGGCCCTTTCCTGTCGCTCACCTTACCTGATATTCCATCAAGATAAGGTGGTCCTTCGGCCTTCCCCCGCCTTTCTTCCGAAGGTCATATCTTCTTTCCACTTGAACGAAGACATTGTGTTGCCGTCATTCTGTCCGGCCCCGGTCCACACCTTTTTAAAAAAGTCCTTCACACTCTAGATCTTGTTAGGGCTCTGCGGATCTACATCTCCAGAACAGCGCCGTTGCGCAAGTCCGATGCCCTCTTCGTCCTCTCAGAAGGACACAAAAAGGGCAACCAGGCTTCTAAATCCACGATTTCTCGATGGATCAGGACTGCCATCTGTGAGGCTTACAAAGCACGAGGTTTTGTTCCACGGGCCCACTCTACGTGAGCAGTGGGTGCTTCCTGGGCTATCCGCCATCAGGCTTCGGCGGCCCAACTTTGCAAGGCCGCTACCTGGTCCAGTGTGCACACGTTTACAAAATTCTACAGAGTGCATACGCATTCCTCCGCGGATGCTGCTCTTGGAAGACAAGTCCTTCAGGCGGCAATGGCCCATTTAGAAGTGGCCACTGCTCTGTTTCTTGACAGTGATATGTGTTCACTGCAGTTGCAGTTGTTAGTCAGCTCTTAGGCGGGCTTAGCACGTTGCGACATCGCAAGCCGATGCTGCGATGTCGCGCGCGATAGTCCCCGCCCCCGTCGCAGGTACGATATCTTGTGATAGCTGGCGTAGCGAAAATCATCTCTACGCCAGCTTCACATGCACTCGCCTGCCCTGCGACAGTCGCTGTGGCCGGCGACCCGCCTCCTTCCTAAGGGGGCGGGTCGTGCGGCGTCATAGCGACGTCACACGGCAGGTGGCCGATAGCGGCAGAGGGGCGGAGATGAGCAGGATGTAAACATCCCGCCCACCTCCGTCCTTCCGCATAGCCGGCGGCAGGTAAGCTGATGTTCCTCGCTCCTGCGGCGTTATACACAGCGATGTGTGCAGCCGCAGGAGCGAGGAACAACATCGTACCTGTTGCGGCAGCACAATTATGAAAAAGTCAGAGCCTGCAGCGATGATACGATAACGACGCTTTTGCGCTCGTTAATCGTATCATCTAGCATTTACACACTACGATCTTGAAAGTGACGCCGGAAGTGCGTCACTTTCGATTTGACCCCACCGACATCGCACGTGCGATGTTGCAACGTGCAAAGACGCCCTTAGTCTGATGTTATACACTGTTAATAGTTCAGTTCCCACCCAGGGACTGCTTTGGGACGTCCCACTGTCTGTGTCCCCCAATGAAAAGGCGAGAAAGTAAATGACATTTTTGTGTACTCACCGTAAAATGTCTTTCTTGGAACCTTTCATTGGGGGACACAGCTCCCACCCTTGTGGTTTTGGTTGTCCTTCTACTGCTTTTACACCAAACTGAGCTAGTTTCCTGCCTAGCTAGGGTATATGCTGTGGGGGGAGGAGCTAACACTTTTGCAAATCTCGTGTCACGCCTTCCTGGAGACATCATAATACCCACTGTCTGTGTCCCCCAATGAAAGGCTCCAAGAAAAACATTTTACGGTGAGTACACAAAAATGTCATTATTTTAAAAAAATAAAAAAATAAATAAAAGTTCAAATCACCCCCCTTTCGCCCCATTGAAAAGTAAAGGGTTAAAAAAATAAATATACACATATTTGGTATTGCCACGTTCAGAAATGCCCGATCTATCAAAATATAAAATCAATTAATCTGATCAGTAAACAGCATAGCGGCAAAAAAATTCCAAACGCCAAAATTACGTTTTTTGGTCGCCGCAAGTGTTGCGCAAAATGCAATGATAGGCGATCAAAATGTAGCATCTGCGCAAAAATGGTACCATTAAAAACGTCAGCTCGAGACGCAAAAAATAAGCCATTACTGAGCCATAGATCCCAAAAAATGAGAATGCTAAGGCTTTAGGAAAATGGCGTAAAATGTGCGCCATTTTTTTTTTGGGAAAGCTTGTGAATTATTTTTTTTTTAATCCCTTAGATACAAGTAAACCTATATATGTTTGGTGTCTACAAACACGCACCAGCCTCAGGCATCATACCCACATATCAGTTTTAGCATATAGTGAACATGGTGAATAAAATATCCCAAAAACTATTGTGCAATCACACTTACTTATTTTTCAGGTTTTACACATTTGTAAAAAAAATTTTTGCCGTTTTCCAGTACACTACATGGTAAAACGTATGGTTTTATTTAAAAATACAACTCGTCCCGCAAAAAACAAGCCCTCATATGGCAAGATTGACAGAAAACTAAAAAAGTTACGGCTCTCGGAAGAAGGGGAGCAAAAAAGAAACGGAAAAACAGAAAACGCCCAGGGGCTGAAGGGGTTAATTACCGATATTGCCCACTTGTTTACAAGCCATCAAACCTGTCCATGTCAGTATACTGCCCAACCAATGGGGAAAGTACTTTACTTTTCTTAGGTTAATTTCTTTATCGTTCCTTTGGGAGACCCAGACCATGGGTGTTTAGCTTCTGCCTCCGGAGGACACACAAAGTACTACACTTAAAAGTGTAGCTCCTCCCTCTGAGCTTATACACCCCCTGGTAGCCAGTCCTAGCCAGTTTATTGCTTTGTGTCAGGAGGCATACATCCACACATGCATTCTCATCTGATTTGTTTGACTTTTGGAAAGAGTTTGAAGAAAAGCGGGTCCATGTCTGGACTCCCGGCATGTCCCTTCTCACCCCACTGTGTCGGCGGTGTTAAGGTTGATTTACAAGGCTGCAGCCTTACATGCCGCGCTCCTTCACCATCCCTTCTGGGCTCTGGCTTGAAGTGGGAGCCAGCACGGTCTCCATGCCTGGCAGGAGTCCGGTCTCCATCCACAGCCCCTTGAGGATTCTGTTGGACCGGAGCACTCATCCCCAGGGACATGGCCCTGCGTCTCAGCAGCTAAGTACCTGAGACGTTTATGTTGGGGGTCCCGGTTCTTTATTGTAAGGGGAGAGTATGCTGTATGTGATTGTTTTAACTTTTCCAGCGGGTTCTCTAGCTTTTGCCTGAGAACCGCGCCGATGGTGCCTGCTTGTCGGCCTCACCGCTTAAATTTAGGCCCCGGCTTCGCCGGAGGCCTAGTTTCATTTTCCTCCCCTCGCATGTCACTCATGCAGAGGGACAGGTTCGGCTCCTCCCGGCGGCCGTTCTACACAGGGGAGGGACACTCCCCACTGCTGGCGCGTCCCTCCTTCCCTGCAGGTCTCTATAGCCCTCCAGTTCCCGCTCTTTTATAGGAACGCCCTCTTCTCAGGCAGAGTTCACTCTGCTCTGGGACATCCTGCATTCTGCATCTCTGCTGAGGTGCTGCGACTGGGGGACCGGGCTTCGGGATCTGGAGGGCACACAACACCGCGCTCAGCGGTCTGGGAAGCCACAGCCGGTCTCCGGTTGTGGACCTCTGTATATTCTCCCTGGGGTTCATTCTCTGCAAAGCCCCCACTCCAGCAGCATGTCTCACACAAGGAGCAAGGCTCCAAAGCTTTATTCTGCATGCACTGCATATAAGCTCCTGCTGCCTGAGCCGAGCACCTATCCACATTGTGATGTCTGCTCTAACTTGGCGGTGCCACAGCCTGGAGTCTCACCCCCAGTGGTCTCTCAGGCTGCTGCTGCACCTGTGATTGAACCCCCGGCCTGGGTAGAGTCCTTTTCTAGGTCCATATCCCAGTCATTTGCTGAGTCCATGGGGCTTTTGTCCAGGACTTTGATGAATATGCATCAGCCCCCCTCACAGGGTGCCTCTAATACTCTTGACAGAGGACTCCTATCCTCTGACCTCCGTCCATCGGAGCTCACGGAGGATTCATCATCTGATCCCAGACCCCGTCCTTCTAAGAGAAGGCGCGGGGTTTCATCCCCCCTCCCCATCCCACGGCTCTGTCTCAAGAGCTGACTCTCAAGATGAGGAGGATGCCCTCACTGGGGGCTCGAGGCTATGTATCCCATCGATTTCTCTGAGGGTGACTCAGATCTTAGTGATTTGATTGCTTCTATTAATTCTGTGCTGGATCTCAATCCGCCAGTGTCAGAGGAGCAACTCTCTTTGGCAGAAAAACATCAGTTTACCTCGCCTAAGAGAGTGAAGAGTGTGTTCTTTAACCACTCCAGTTTTCAGACCGCTGTGACCAAACCCAGGGCCTGCCCTGACAAACGCTTCCCAAAGCGTGGTTCTGATGACCGGTTTCCATTTCCACCTGAGGTGGTCAAGGAGTGGTCTCACTCCCCAAAGGTAGACCCTCCGGTGTCTAGGCTATCAGCCCGGACCGTTGTGTCGGTGGCTGACTGCACCTCACTTAAGGATTCCACTGATCGTCAGATTGACCTTCTGGCCAAATCTGTGTATGAAGCTGTGGGGGCCGCGTTTTCCCCGACTTTTGCAGCAGTGTGGGCTCTCAAAGCCATCTCTGCTTCTCTAGAGGAGATGCATTCCCTCACCAAGGAATCTATGCCTGAGATGGTTACCTTAACTGCTCAGGCTTCAGCTTTTTCAATGTCTGCCATGCTAGAGGCTGCTCACCGCACTGCGGTGGCTTCAGCTAATTCTCTTGTTATCCGCAGGATTTTGTGGCTTCGAGAGTGGAAGGCAGATGCTTCTTCCAAGAAGTTTCTTGCTGGGCTCCCTTTTGCTGGTTCACGGCTGTTTGGTGAACAGCTGGATGAAATCATTAAAGAAGCTACTGGCGGGAAGAGTACTTCCATGCCACAAAGCAAGACCAGGAAACCCGCCCAGGGTAGGAATCAATCGAGGTTTTGTTCCTTTCGTTCCTCCAACTGGTCATCCTCTAAGCCTTCCGCCTCGTCCGCTAACTCAGCCAAGGATCAGAAATCCAACTGGCGCCCAAAAGCGCGTCCGCAGAAGACCGCAGGAGGTTCTGCCACTAAGGCAGCTTCCTCATGACTCTCGGCCCGCTCCAGCCACGTCCTTAGTCGGTGGCAGGCTCTCCCACTTTGGCGACGCTTGGTTAAAGCAAGTCTCCGATCAGTGGGTGAGAGACATCATATCTCACGGCTACAGGATAGAATTCTCTTCCAGCCCTCCAAACAGATTTTTTTCTCTCAACTCCCCCCTGCTCCAAGGCTGCCGCCTTCTCGCAGGCCGTGGCGTCCTTGCAGGCAAACGGAGTGATTGTCCCAGTTCCCGCTCAGGAACGGTTCAGAGGTTTTTACTCAAATCTCTTCCTAGTTCCAAAAAAGGACGATACCTTCCAGCCCATCCTGGATCTCAAGCTTCTCAACAAGCATGTCCGGGTGCGGCATTTTCGCATGGAGTCTCTGCGACTTCGACCCCTCTCCCTGTCCCAAGGGCGCTCCTTCCTGACTCCGTCCTGGGTGATTCTCACCACGGATGCCAGCCTATCCGGCTGGGGAGCGGTACATCTCCACCACAGAGCACAGGGCACTTGGACTCCGTCCGAGTCAGCCCTTTCAATCAATGTGCTGGAAACCAGAGGTGTGCTTCTAGCTCTCCTAGCCTTTCACCATCTGTTGGCGGGCAGGCACATTCGAGTCCTGTCAGACAACGCGACAGCGGTTGCCTACATCAATCACCAAGGCGGGACACGCAGCCGCCTGGCAATGTTGGAGGTCCAACGCATTCTTCAATGGGCGGAGGACTCCAAGTCCACCATATCCGCAGTCCACATCCCTGGCGTAGAAAACTGGGAGGCAGATTATCTCAGCCGTCAATCCGTGGACGATGGCGAGTGGTCCCTGCACCCAGCAGTGTTTCAGTCAATCTGCCGCAAGTGGGGCACTCCGGACGTGGACCTAATGGCATCCCGTCACAACAACAAGGTTCCGGTTTACGTGGCTCGCTCCCACGATCCTCAGGCCTTCGCCGCGGACGCTCTGGTTCAAGACTGGTCCCAGTTTCGTCTGTCCTACGTGTTTCCCCCTCTAGCTCTCTTGCCGAGAGTCCTGCGCAAGATCAGAATGGAGGGCCGTCGAGTCATCCTCATTGCACCGGACTGGCCCAGGCGAGCTTGGTATCCGGACCTGCTCCAACTGTCCGTGGAGATGCCGTGGCATCTTCCGGACCGTCCAGACCTGCTCTCGCAAGGTCCGTTTTTCCGCCCGAATTCTGCGGCACTCAAATTGACGGCGTGGCTCTTGAGTCCTGGATTTTGACGGCTTCTGGTATTCCTCCTGAAGTCCTCTCCACTATGACTCGGGCCCGTAAGTCTTCCTCCGTCAAGATCTATCACAGGACTTGGAAAATTTTCCTGTCCTGGTGTCGCTCTTCCGGCCATTCACCTTGGCCATTCTCGTTGCCGACCCTTCTGTTTTTTTTTTTACAGTCCGGTCTACAGCTAGGACTGTCCCTCAACTCTCTCAAGGGACAAGTCTCAGCTCTATCAGTGCTGTTCCAGCGGCGTCTCGCCCGGCTGGCTCAGGTCCGCACCTTCATGCAAGGTGCGTCTCACATCATTCCGCCTTATCGGCGGCCCTTGGATCCCTGGGACCTTAACTTGGTCCTCACGGTATTGCAGAAACCCCCTTTCAAGCCCCTTAGGGAGGTTTCTTTGTATCGTCTTTATCAAAAGGTGGCCTTTCTAGTTGCCATAACTTCTCTCAGGAGAGTCTCTGATTTGGCTGCGCTCTCCTCTGAGTCACCTTTTTTGTTTTTTCACCAAGACAAGGTAGTTCTCCGTCCGACCCCGGACTTTCTTCCTAAGGTGGTCTCTCCCTTCCACCTTAACCAGGATATTTCCCTGCCTTCCGTCTGTCCGGCCCCTGTTCATCGCTTTGAGAAAGCGCTGCATACTCTAGATCTGGTGCGTGCTCTCCGGATCTATGTGTCTCGCACCGCTGCGCTTAGGCGGTGCACCTCTCCTTTTTGTGCTAACCACAGGGCGGCGCAAGGGTCTCTCTGCTTTTAAGCCGACCTTGGCCCGTTGGATTAGATCGACCATTTCGGACGCCTACCAGAGTACTCAGGTGCCTCCCCCACCGGGGATCAAAGCACACTCAACCAGAGCTGTCGGTGCCTCTTGGGCTTTTAGGCACCAGGCTACGGCTCAACAAGTCTGTCAGGCTGCCACTTGGACTAGCCTGCATACCTTTTCAAAGCACTACCAAGTGCATGCTCATGCTTCGGCAGATGCGAGCTTGGGCAGACGCATCCTTCAGGCGGCTGTCGCCCACTTGTGAAGTTAGGCTCCGCCTACTTCTTAGTTTTCTCTGTTTAATTCCCACCCAGGGACAGCTTTGGAACGTCCCATGGTCTGGGTCTCCCAAAGGAACGATAAAGAAAAAGAGAATTTTCTTACTTACCGTAAATTCTTTTTCTTATAGTTCCGTATTGGGAGACACAGCTCCCTCCCTGTTGCCTGTTGGCAATTTTCTTGTTCCGTGTGTTATCACCGGCTGTTGTCGTGGACAGAGTCTCCGGTTGTTCCGGTTCTTACTCGGTTCTACTTGTGGGTGGCTATTCTCCTTCAGCTTTTGCACTAAACTGGCTAGGACTGGCTACCAGGGGGTGTATAAGCTCAGAGGGAGGAGCTACACTTTTAAGTGTAGTACTTTGTGTGTCCTCCGGAGGCAGAAGCTAAAGAACCATGGTCTGGGTCTCCCAATACGGAACTATAAGAAAAAGAATTTACGGTAAGTAACAAAATTCTCTTTATTTAGGTTAATTAGGTAGTTGTGGGGGGGGTGAAATGCTAGCTGGCCCATGCCTACATTCATGTCACAGTGACACAAGTTTGATTGATTTTTGGTTAGAAGGTATTGGTCTTATGATGAGACTACATTCACAGTTGTGAAAAAATTCTCAGTTAGATTTAGAATTTGGAGATATATATAATTAGTCTCCTCCTGTGACGGTGATGAATGAGTGGTTTTGCCGCTGGTTCTCCAAGGGATTGTGTGACATTATGCCATGTAATCTCGGCGGCCACTTCACTCTCCCCTCCGTCACCGCATGTACTGTATCTAGAGGAAATGAGAGCTGCCGCTGCCTTCTCTCTTCCTCTGGAAGACCTTTGACAAAAAAAAAGTGGGTCATGCAGGGGACTAGAAGCCCCTGAATAGAACAAAATGACCAGTAATACACAGATGACCACTATAACATCATGCTGTCCAAAGCTAGGGAATAAATCCATTCATTTTCACAGAGAAAATGCTATGAAATAAAGTGGCATTCGCAGCTTCAGCAATGTTAGGTAAAATGTTCCATGATAGAACAAAATATACTGAGAGTGAATGGAGACTGAGTTTTGGCTCAGGGTCTTCACTTTATGCTGAATTCCTATCTGAAATGTTGTATTAATGTTTCAGCAAATGATTGGCTATAGGTGAAAGCCCAGACTCAGACCACACTGAACCGGGCAGAGTGGTTTGGGTTGGTACGACAGTTATTCATCACTTATTTATTTAAAGTATTCTGGGCAAGTTTGGAAAAAGAAAAAGGCGATTGGGTCTCTTTAAACTTTATTATTGGTTTAACTTTTAGTCTGAAGACTTTAAAGATGTGAAGCTGGTTTTTGTGCCACAAACTGGAAGAGAAGACTCATACGTAGAGATTAAAGAAGAACATCTGGCCTTAAATATCTGTTTGGGTATGTAACTTCAGTTGTAATAACATGAGAGTGAAGATACTGCAGGGTTAATGAGAACCTGTCATCAGGATATTATACTCCTATCTAAGGGCATGTATGTAAAGGTGCTTAAATGCAGGGTAAATCCTTATCTTGATTACAAACCTCTGTTTTGCACTTTTAGGGTACGTGCCTACGATTCGGGCACACTGCGTTCTAGACATAGTGTGTCTTCTCTTGCGGAGACTGCAAGTGTTCGCCGTGGGAGAATGAAGCGTCCGTGCCCTAGATCAGGGTTCTGGGCACTGCAGGTTTTCACTCTGTTTTCCTGCTGAGAACACTCGTGTCTCCGTAAACATAAATTGACAGGCTGCAGGTCCAAAACGTTACTATTCCTGATCATGGGCATCTACCCTTATGCATCATTCACACACCAGTGTTTGCATGCCAAAACCAGGTGTTGAACTTACTGTAGATGAAAGATTGATATTAGTTCTGTGTTTTGGAGACGTCTGGTATTTGACATACAAATTCGTGTGTGTGTGTGTGTGTTGTAAAGCCTTAGGGAAACCCATAGTTAGAATTGTATGCTTATGAGTTACAAGTACAGCGGGTGGACTCTGCCCTTACCGCTCTCCTGCCTCTCTCCATATTTCCCGCCCGATGCCAGCTTCTTGTTTTTAGGGCACTCATATTTGTCTGCCAGACAGGTGGCTGGCAGCGGATGAGCAATGATAGTGGGTTATTCCAGAATGTGTCCAACCTTTTACACTCCCAAAACACGTCCAATTCCCATTCCACATCTAGGACACTGCATTTGGTCTAACTCCAATCTTGCGGAGATACTGTGGTGTTCTATACACTCTATGGATAACGTAGATTTGTAAGAGCCTTTTTGCTTTTGCATAGAGACACCCTTTGAATAGGTTGCAAAATCTTTCAACTGCTTTTCAGAAATTGGGCCAATATCCATTTCCCACTTTGATCTAACTACCAAAGTGTGCATCAATATGAGATATTGTAACTGTCTGGTACGCGTGCTTTAACTGTAAATCCTGGAAAAAGTCACTATTGGGAAGTGTGTACTCCTGTCGAAGTTTATCAAAGCATTTGAACACATCATTTTACGCCAGTTGTGCCACAACTTGAATTTTTTTTTTTTTTTTTTGTTGCCACCCTCTAAAGCCAGGTAACTTTTTATAAAAACTTTTGTAGTTGAGTGGTGCCACAATGCTGTATGTTTAGTATAGCTAGTAATTCCCAGCAACCTTCTCCCCCTGTCCCACACCTTATACAGCAATGTTAGAGCTGGCCTACATTTCCATCTGCTGATAACCAATCTATATCTGAGGACCCTTCTTGCACTTTGCCCCGCACGCTCTCCCTCCAGAAAATACTTTTTGTTAAACATTTGTCTCTGAGACGCCATGGTATATAGTAGATTAAACCTTTCTGTGCTACCTCCCGTTGTCTGCTTTTATGAGGCACATCTTGCACATACCTTGCTTCATAAGTCGAGACCTCTTGTAATTTTAATGATTTCTTCGATTTGCATCCCACACTACGTTTTTCCTTGCAATCCCATCAATAACATTAAAGTATTGTAGAATGTTAGATGAGAAATAGAAACCACCTGCACCCCCCACCAACACAGCCTGTATCCAGTATAGATGCAAATGCCAAAAAAACTTTCCCATACCACCCCCACCATCTAACTTAAGCTGAAGCGGCAGAGGGGAGTAGTTTGAAATATTTCTGGCTAAAATTTTTATAGATTTGCCTGGGGTGTGCTAACATGCTATTCAATGCCCATTGCCCAGCTTCATCAGCGATGACACATATACCTGTCTGTTGTCACCCCCTCAGACGCTGGGTTTAGGGTTGTTGCACATGATCAGATGTCTCAGCAATTCCGGTCATGCACAGTAGACATCTCTGAAGACTGAACGAGTATACCCAGCTTCATAGTGTGCATAACCGTAAGGCTATGTGCCCACGTGTGCGCTCTGCACCGCAGCTAAAAGGTGCGCTTCAGAGCGCAGCTGAACAGCTGCGTTCTGAAGCGCATGGTGCCTGCAGAGAACGTGTGCTCTGCATGCTGCCTCTCCCTATAGACAGCATGCAAACTGCACGGAAGAAGTGACATGTCACTTCTTAGAACGCGCGCTTCGGGCAGCAGCCGAAGCGCTGCGCTCTAATACGCCACGTGGGCACGGCTCCTGCACAATCTCCATAGATTGTGCAGGGGACGCATGCAGTTACGCTGCGGTGCAGATCGCAGTGTAACTGCATGTAAACACGCAACGTGGGCACATAGCCTAAGTCCTGGGACTTCTTGCACATTAACCCTAAAGGCGGTGACAATAGACAGGTACACGCGTCCATGACGACGCTGGGCAATGGGCATTGAATAGCATGTTAGTACACCCCTGTGAGCGTGCTACATGCTAAGAGGGCGGACTAGTCAGGGAAACGAATGCCTTTGTGACTAGTTCCTGCGCTCATTAGCATATAATGAAGGATCTTAAAGAGATATTTAGAAAAAGTATTTCTTATGCATGCTACTAGATACAGGGACTGTTAGGCAAGGATTAGCAATATGCACCCTGAACTGCTCGTGGTTCTGGGTGCATATTGGACCTGACAGGATCCCTTTAACCTCTTCATGTCACATGATGTACTGGGTACGTCATGGGTCATGTGAGGTTAATCCGCACGGGCTGCCGTGGGCAGTCTGCGGCGATCCGTGGACATGTCAGCTGATTTCAACAGCTGACATGTCTGCCTGCCAGGCGCAAGCGGAATCGCATTCCACCTGCGCCTATTAACCCCTTAAATCTCGCTGTCAAATTCTGACAGCAAGATGTAACAGTGCGCCGCTATAAGGATAACTTGCCCACCCCCATCGGAAGTCACGGGATCATGTGACTTCCGGTGGTTGCCAAGGTAGCACAGGGTCATGTAATAACTCCTGTAGCTATCATGAGTCACTTTCTATCACTGCTGGCAAAGGGCAGTGTGTGAGAGTAAAGCAGCTTTTCTCCAGATCTCAGCTGTGTAGCTGTGATCTGGAGAAATAGAAGAGTGATCAGACTGCTGATCGTTATAGTCCCCTAAGGGACCTAGTAAAAAAAGTTTTGAAAAATTAAAAAAACCCCTAAAAGTTTAAATCGCCCCCCATTGCCATTTTCAAGTACACTACATGGTAAAACTTATGGTTTCTTTTAAAAGTACAACTTGTCCCGCAAAAAAACAAGCCCTCATTTGGCAAGAATGACGGAAAAATAAAAGTTACGGCTCGGAAGAAGGAGAGCAAAAAAACCCTGGAAAATTGCCCGGGGGTGAAGGGGTTAATCTCGTGCATCTCCAAGAAGAATACTAATCCTGGCTGGCTTTGGCATAGCCATGAAAATATTGCACATCTCTTCACCGATTTCTCCCATACCTCTGGTATTCCAGGCTAAAATATTGATCTCACAGAAAATTTCTAAATCTGTACATAAAGGATCGGCACTCCAAACTTTATAAACAATTATAAGGGAGCCTTTTTCAAACACATGTGGTAGCCGAAAACGTGTTCTTTCCTTTGCGTGTATCCTGCAGAATTCTGTAATACATCCCTTTTATAATTGTTTATGAAGTTTGGAGTGCCGATCCTTAATTTTCTGCATATTGTGGATGCCTTCCCTGGATTCGACATGGGTAAGGATGGTTGACCTCGGGGAGATCAACATCCAAAACTGCGGAGACACCATCACGTGTTTCTCAACGCAGTGACACCAGAACAAGGCCCCCTGGGAAAATATGCAAAACAAGAATGCCGCGGAGACACCATCACATGTTTCTCAACGCTGGAAGGAAACTAGCAAGGTCTTTCACCGGGAAGGAACAACCACAGGAAGGGCAGTCTTCAGTCAAGGAAAACGCCTATACCAAAACATGGTATCCATCCACAGACAGCTGTTTCGGGGTATTTGCCCCTCATCAGTGTGGAGTAAGTTGTTCCTTCCCGGTGAAAGACTTGGCTAGTTTCCTGCCAGCATTGAGAAACATGTGATGGTGTCTCTGCGGCATTCTTGTTTTCCATATTTTCCCAGGGGGCCTTGTTCTAGTATCACTGCGTTGAGAAACACGTGATGGTGTCTCCACTGTGTTGGATGTTGATCTCCCCGAGGTCAACCATCCTTACCTATGTAGTCTTCTACTAGGCATTGCTCCCACTAGCCAGTTTCCTACTCCATACTGATGAGGGGCAAATACCCCGAAACAGCAGTCTGTGGATGGATACCATGTTTTGGTATAGGCGGTTTCCTTGACCAGAGACTGCCCTTCCCGTGGTTGTTCCTTTCCGGTGAAAGACCTGGCTAGTTTCCTGCCAGCGTTGAGAAACATGTGATGGTGTCTCCGCGGCATTCTTGTTTTGCATATTTTCCCTGGATTCGGGCACTGTGGATTTTGAGTGCTGCTTGGATATTTTGATTTGTAAATATGTACATAAACATGACAATTATACAATTGCTTCCACATATGTCAATCGCCCTATTTGACGGCTTGCTGTATTGCATATATTTCTCTGGAGTACGTTCCACTTATAAAACAAAACAAGGGAAATATAATATATCAGGGTAAAATTCTTGTCTCTGACTCTTCTGCTTAGACATGACAACCACTTTAATGCTAATTTTAGATTTTTAGTCATAGTAAAGCAGGGAGGACTGTGGCAACCTTCAGGGCATTGTCAGGAAAACTTGCAGTAATACATGAAATAGTGGTTACAGGTTGTATAGATGGCCACCTGCACAGAACACATGCACATGTAACAGTACCACTTTTATGGAACTGAGCATTTTCTGAACAATGGAAAGAAACTGCTATTCTACAAAGGGATTTTGCACACAACAATGCGAAAATGTGATCTAATTCAGCAAAGCTGATATAAAATTGACAAATGTCCTGTTTTCTATTCTAGATGGCGAGGAAAAGGAGCACAAATTCTCAGATGCACTTTCTGGAACCTCTAGTCCGGTTGCCACCGATGAAGACATGTATTTATGTTCACTGTGTGGAAAATGTTTTAAATTCAAAGGCCGATCCTCCCACCAGAACGATAACACAGGAGAAAAAATGTATTTGTGCTCTGACTGTGAGACTGCTTTTCATTTAAATCCCCAAGTTGTCGTTCCACGGGAGACAGAGGAGACCTCCTTTTGCTGTTTGACATGCAGAAAGAGTTTCACCAGTAAAACTCTTTTCCTTGCTCACCAACGTATTCATTCTGGTAAAAAATCATTCCAGTGCTCTGAGTGCGGATTGTCTTTCTCCAATCAATCCATCCTTGAAACTCATCAAAGCATCCACACAGGGGATAAACCATTTTCTTGCTCAGACTGTGGGAAATGTTTTGCCATGAAGGCCAACCTTGTCAAGCATTTGAAAATTCACAATGGCGAAAAGCCATTCACGTGCCTAGATTGTGGAAAGTGCTTCGGGATCAAATCCAACCTTGTGAAACATCAAAGGATTCACACTGGAGAGAAGCCATTTACTTGCACACATTGTGAGAAGAGTTTTGGGATGAAGTCAAACCTCGTTAAACACCAGAGGATCCATACAGGAGAAAAACCTTTTTCATGTCAAGAATGTGGAAAATGTTTTGCTTCAAGGTCCAACCTGGTCAACCATGAACGGATCCACACAGGGGAAAGGCCATTTAATTGTCCTTATTGTGCTAAGGGCTTCATAACGAGTTCAGACCTCTTCAGGCACAAAAAAACTCACATGGAAAACAAACACTTGATCTGCAGTGAATGTGGAGAAAGCTTTATTAGCAAATCTGGGCTAGCTGCACATCAGAAAATACATACAGGAGATAAACCTCTATAATGACATTTCAGGGAAGAGTTTGTGCATCATTTCCCTATTCTAATATGGAGAGACAAAAAGGATAGAATCTTCCTAAAAAACCTCCAAACTTTGCAAACGAAGATGGATGATAATTTTGTTTATATAGCAATATAGGAACACTGCACTTCTGGGGTTATGACCGGTGCTCAGATAGGATCCTAGTCCATGTCCATATAGAAAGAAAAAATTGACACTCGATGTTGTGAAAAAGAAAAGGTCCCTTTTAGTTAGATTAACACAGTTGCAATGTACAATCTTTGACGTTTCGGTTAGAACGACCTTCCTCATAAATACACTGGATAATAAGAAAATGGCAAAGGAAAAAATGTCAAAGATAAAACCGTAATCACAACCAGTACAATGATTCAGGAAACCTCACACTGAGAGAATAGAACAAGTAAAAATATAAGATAATATCATTGTTTCTGTTATCACTCAAAATGAAAATGACTCCGATCTGGTATAATGGAGTGAACGTCCCAGTACATTGGAGAAACCCTATTAGTTACTGTTTCTGAGATATCAGGTATTTTAATACAATATATTTAGACAAACAGTGAAAAATTGTTCATAGGGCTTTAAAGTCCAAGATCAAACAGACCATATATGATACAACCTGCATAAGTACAGTGGATACGGCAAGTATTCAAACCCTTTTAAATGTTTCACTTTGTTTCATTGCAGCCATTTGGTAAATTCAAAAAAGTTCATTTTTTTTTCTTATTAATGTACACTGCACCCCATCTTGACAGAAAAAAAACACAGATGTCGAAATTTTTGCAAATTTATTAAACAAGAAAAACTGAAATATCATATGATAAGTCACATGCTGTCTATTTCATTGTGATCCTCCTTGAGATGGTTCTACTCCTTCATTGGAGTCCAGTTGTGTTTAATTAAACTGATAGGATTTGATTTGGAAAGGCGCACACCTGTCTCACCTGTTCACAGCTCACAGTGCATGTCAGACCAAATGAGAATCATGAGGTCAAAGGAACTGCCCAAGGTGCGCAGAGACAGAATTGTGGCAAGGTACAGATTTGGCAAAGGTTACAAAAGAATTTCTGCAAGGTTCCTAAGAGCACAAGTTCCTCAAGGTTCCTAAGAGCACAGTAGCCTCCATAATCCTTAAGTGGAAGACAATTGGGACCACCAGAACCCTTCCTAGACCTGGCCGTCCAGCCAAAGTGAGCAATCGTGGGAGAAAAGTCTTGGAGAGAGAGGTAAAGAAGAACCCCAAGATCACTATGGCTGAGCTCCAGAGATGCAGTAGTGAGATGGGAGAAAGTTCCACAAAGTGAACTATCACTGCAGCCCTCCACCAGTCGGGCCTTTATGGCAGAGTGGCCTGACGGAAGCATCTACTCAGTGCAAAACATATGAAAGCCCACGTAGAGTTTGCAAAAAACACATGAGGGGCTCCCAGACTACGAGAAATAAGATTCTCTGGTCTGGTGAGACGACGATAGAACGTTTTGATGATAATTCTAATCGGTATGTCTGGAGAAAAACAGTCATTGATAATCACCTGCCCAATACAATCCCAACAGTGAAACATGGTGGTGGCAGCATCATGCTATGGGGGTGTTTTTCAGCTGCAGGGACAGGATGACTGGTTGAAATTGAAAGAAAGATGAATGCGGCCAAGTACAGAGATATCCTGGAAGAAAACCTCTTCCAGAGTGCTCTGGACCTCAGACTTAGCAGAAGGTTCACCTTCCAACAAGACAATGACCCTAAGTACACAGCTAAAATAACAAAGGAGTGGCTTCAGAACAACTCTGTGATCATTCTTGACTGGCCCAACCAGAGCCCTGACCTAAACCTAATTGCGCATCTCTGGAGAGACCTGAAAATGGCTGTCCACCAACATTCACCATCCAACCTGATGGAACTGGAGAGGATCTGCAAGGAAGAATGGCAGAGGATCCCCAAATCCAGGTGTGAGAAACTTGTTGCATCATTCCCAAGAAGACTCATTGCTGTACTAGCTCAAAGGATGCTTCTACTAAATACTGAGCAAAGGGTCTGAATACTTATGACCATGTGATATTTCAGGTTTTCTTGTTTAATACATTTTCAAAAATTACTACATTTCTGGGTTTTTTTCTGTAAAGATGGGGTGCAGAGTGTACATTAATGAGAAAAAAAATGAACTTTTTTGAATTTACCAAGTTGCTGCAATAAACAAGTGAAAAATGTAAAAGGGTCTAAATACTTTCCGTACCCACTGTATATCATAGTAATGTTATATACATAGGACAGGTCACTTTGTGGTTAGTGACTAAACAATATATGAAAATGAACAAAACTTCCAAGACATATCTCTGATAAGGGGACTACAAGTACCTGTCACACGTACTAGGAGAAAATTCGTGTGGCCACTGGAGGGGCTATGTGTCACAGCTCTGGAAGCTATTGTGATAGAAGAGCAAGAGTGAAAATATATTATATATATATATATATATATATATATATATATATATATATATATATATATATATATATATATATATATATATATATATATATATATATATATATATATATATTAGTAAAATTACAAGTGGAGAGAGCCGTAAGGAGGAGAGCCCAATGACTTACCATTTTACCATTTTCTGGGGTCTGGAGTGAAGGCTGTTTGTCTGTGTATAGCGATATCGCTGCTGTAAATGGCAGGGACTATGCGTGGCAGGGTGGGCTTTTTAAATGCTCAAATGGGCGGTGGTGGTAACTTGCTGCGGAATTGTCACAGATTCTGGCCCTGCTTGAGTGAAGAGATGATGTGAAGGCGTGATGTCACTTCCGGAGGCGCCTCTGTTGTGGTTGGCGGATGGCAATGTGAATTAAATGTGGATGGTGTTACTGCGCATGCCTACAAATTGAACCATCTCTCGTTACTATGAGTTGTGACATTATAAGTGTGCACGTTAGTGGACCAGGGAAATCAAAGAGGGGAGGATTGACCTTGTGAAAGGGGAAGGAGTGCAATGATTTGGGAGAGGGAAAAAAAAGGCAAGAGTGGAGAAGAGTAGAAATGGTAAAGGATAAAGCGGTTAATAAGATGAAATGAGATAACAAGAATAAAATAACTGAAAATGAAATGAATGAAAGGAAAATAATGAAAAAATAAAATGAAAAATAAAAATGTAAATACAAACAAAAAAATAAAATTAAAATATAAAAGGTGAGAGTCGAGGAGGGAGAAAGGGGGAGGGAATGAAGGAAGGGAGAGAAAGTGCTACCAATCCTGTGAGAACGTGGAGTGGTCGTCCGTGGCACGTTATGACCGCTACTGAGGGAAAGGGAAAAATTAGAATAATGATGGCTTATGAAAGCTACGAATATCAAACTGTCTATTGAGAACCCTTGGTTCCAAGGTTTGTAGTGTAAAGATCCAAAAGGCCTCCCTCTTTTAGTAGGGAGATCCTGCTACCTCCCCGTCTGTGTTGGAACCTGTTTCAGAACTTGGAACTGCAATTGGGAAAGTGTGTGTCCCTTCTGTTGGAAGTGAAACGGTAAGGGAAGAGACAGTTTCTCTCAGTGAACTAGTGGACTAGTGTTGCAAAATTCTGTCTTTTACCTGCTGTTTGGTTTCCCCTATGTAAAGTAAACCGCAGGACATTTAATAGCATAAATGACCTATGTGGACTCGCAAGAGTGACCTGTCCTATGTATATAACGTTACTCTGATATACTTATGCAGCTTGTATCCTGTATGGTCTGTTTGATCTTGGACTTTAAAGCCCTATGAACAATGTTTCCCTTTTTATCTAACTCTCTTGTATTAAAATACCTGATATTTCAGAAATAGTAACTAATAGGGTTTTACCAATGTACTGAGCTGTTCACTGCATTATACCAGATCGGAGTCATTTTCATTTTGAGTGATAACAGAAACAATGTCATTATCTTATATTTTTGCTTGTTCTATTCTCTGTGTGAGTTTTCCTGATTCATTGTACTGGTTGTGATTACGGTTTTATCTTTCACATTTTTTCCTTTATTTTCTTATTATCCAGTGTATTTATGAGGAATGTCGTTCTGAATGAAACGACAAAGATTGTACCTTGCAACTGTGTTAACCTAACTAAAGGGATGTTTTGTTTTTCACATAGAGTGCCTACATATTTTGCACTTTACAATTGAGGACATATACAGCTAATACAGAGTAATACACAGTTCAACAGTAAAGTTAGAGTCACACTTGCAATCCTCGCGTGAGTCACACGCATCACACTGCCCGGATCAGCCGGCGGCTCTCCTTACAGGAGCGGGTCAGGTGCATAGAAATGCATAAAGCTGACCTGTTCCTGTCAAAATAGCTGCCGTTCGGGCTGTGCGGTGCGATCTTCGCACAAGTCAAATGCAAGTGTGACTTCAGCCTTACAGGAGAACTGAGGGCCCTGCTGTCAAGCTTGCAATATATAAGGAAATGAGGTTGACCCAACAGGTAAACGTGTTTGCCATGTAAAGTCCAGCCATCATTATAATAAATTGGGCATTTCACATAAGCTGTGTGATCTGGTCATCAGCCAGGATCTGTCAATGTGCAGTTACCACATACCGTATTTTTCGGACTATAAGACGCATCGGACCATAAGACGCACCCTGGTTTTAGAGGAGGAAAATAGGAAAATAAAATTTTAAGCAAAAAATGTGGTCATGACACACTGTTATGGGGCGAGGATCTGCTGCCTACACTGTTATAGGGGTAATGTCCCCAAATTCTCTGCTACGGTACCCCATCCTGGTAATGATTCTCCTGCCTTGTATATGTACCCCATCCTGGTGTATGCCCTTATCCTGCTATATACTGCCATCCTGCTATATGCCCTTTTCCTCTTTCATACCCCCATCCATCCTGCTATATGGCATGTATCCTGTATCACACAAAAAAATAAACATTTATACTCCCCTTTCCTCGCTCCATGCAGCATCGCTCCACCCCCTGTCTGTGGCGGCAGCAGCACTGCTTGACCTGGGTGGAGCCGTACCCCGTTCCCCTGCAGCGCAATCTCCTCCTGTCTGCCGGTCAGCTGACCTGCGTGACTAGCGGCGCGCACAGCGATGACATCGCTCTACTCGCCGCTCGCTACACCGATCAGCTGACCGGCAGACAGGAGGAGATCGCGGTGCTGCAGGGAATGGTCACGGGTGAGTATACTGATTCACTGGACCCGGCGTTGACCTGTGTGGAGCCGTTCCCCTGCAGCATCATGATGTCCTCCTGTCTGCCGGCTGATGTGTGTGGAGAGCGCGCACAGGGATGACGTCATCTCTGTGCTCACCGCTCACTACACAGATCAGCTGGCCGGCAGACAGGAGGAGATCGCGGTGCTGCAGGGGAACGGTGACAGGTGAGTGTACCGTACTTATTCACTGCCCCCCGCGCTGATGATGGTGCACGGGGGGAAGTGAATACAGCCGCACATGATCACTCCAGGCTGTAGTTGCCAGGGGTGATCACGGCAGGCTGTTTAATATGCGCGCACCCCCTGCCCATCATCTCGCCCACCTTCAGCGCTGAGGGATGATGGGTGTGTATATGTAATGAGCGGGGCCACGTGGTCACAGCAGGTGCTGCTGCAGCCTGCTCATGCCCCCGATGACCCATAGCACCCTCATTCCCGGCCGCAGCCCTATATTCAGACCATAAGACTCACCCCCTACTTTCCCCCAACATTTGGGGGGAAAAAGTGCGTCTTATGGTCCGAAAAATACGGTACTATTGGGTGCATGCAGGATGTGGATACAGATGAATAGGAGGGAGCAGATTCTGATTAATTTTTAGAAAGAAGTAACTGGAAAGTTAGGTTAATGAGTAGAGGCGATAAGCCTTTCTATAGAGATGTGGTTTTTAACCCTAGCATGTCTGACGTCACAAATCTACACTGTTAGGCCCCTTTCACACGTCAGTGATTCTGGTACGTTTATGCTTTTTTTTTTTTTTTTTTTTTTTAAACGTACCAGAATCACTGACATACGCAGACCCATTATAATGAATGGTTCTGCTCACACGTCAGTGATTTTTCACTGCACGTGTGTCCGTGCGGCGTACCCGCGTGTGCGTGATTGCCGCACGGAGACATGTCCATTTTTTTCTGGCATCACTGATGTCCCACGGACCACGCAGTGGTGTGGTCCGTGAAACACGTGCCAGAAAAAAAAACGTACTTTTAAAATAAAAATCATTTTTACTCACCCGGCGTCCAGCGTTGTCCTCTGCAGCCCGTTCTCCCTGCTGCTTCTGAGCCGGCTCATTATTGTCGCGCATATTCATTATGCGCGACACAACCGACCCGGAAGCATCTGCTGCGGGGGTCACCGCCGGACGGATGCTGCACTGCGGGAACGATCAGCACCATGGAGAGCGGGAGCGCGCACAGGTGAGTTATTTTCTAAGTGCAATCACGGGCCACGGAGAACGGAGCCCGGATTGCACTTAGACAACCCACGTGTGCCGTGAATCACGGCACACGCAGGGACATGTGCGTGTTTTACACGCCAGTGAAAAACTTCACTGTTTTTCACTGATGTGTGAAACGGGCCTAACGTAACGGGGGCCTTTTTAGGCCCCCGTGCAAATCATATGAAGAAACTTACATAAATAACTTTTACAAGTTTATTTTAAAATTGCAAAATAAGATATGATTAATGCACATTTTAATTATATTTTTCTGCACAAAAAACATTTTTTTTTCCAAATTTCAAACAAAGATATGAAAAACATACAAAGATATATAAATCTAGAGTAAACTAGCTGCAGCTACATTTATTTTCTAACTCTTTATTTTCAATTTTATTGGTCTTCCAAACAATTTTCATATGTTATCTTTTTCTGAAGAATGTTCTTTACATACATTTTTCCCACAAGTGGTACAATATCGCTCAGTTTTCCTCTCTACTCTTCTTGGACAAATGAAACAATGCTTTTGTTTTCTTTCTCCTGGGCCTGGAATATCCTGAAACTGTATGCCACATTGTTTCATTGCTTCTTTAGTTTGCTTTGGCAAGTACTTCATGTTGCTTCACTCCTTGTGAGGTATTAAACGTTCATGGCAAAGGTCCTTCAAGAATAGGTGTCTTCTGTCCTTCCTCCTTGCATGAAGTTCTTGATGAGTTTCTGTATAAATAATGAATAAATTCAGGGCTGCTACATTAAGCATATTTGAAAAAAATTACTACAGCCTTGTTTGCCTCTTGCATGAATATTCTCCCACCATTTCATCCATTTTGTCTACACCGCCTTTAGTTTTAGTGTAATGCAGAATGTTTTCTGGTTTCAATTTCCTGTCAATGCTGCAATCATGATGTATGGTACTGAGTAATATAACGGAGTTCTCCTCCTTCGCTTTGTAAGATACCAGTACTCTCTACACAGCTCATTACTGTGTTCAGAAGAACCTGAGATGATGTCATGGCCTTATCACTCCCTCCCAAAATCATATGATATCCTCACATGGCATGATCCACCCCCCAGCCTCCCCACCAGCAACCCTGACTACAAATAAAGTAACTTGAGACACAAACACTGTTGAGTACATGATAAAAATAGCAGGGGCCTAAAAGGCCCCCGTTCCGTACAGAAGTGGTTTTCCCCAAAAAAGCATTGTGTTATGATCCAGAACCATGGAAGACCACCACAAATCATTGGCAAAAGGTGACAAGAGCATTGGCAACTAATCTGGCCGACATCCCCTTACTAACCATCACAACTAGAAGTAGCCGAGGGGTGAACTAACATCCTGTGCACCGCGAACCCAGCCGGAGAACTAACTATCCTAAAGGTAGGAAAGATGAATAACTCTCTGCCTCAGAAAATAGACAAGAATAGCTAGCCCCCACATTCAAAGACTGCGGTGATATAGGAAAAACACAATACACAGGTAGATGACAGGATTAGCAAAAGGTGAGGCTCCCGCTGACTAAAATAGGAAAGGACAGGAAAGGGACTGATGGTGGCCAGAGAAAAACCCTGCAAAATACCAACTTCCTTATAGTACAAAAAGGCCCTCAGATCGCACGATCTGAACTCCGTCCTATACCAGGTGCCCTTGTCATACCAATGAACAGAAAACAAGAATCATAACAAAGTCAACAAGCCACATACACATGGACCCAAAGGAGCTATACTCCACACAGAACTGCAGGGAGTTCCTCAACAATCCACTGAGGGGGAAAATCCCTGCAAGCGAATAAACTGAAACCAACCACAGCAAATGACAAACCCAGATAAACAAAAGAACCAGACAATAAATAAAGAGCAAGCACTTATCTGGGGAAGATGTGGTGTAGAGCAGGATTAAGCAGGCTGGAGATACAAAGAACAACTGACATCCGGTAACAGCCTGCAATCAGACACGGATTTAAATAAGCAGAGAGTTAGCAAAGGAAACACCCACTGCACAACACACCTGGTCCAAGTCCAAACCATTCCTGGCCACCAGAGGGAGCCTCCCAGCAGCCAAAACATAACTAACATTCACAACAGCATTGTTACACCAAAATGCTTATCAAAAAAGTTATATGAACAACTGGATATTACCAACAACGACATACTTGAGGAATAACTAGAGTTTCAAAATCTAACTAAAGTAATTTTAAGTAATAATAATATAATAATAGCAAAAAAGTAATGCACCGGGGACTAAAAGGGCCCCGGTGTGTATTGTAGGGTTAATTAAAGTGCACTTCAAAACATGGGCTAGGTATTAGTCTGATCCTGTGCGGTAGTGCATTCTAGCACCAGAGAAGCCTTGGAAATGTAGGGGCAAGGTTTGGATTATGGAGCATGTTAGTCTTAAGCCCTGTCACACGTGGTGAGATCGCTAGCGAGATTGTGGAAACGTTGCAGGTTTTGTGACGTATCAACGACCTCGCTAGTGATATCGCTGTGTGTGACAAGCAGCAGCGAACTGAGCCCCTGCTGCGAGGTCGCTGATCATGACAAAACGATCAGGACCATTTTTTGCTCATTGGTCTCCTGTGCAGCACGCATCCGCGTGTTTGACGGCAGGAGACCAAGGAGCGCCAGTTCTGAGGGTGTAGGTAGCCGCCATTACACGGGTCGCTGTGGAGATCTGCCTGATTGACAGCTCAACAGTGACCATGTAGCGATATTCCAGCTATCCCTGCAGGTTGGATCGCTGGTGTGATCGCTGGTACGTCGCTATGTGTAACAGGACCCTTAGATCAGTTGCAGAATAGAGAGCATGGGCAGGGTGATAGACAGATAGATGGATATGAAGACAGATAGTTGGTGCAAGACTGTAGAGAGCTTTGTTGGTGACAGAGATAAGTTTGTGTTGCACTCATGTAGGGAATGTGTAACCAGTGCAATGGCTGTACAAGGTGGAGGCATCGGTGAAGCGGCTCAACAAAAAATATGACCCTGGCTGCAACATTCAGAACAGATTGAAGAGGAGAAAGCTTGGTTAGAGGGAAACCGATAAGTAGAGAATTGCAGTAGTCCAGACGAGAACGTATAAGAGTGACAGTAAGAGTTTTTACAATTTTAAAGATGAGGAAAGGTTGGATTTTTAAAATGTTTTTCAGTTGCAAAATGGTGTAGAGGGCACCACAGATATATATAAGTGGGATCTAAACCAATTACACACTGGTATAGACAAGGTGGATACAAAAAAGAGAGCGAAAGACAGTGTGTATAGCAATTGGGATCACCACAAATGTATGAGATAATGAAATCCTTTATTTAAAAAACATCAAAATTCAAGACACCAACATATAAAAACATTTAAAAACCCAGACAGGGTAAAATTCCATCGTGTGTTCCTGTATGGAATCACACCATCCCCCAACATGCACTAAGTTCAAAATAGGAAAATAAGATTCCAGTATGCAAACAAATATGTACTACCATAAACACTTAAAGGGAAGGTATCGTCAAAAAAAAATTCAAGAACTGAAAAAATGTAAAATAATAATGTTTTAATGTTTTGTTTAAATATTATTATTTGTTTTTAATCAAGCAAAATATAAAAAAAAATTAAAAGGTTTGATATTTTCCACTGTTAAACACTAGGGGGAGCAGCTGCTGAAATCCTACAGAAATCCTACTGTAAAAAAAAGCTCACGTTACATATGCAATAAGTGGGCGGAGTCTGGTCTCCTGTGTGTGATGGCACGCCTCCCCCTCCTAATCTGAGTGTTTACAACAGATAAGAGAGAATGACATGAAGGGACACAGTGCAGAGCCATTTTGTTGATGACCACAAATGTCTTAAGTGTCACCAAGGACAGCAGGAGTATCACACAGGATAGGATTAGATACACAGGTCTGCAGACAGTATAGCTGGGTTTACACACTGCAACATCGCAAAGGACATCGCTGTAACGTCACCGGTTTTGTGACGTAACAGCGACCTCCCTAAGTCTCTGGTGAGTCGCTGGTGAGCTGTCAAACAGGCAAACCTGGCCAACAACTCAGCAGCGATACAGACCTGCCGAACAACCTCGCTGGTCTTTGGGGACGTGTCACACAGCAGGTACTTGACGACTCCCACCTATGTGAAGGCGTGGTAGAGTCCTTTTTACACGCCCCCCTCAGCTCTGATTGGTTAACGCTACGGCGTTCTCCTGAGCTTGGTCCTGAGCTTCTGCATTGCTTAGCGGATCTTTGTAGAGTTCTGTATGCGGTGACTCTACACTGATCTATATAGCATCTATACAACTTCTATACAATACTCAACTCCATCTACAAGGTAAGCATCGTTACAGAGTCTCACATATGTATGATTTTTTTTTAGCGATTCCTTTTTTTCCCCTTTCTCATTTAAGGTCTCTGTAGCGATTCCGTTATTACTACTTTATAGGAATCTGCGATCAGGCTGCCAAATCATTTGAGGTCTCTGTAGCAATTCCGTTGTTCCTACTTTACTTTGCGATTATGCTTAATTTACTGTACATTTAGCATGGGCGGCCATTTTAGCATGGGTGGCCATTTTAGCATGGGTGGCCATTTTCTGCCACGTCCTACAAACACTAGTGCGGTTTGACTTGTTTTTTTGGTACTATGAAAAGGAAATGGAGGCCTTGATTTTACTGTACATTCCCTTTAGCGTGGGCGGCCATGGGCATTTTCTGCACTTTTGGAAAATGTAATAAGTTTGTTCCGTTCTCAATGTTTATTTTTATTTTTTTCAGATGCCCTCTTCTCAGGAATTTACCAGAGAACTTATTGAGTTATATCGCTCACTGCCTTGTTTATGGAAGATAAAATCGGCAGATTATACCAATAGATATAAAAAAAGGAGGCCTATCAGAAACTGGTAGCCCTTTTTAAGCTACACCATCCAGATGAACCCGTAGATGAAAATTTGGTAAAAAGAAAAATTCAAGCTCTACGTACAGTTTATAGGAGAGAGCTAAAAAGGGTGGAGCAGTCAATTAAGTCCGGTACCGGAACGGAGGACATATATACACCAACGTTGTGGTATTATGAGCTCCTTTCCTTCACTAGAGACCAAGAGCTACCACGGAGAATGGAAGACCTCATGGATGAAAACCCTGACACGGGGAGTTTGCCCCTTGCGGGTGATGTAAGTACCTTATTTTAGACCTTGAAACAGCATTTCAAACAAATTCAAAAAAAAGTTTGTAGGTATATGGTTAACTTTACTAGAAGATTTTGAACTATGGGTTTCAATGAAAAATTTTGCATATTTCTAAAGTTATCCCTTTCACTTACTAAAAGTATACCCCTTCACTAGTTTCTGCCCACTCAGTTATCATAGCGTAAAATGCCATTTCATAGCCCGTACAAGTAGTATTCCATATCCCGTTATACTACTATTTCAAATCCCGTAGAACTAATCCCAGCCTACCATTGATTTCCAGTGCACGTGTACCCTTGTGAATGCTGCTCACGATATCCAATGCAAACACATTTCTGTGGTGGGTTGGTGTTGAAAGATGTGAAGTAATATTTTGGTTTGGCGTTAACATGAATTTTCTGTTCACGCAGGAGCATATGCAAGATGCTGAAGAAGAATTGTCCACTAGTGAAAACAGTGACATAGCCAGCACGCAAATTTCAAGCGAGGACACTCCTGACAAAGCTCCACCATGTCCATTACCTCAACGCCTTATAGCATCGCGTAAACGAAAGGCTGGCCGGCCACCATCTCCAGATCTAATTGGTTTGGCCAACAAAATCTTAAGCGTGCAGAACAGCCCCACTGTTGGCTGCTTTGCAAAACTTATGGACGAGAGAATGTCCAAACTAGAAGACACGCAAAGGAACCACCTGGAAAGGATCGTCCTGGATGCACTGGCGAAAGCAGCAGCAGGAAAACTAAAAGACACTTCCGTTGTAACTGAGAGCATTCAGCCAAATATGTATTCCCAGTACCCACAGTACAGCACACCCATCCATATAATGCAGCCTCCGCCACCATCGCACCCTGGCCCCCCACAGTTTCCACTCTTTCCAAGCTCTTCCCAGTTACGCTCAACGCCCAGCCAACAATATGGAAACTCAGACGGCTACTACCAAGAGTTGTAGCTGTATTATAAATTATCAGTTTTCCATACTTCTTTTGATATGTTGTGTTGATGTTTGGTTTTTTTCTTCACTTTATTGATTGTATTGATACCATATGTGTTTTGTTAAAAATAAAACATTTTATTTTGTTTCAAAATTGTGGCCTGTGGGCATGAATGAAATAATGATTGAGAGTGATGAAAGATGTTTTTTTGGGGGTGAATAAGGACTTCAGACAATAGTGTATATAAATTCACACGCTATTTCACATACCTTCAAAAAGCCCGTATATACTGTATATATACTGTATATAGGACTGAGCCCCAAGGGAGAGTGAGATCTGCACCAAAAACATGGATGCAGACCTCTGTGACACCCAGGTTTTGCCAGGGCGGCATAGTGCTCTTCGTGCTGCCACCTACTGCTCAGGGTGATGTGTATGCCCCATACTCTTATGGGATGTATATATCGCAGCCTCTCCTGGGATGTATATGCCTCCGTGTCTCCTGTGATGTAGATGCCCCAGCTTCTCCTGTGATGTGTATGCCCCCAGCCTCTCCAGACCAAGACAAACCTGGAAAAGCAGTTGTGAGCAACAAAATGATCAATATCACCGAACATCACAGTCGCTACAGCCACCACTTGGGTGAGTTAATTAATTCATTGACCAAATATAGCCAGGTCGTTTTCAAGTTGAAAATTTTTAGTGGTCCCCGAAGGTTGGTAGAAAATTACAAATGTCCCCCGGCAGTAAAAAGGTTCCCAACCCCTGTTTGAAAGGTTTTTCAAAAAATTGACACAACACCGAATATAAACTTGAAAGATTTATGTGTAATAAAAAAAAACAAAAACCTGTTTACAACAAATAATAAGAAATTTAGTGGCCCTGTGGTTGGCTTGCCACAAACTGGTTTAACAAATCGCCTTGTCGGCGTATGGCTTGCGACAGACGCCTATGTGATTCCAGCATCTGCGTGTTTGACTCGATCAGGTCCTGTAGTGTGGGGATTTCTGTGGAGGGAATGGTAAAAGTTAACCAGGCTTGTTCAAACATCGAACTAATAGGTATATGTTTTTTGTTGACCACTTACGGTTTTGTGGTTCATCACCTTCATCCTCCGAGGCGCTGACGGCCCAACCAGATCCTGTGGCTAGGGAACACAAATCAATTATTAGTACACGACAGCCCACCATCATTTTAACATCCATGTATCCTTTCCAACTTGTAGGGACACCATGTTATGTGCATAAATTACAGGAAGGGTAGCCTGCACCAAACTCACCAACTGATGCGGGGGGAAAAGGCATCAGGAGACAGTGAATGATGAGGAGACAGGGTGTAAGGTGGTGATGGGGTTGATTGAAGTGATGGGGTTGCAGCAGGTGATGGGTTTGGAGAAGGAGAGGGTGGCCCAGCAGGAGATGGTGCAGCAGGTGGAGGTGGGGTAGACGCAGCTGATGCTGGACCGGGAGATGGTGGAGTCGGTGGAGGTAGGGGATCCGCATCAGATGCTGCACCAGGAGATGGTGGAGCAGGTGGAGGTGGTCCTAGGTATAGGAGAAAAATTTTATTGAGTGCATAGCTCCAGGCCTCCATGGCTACGCCTGCTTTAGACCATACAATTCTGCAAGTTAAATTAGTTAACCGTGTCGCACCTATGCTTTGTTCCTGTCACAAGTACTTACCCTTCCATACGACCATTCATAAGAAAGAAGCGGGACGCAGGTAAGTTGCAGTTAGTCGTTCCCGGGGTGTCACACACTGCGATGTGTGCTGCCTCTGGAACATTTAACAACCAGACGTTCCCTTTTTAGTAATCAAACGACGTGTATGCGATGAACGGTTATTCGTTCAATCATAGTCTCATGTAGTTTTCACACACTACAATATCTGTAACGATGCCGGATGTGCATAACTTACAACATGACACCGCCGACACATCGGTAGATATATTGTAGCTTTTTTATGTATGTTTGACAAACCTTTTTCTCGGGGTACCAGACACATGGGGACCACTTGCCTCAAAGCAGCAGACATGCTGCATTCATTGAAAAAACAATGCACAAAAATCAATCACTTAAAATTCGTCTATTTTATACTGTTCGGTAAATAGTTGTACTCAAGGCTTCTAATGTCACTCTGATATGCACCGAGATAACAATGATAACACAGCACAACAATGATTTTGCTACTGAGGGTAAAACATGTGTTCTTTACTAATTTGAACATGCTGATTCCAAATATGAACTCAGAATTTGCACAGCACGTCCAGATTTTGAGTTATACTTAGAAAAGGCCATACGCCTATTCAGGCATTGTTGAAGGCATTGCACATGCGGTTGGAATGAAAGAGACCTATGCTTCTATGCAGATCATTCTGAAATTGATTAAATATTCAGAACATCAATGGAACATTTGTGCTGACCTCAAAGTTGTTGCACTAGTCCTTGGTTTGCAGTTAGGTTACACTAAGCATATGTGCTTTCTTCGGCGCTCCATTGGGAGACCCAGACGATTGGGTGTATAGCTACTGCCTCCGGAGGCCACACAAAGTATTACACTAAAAAGTGTAAGGCCCCTCCCCTTCTGCATATACACCCCCCGTGGGATCACGGGCTCCTCAGTTTTATGCTTTGTGCGAAGGAGGTCAGACATCCACGCATAGCTCCACTGTTTAGTCAGCAGCAGCTGCTGACTATGTCGGATGGAAGAAAAGAGGGCCCATACTAGGGCCCCCAGCATGCTCCCTTCTCACCCCACTTTTGTCGGCGGTGTTTGTTAAGGTTGAGGTACCCATTGCGGGTACGGAGGCTGGAGCCCACATGCTGCTTTCCTTCCCCATCCCCCTGAGGGCTCTGGGTGAAGTGGGATCTTACCGGCCTCCAGGCTCTGAGGCCGGGCTCCATCCACAGACCCGGAGATCCTGCTGGAATGGAGCTGAGTATCGTCAGGGACAAGGCCCTGCAACGTTAAGGTACTCTGTGTCCCCGTACAGACCACGCACACACACACCAGCATGCTGGGTGTGTTAGTGCGCCGGGGACAACAGCGCTGCGCGCTGGGGCTATACTCACTGCAGCTTAGCTGAGTGAGTTAATGTGTGGGAAACTGCCGCGCCGGCCGCTGCTAGAAGCTGCGGCGCGGATGAGACTTGTGGTGCGCCGGGGACTTCCGCGCTGACCGTGCTTTTACGACGGCAGCGCTTATAAATCGAGTCCCCGGCTTTTGCGGCCTAGTTTCGTTTCCTTCCCGCCCCCGGGCCTGCCAGTCAGGGAAGGGGCGGGACGCTGTACAGTGGTCAGCACCGAGGGCTGGAGTCTTATTTACATACTCCAGCCCCCTCACTGGGCACAGTGGGACGCCAGTTTCCCGCTCGTTGTCTGGGGCACGCCCACGGCCCGCCCCTCTTCACAGGACGCCGGCAGCCATTCCTGCATGCAGTCTAAGCTGGAGAACGGACACAGGCTCTGGGAGACCCGGTCAAGGGATTCTGGCGACCACACACCCGCTTAAGCGGGCGGTAAGCAGCACCTTGGTGCTGACCCCACTAGTGCCACAGTGTTTTGTGTACTTTATGCTTGTACCTATATTTGCACTGTACGGTCGCTTCTTGGCTAGATACCCCTGGATTGCTCTGAGGAGACAACAGCATGTCGTCCGCAGAAAAGCAAGGGTGCCAAGGCACAGGCTTTCTATGCTGTCTGTACCGCATGTGAGGCTGTTTTACCGGCAGGTTCCACTAACCCCCATTGGGTAGAGTCTCTGCTAGTGGTGGCCCAGAGAGAGCCACCTGTGAAACTGTCCAGAGGACAGAGTTTGCAGTTTTTTGCGGATAAAATGTCTGGGACTATGACCAAGATTCTAGAAACTTGCAGTCCAGGCCGGTGACTCAGACAATGGGCGCTGTTGAACAATGCCCCCCGGTCTCCCTCAGTTGGAACTAATACGTGCTCCAAGGGGGTCCCATACATCCCAGGCTGAAGGCTCTGCACGGACGACAGTCCCAGTCAGCCTAAGCGAGCTCGCTGGGAGAGACCCTCGACTTCACACACTAGTCAGGGTCTCAGCGAGAGGATTCTCTGTATGATGAGGCAGAGGTAGCTGATCAGGATTCTGATCCTGAGACCGCTTTCAATCTGGATGCTCCTAATAGTGACGCCATGGTGAACGATCTCATAGCGTCCATCAATAGACTGGTGGATATTTCTCCCTCAGCCCCTCCAGTGGAGGAGTCAGCTTCGCAGCAGGAGAAATTCCATTTCAGGTATCCCAAGCGTAAATTCAGTACTTTCTTCAGCGCTCTATTGGGAGACCCAGACGATTGGGGTATAGCTACTGCCCTCCGGAGGCCACACAAAGCACTACACTAAAAAGTGCAAGGCCCCTCCCCTTCTGGCTATACCCCCCCGTGGTATCACGGGTACTCCAGTTTTCAAGCTTTGTGCGAAGGAGGTCAGACATTCCATGCATAGCTCCACAGATTTTAGTCAGCAGTAGCTGCTGACTATTTCGGATGGAAGAAAAGAGGGCCCATATAGGGTTCCCAGCATGCTCCCTTCTCACCCGTGGATGGTGTTGTAAGGTTGAGGTACCTATTGCTGGTACAGGGGCTGGAGCCCCACATGCTGTTTTCCTTCCACATCCCCTTGTAGGGCTCTGTGGAAGTGGGATCCTGCCGGCCTCTAAGCTCTGACGCCGGGCTCCATCCACAGACCCATAGCACCTGATGGATACGGAGCAGGAGTACAATCAGGGACAAGGCCCTGCATCATACAGGTACTCTGTGTCCCCGGCAGGCACAGACACACTCCGGGCTGGCTGGGTGTTGTAGTGCGCCGGGGACCGTAACGCTAGAGCTAGTGTTCCTACAGTTTAACTGGGGGACTTTTTTCTGTGTTGTGGGAACGCAGCGCCGACCCCCGCTGGACCGGCGGCGCTGCTGTGACTTTTAGTTCGCCGGGGAAACGCCGACCGCGCTTTTACGGCGGTGGCGTTTATAAATCGAGTCCCCGGCTTTTGCGGCCTAGGACGCCGGCAGCTCCGATTCGTTCCCGCCCCCACCCTGTCAATCAGGGTAGGGGAGAGACGCTGTTTCACCGCAGCGACGAGGGCTGGAGCCTGATTTACATGCTCCAGCCCTCTCACTAGGCACAGAGGGAAGCAGGCTTCCCGCTCTTAGTCAGGAACGCCCAGGGCCCGCCCCCCCTCCTCTCTCAGGACGCCGGCAGCCATTACATGCATGTCTGGCTGGAGGAAGGACGCAAGGCTCTGGGAGACCTGGACTAGGGGGCTTTGGAGATCACACACCCGCTCTTAAGCGGGCGGTAAGCGGCTTTTCAGCTGGCCCCTCTAGTGCCTCAGTGTGTATTAGTGTACTGTGTCACTGGACATATATATATTTCCTTATTGCTTGCACTGTGAGGTCGCTTCCTGGCTGTATACCCAGATCGCTCTGAGGAGGCAGCAACATGTCATCCACAAAACGCAAGGCTGCCAAGGCTAGGGCTGTGTACACTGCGTGTGCTGCATGTGGGGCTGCTCTACCAGCAGGCTCCAAGGACCCCCATTGTGTGCAATGCTCAGATCCGGTGCTGCTTCGCCAGCCGGAGTCAGGAGAGATAGTGACCCAGGCTGAGACGCCTGTAAGTCCTGCCCCGGTGTCAGGGACAGACTTTGCAGTTTTTGCTGATAATATGTCTGTGACTATGGCAAAAATCCTTGAAACTTTGCAATCCATGCCTGGGGCTCAGTCTATGGACACGGCGAGGTCTCTGTCCTCTAATCCCCCTCAGTTGGATTTAATCCAGACTGCAAGGGGGTCCCCGGCTTCACAGGCTGAGTATTATGACTCAGATGATAGCCCCAGCCACCCTAAGCGGGCTCGCTGGGAAAGACCCTCAACGTCATCAACGTCTTCCTAAGGTGCGCACGTTCCTACAGGGGGTCTGTTATATTGTGCCCCCGTACAAGCGGCCGTTAGATCCATGGGATCTGAACAGAGTACTTGTTGCTCTGCAAAAGCCGCCCTTCGAGCCTCTAAAGGACGTTTCCTTTTCTCGCCTGTCACAGAAAGTGGCGTTTCTTGTCGCGATCACATCGCTTCGGCGAGTGTCTGAGCTGGCAGCTTTGTCATCCAAGGCTCCTTTCCTGGTGTTCCACCAGGACAAGGTAGTGCTGCGCCCCATTCCGGAGTTTCTCCCTAAGGTCGTATCCTCGTTTCATCTTAATCAGGATATATCCTTGCCTTCCTTTTACCCTCATCCGGTTCACCGGTATGAAAAGGACTTACGTTTGCTAGATCTGGTGAGAGCACTCAGAATCTACATTTCCCGAACGGCGCCCATACGCCGTTCCGATGCTCTTTTTGTCCTTGTCGCTGGTCCGCGCAAGGGATTGCAGGCTTCTAAAGCCACCCTGGCTCGATGGATCAAAGAACCAATTCTAGAGGCCTACCGCTCTGCGGGGCTTCCGGTTCCTTCAGGGCTAAAAGCCCACTCAACCAGAGCCGTGGGTGCGTCCTGGGCATTACGACACCAGGCTTCGGCTCAACAGGTGTGCCAGGCAGCAACCTGGTCCAGTCTGCACACTTTCACCAAGCATTATCAGGTGCATACCTATGCTTCGGCGGATGCCAGCTTAGGTAGAAGAGTCCTGCAGGCGGCAGTGACATCCCCGTAGGGGAGGGCTGTTTTTTTGCAGCTCTAACATGAGGTATTTCTTTACCCACCCAGGGACAGCTTTTGGACGTCCCAATCGTCTGGGTCTCCCAATAGAGCGCTGAAGAAGAAGGGAATTTTGTTACTTACCGTAAATTCCTTTTCTTCTAGCTCTTATTGGGAGACCCAGCACCCGCCCTGTTGTCCTTCGGGATTTTTTTGTGGTTTGCGGGTACACATGTTGTTCATGTTGAACGGTTTTTTCGGTTCTCCGATGTTTCTCGGAGTTAATTTGTTTAAACCTGTTATTGGCTTCCTCCTTCTTGCTTTGGCACTAAAACTGGAGTACCCGTGATACCACGGGGGGGTATAGCCAGAAGGGGAGGGGCCTTGCACTTTTTAGTGTAGTGCTTTGTGTGGCCTCCGGAGGGCAGTAGCTATACCCCAATCGTCTGGGTCTCCCAATAAGAGCTAGAAGAAAAGGAATTTACGGTAAGTAACAAAATTCCCTTCTTTTTGGGCCACTCTGACTTCAGAGAAGCAGTCCAGAAACACCACGCTTATCCAGACAAGCGTTTCTCCACACGTCTTAAGGATACACGTTATCCCTTTCCCCCTGACGTGGTCAAGCGCTGGACCCAGTGTCCAAAGGTGGATCCCCCAATCTCCAGGCTTGCGGCTAGATCCATAGTTGCAGTGGAAGATGGGACTTCACTTAAAGATGCCATTGTCAGACAGATGGACCTCTGGTTGAAATCTGTCTATGAAGCTATCGGCGTGTCGTTTGCTCCGGCATTCGCAGCCGTATGGGCGCTCCAAGCTATTTCAGCTGGTCTTGCGCAGGTGGACACTGGCACACGTATATCTGTGCCGCAGATGGCGTCCTTAACCTCGCATATGTTTGCATTGCGACTTACGCTATTAATGCTGTCCTGGACTCTACGAGCCGTACGTCAGTGGCGTCCGCCAACTCCGTGGTTTTTACGCAGAGCCTTGTGGTTAAGGGAATGGAAGGCAGATTCTGCTTCCAAAAAGTGTTTAACCAGTTTGCCATTATCTGGTGTCAGACTGTTTGGTGAGCGATTGGATGAAATCATTAAACAGTCCAAGGGTAAGGATTCTTCCTTACACCAGCCCAGATCAAACAAAACCCAACAGAGGAAAGGACAGTCGAGGTTTCGATCCTTTCCAGGCTCGGGCAGGTCCCAGTTTTCCTCGTCCATAAGGACTCAAAAGGCTCAGAGGGGCTCAGATTCCTGGCGGGCTCAATCACGCCCAAAGAAGGCAGCCGGAGGAACCGCTACCAAGGCGGTTTCCTCATGACTTTCAGCCCTCTCTCTCCGCATCCGCGGTCAGTGGCAGACTCTCCCGCTTTGGCGACATTTAGCTGCCACAGGTCAAAAACCGGTGGGTGAGAGACATTTTGTCTCACGTGTACAGGATAGAGTTCTGTTCTCGTCCTCCGGCTCGATTCTTCAGAACTTCCCCACCTCCCGACCGAGCCGATGCTCTTCTGCAGGCAGAAGGAGTGGTAATCCCTGTTCCTCTGCAGGAACAAGGTCACGGTTTTTTACTCCAATCTGGTTGTGGTGCCAAAAAAGGACGGCTCTTTCCGTTCCGTTCTGGACCTATAACTGCTCAACACATGAAAACCAGGCGGTTCCGGATGGAATCCCTCCGCTCCGTCATTGCCTCAATGTCTCAAGGAGATTTCCTAGCATCAATAGACATCAGGATGCTTATCTCCACGTGCCGATTGCTCCAGAGCACCAGTGTTTGCTACGATTCGTTATAGAAGACGAGCATCTTCAGTTCGTAGCCCTGCCCTTCGGTCTGGCGACAGCCCCACGGGTTTTCACCAAGGTCATGGCAGCAGTGGTAGCAGTCCTGCACTCTCAGGGTCACTCTGTGATCCCTTACTTGGACGATCTACTTGTCAAGGCACCCTCTCAAGAGGCATGCCAACACAGCCTGAACGTTGCGCTGGAGACTCTCCAGAGTTTCGGGTGCATCATCAACTTTTCAAAGTTAATTCTGACCCCGACCCAATCGCTGAGATATCTTGGCATGGAGTTTCATACTCTCTTAGCGATAGTGAAGCTTCCGCTGGACAAACAGCGTTCACTACAGACGGGGGTGCAGTCTCTCCTTCAAGGCCAGTCACACCCCTTAAGACGCCTCATGCACTTCTTAGCGAAGATGGTAGCAGCAATGGAGGCAGTCCCTTTCGCGCAGTTTCATCTGCGTCCACTGCAATGGGACATTCTCCGCCAATGGGATGGGAAGTCGACGTCCCTAGACAGGAACGTCTCCCTTTCTCAGACGGTCAAGGACTCTCTTCAGTGGTGACTTCTTCCCACCTCATTGTCAAAAGGAAAGTCCTTCCTACCCCCATCCTGGGCGGTGGTCACGACAGACGCGAGTCTGTCAGGGTGGGGAGCAGTCTTTCTCCACCACAGGGCTCAGGGTACGTGGACTCAGCAAGAGTCCACCCTTCAGATCAATGTTCTGGAAATCTGGGCAGTGTATCTTGCCCTGCAACCCTTCCAGCAGTGGCTGGAAGGCAAACAGATCCGAATTCAGTCGGACAACTCCACAGCGGTGGCATACATCAACCACCAAGGCGGAACACGCAGTCGGCAAGCCTCCCAGGCAGTCCGGCGGATTCGGATGTGGGTGGAAGACAGAGCATCCACCATATCCGCAGTTCACATCCCGGGCGTAGAAAACTGGGAAGCAGACTTCTTCAGTCGCCAGGGTATGGACGCAGGGGAATGGTCTCTGCACCCGGACGTGTTTCAGGAAATCTGTAGCCGCTGGGGGATGCCGGACGTCGACCTAATGGCATCTCGGCACAACAACAAGGTCCCGATTTTCATGGCGCGGTCTCACGATCAAAGAGCTCTGGCGGCAGGCGCCTTAGTTCAGGATGGGTCGCAGTTCCAGCTACCCTATGTGTTTCCCCCTCTGGCACTGTTGCCCAGAGTGCTACGCAAGATCAGCTCCGATTGCCGCCGCGCCATCCTCGTCGCCCCAGACTGGCCGAGGAGGTCGTGGTACCCGGATCTGTGGCATCTCACGGTCGGCCAACCGTGGGCACTACCAGACCGGCCAGACTTACTGTCCCAAGGGCCGTTTTTTCTGTCTGAATTTTACGGCCCTGAACCTGACTGTGTGGCCATTGAGTCCTGGATCCTAGCGTCTTCAGGATTATCTCAAGACGTCATTGCCACCATGAGACGGGCTAGGAAGCCGACGTCTGCCAAGATCTACCACAGGACGTGGAAGATATTCTTATCTTAGTGCTCTGCTCAGGGAGTGTCTCCCTGGCCATTTGCATTGCCTACTTTTCTTTCCTTCCTGCTCTGGTTTGGAAAAAGGTTTGTCGCTCGGCTCCCTTAAAGGACAAGTCCCAGCGCTGTCTGTATTCTTTCAGAAGCGCCTAGCACGACTTCCTCAGGTACGCACGTTCCTGCAGGGGGTTTGTCACATTGTCCCTCCGTACAAGAGGCCGTTAGACCCATGGGATCTGAACAGGGTACTAATTGCTCTCCAGAAGCCGTCCTTCGAGCCTCTGAGGGATGTTTCACTTTCTCGACTTTCACAGAAAGTGGCCTTTCTGGTAGCGGTCACATCTCTTCGGAGAGTGTCCGAACTAGCAGCGCGGTCAGCCAAAGCTCCCTTCCTGGTGTTTCACCAAGACAAGGTAGTGCTGCGCCTGATTCCGGAGTTCTCCCTAAGGTGGTATCCCCCTTTCTTCTCAATCAGGATATCTCCTTACCTTCCTTTTGTCCTCATCCAGTTCATCGATATGAAATGGATTTGCATTTGTTGGATCTGGTGAGAGCACTCAGAATCTACATTTCCCGCACGGCGCCCCTGCGCCGCTCGGATGCGCTCTTTGTACTTGACTCTGGTCAGCGTAAAGGGTCGCAGGCTTCCAAATCCACCCTGGCTCGATGGATCAAGGAACCAATTCTTGAAGCCTACCGTTCTGCTGGGCTTCCGGTTCCATCAGGGCTGAAGGCCCATTCTACCAGAGCCGTGGGTGCGTCCTGGGCATTACGGCACCAGGCTACGGCTCAGCAGGTGTGCCAGGCAGCTACCTGGTCGAGTCTGCACACTTTCCCAAGCATTATCAGGTGCATACCTACGCTTAGGCGGATGCCAGCCTAGGTAGAAGAGTCCTGCAGGCGGCGGTTGCCTCCATGTAGGGAAGGGCTGTTTTACGGCCCTAACTTGAGGTATTAATTTACCCACCCAGGGACTGCTTTTGGACGTCCCAATTGTCTGGGTCTCCCAATGGAGCGCCGAAGAAGAAGGGAATTTTGTTACTTACCGTAAATTCCTTTTCTTCTAGCTCCAATTGGGAGACCCAGCACCCGCCCTGTTTCCTTCGGGATTTTTGGTTTTTTCGGGTACACATGTTGTTCATGTTGAATGGTTTCAGTTCTCCGATGTTCCTTCGGATTGAATTTGTTTAACCAGTTATTGGCTTTCCTCCTTCTTGCTTTTGCACTAAAACTGAGGAGCCCGTGATCCCACGGGGGGTGTATATGCAGAAGGGGAGGGGCCTTACACTTTTTAGTGTAATACTTTGTGTGGCCTCCGGAGGCAGTAGCTATACACCCAATCGTCTGGGTCTCCCAATTGGAGCTAGAAGAAAAGGAATTTACGGTAAGTAACAAAATTCCCTTCTTCTGTGCCTATGGAACAGTCGAGATGACAACAACCATTATAAAATTAAACGGTGGCCCAATAGAGATGAACATAAGATTGGTAAGCACAATGTTCAACACGAATCACTTGTCGATCCACTTAAAGTTTATCTTCCACCTCTTCACATTAAACTAGGACTAATGAAAAATTTTGTAGTAGCAATGGATCGTCAAGGGAATGGATTTAAGTATCTGAAGGAAAAGTTTAGTGCATTGAAAACTGAGGCCAAACTCAAAGCAGGAATCTTTATTGGTCCTGAAATCCACCAACTAATCCATGATGAAATCTTCAAGAAAGAACTCACCCCACTTGAACTAACTGCATGGGATGCATTTATAGTAGTAGTTCAAAACTTCCTTGGAAACGAAAGAGCAGAAAACTATGCTGAACTAATAGACAATATGCTTCAAGCATACGAAATGCATGGTGCCCGAATGTCATTGAAAATGCATTTCCTACATTCACATCTTGACTTCTTTCCTCCAAATATGGGTAATGTCAGTGACGAACATGGTGAGAGATTCCACCAGGACATTTCTACTATGGAAAAAAGATACCCAGGTCGCTTTAACCCCAACATGATGGGCGATTACTGCTGGTTTTTGCAACGGGCCACTAGGACCACTCACAAGCGCAAAAGCAAGTGCCTGAAGCACTTTTAAAAGTACTCTGCTGAGTTCAAGGCGATTTCTTCTTAAGCTACTATAAGTGATTTTTAAGTTTTTTGGTTTATTTACCTATACTTCTTTTTCAATAAAAATGATAATACATGTTGTGAAACTGTGGGACATAACGATTCTGTATCTTTATTAATTGCTTATTTTAATTTTCACAAAAATTGGAATAACTTAATATCCTGACGTGCTACAAAAAAACTAACTTCAGATTTGGATTCAGCGCATTCGATTTAGTATAGCGCACATGTTTTTTGCCAAGTAGCAGACAAAAAGTGTTTATTTGTTGTGCTGTGTAATCAGGGCAATGGACAATACTCCAAACGCGATTACCCAGCATGTTTTTTTGCGAAATGGTTTATGCAAAGACTGGCACAGTGTTGATCAAATGCTAATATATGCAAAGAGAAAATAATCCCATTATACCCCAGGAGCATTGAATTTGATCAAGTTTGCATACCATACCTTTTACAAAGGATAATTAGCTCTTTTTCGCCACCTTGTCCCTCTGATATGCACACTAGATATCTTGGTATAATGTTATTATTTTCTTTGGAATATATTGCATTTGAACTACACTGTGCTTTCCAAAAAACCTTGCTGTAATCGCGTTTGGAGCATTGTCCAATCATCTGACTATCCTTCTTATCTCGGTGCATATCTGAGTGAGCAAGTTTAGAAGCCATATGTGTGTGTATTTTTCTAGTACATATCTTTCAGAAATAAACCCCCTCCTTTGGGTCCTCAATTCCTTTTATTTTTCTAGGCCAGGGGTGGGCAATTAATTTTCCCATGGGGCCGCATGAGAAATTGGGATGGTTTTAGAGGGCCGGACTAATATAATTAACTCAGTTTTACCCAATACTGTATATAACATATATACTATCCCTTCAGATACAAACAGTAAGTTGCGGACTGTGTGACCCCTCGTGGACCTGCACGCACACATATCCTTTTTTTCTCTGGCAGCACACAGGTGTCACACGGATCGCACACTGATGTGATCTGTGTGACATCAGTGTGACAAATACCAGAGAAAACACAGGTCTTTTTAATAAAAAGATTTTCTATATTTACCTCTCTCCAGCGCTGCTGTCTCTGACTCTGCTGCCTCCCGCTCCTTATCGCTTGTAAGTATACTCACTGAATATTCACTGGAGTGAGCAGCTGGAAGAAGGGACAGTGCTGGGGACCGCATCGCTGGGTGAGTATACAGGTGTGTGTATGTTGAGAACCTGGAAGCCGGAGCATCTCGGGGACTTGTCACAGTTCCCAATGAACTCTCATGAACCCGACGACATATTGACGACACCAGGGCGCGCGCGTGTGTGTCACAGAGAAAGTGCCGGCAGGAAACAGAGGACAGATTCCTGCGTTCCGCTGCTTCACTGTGCGGTGCTGCAGTATCTGTCCTCTGTTCCTTGCCGGCACGCAGCGTGTGATGAGGGCAATCTGACCACGGGCCGGCCGGAGCCTGGAGCTACGGACAACAGGTCAGATTGCCCTCATCAGTGACCGGCCAGTAAGGATGCCCAGAGCCAGGCGGGCCGGTCACAGAGAGTAGGCGGGCCGGATGTGGCCCGCGGGCCGCCCCTTGCCTAGGTCTGCTCTAGGCCATAAAAGGTGATCCTACAATATAATTTTGGGGATATTATATTTAACATGTTTACTAAATGGTAACACCGATGTTTCGATCCATGATCCATGAACCATAAAGTCATGGGTTGTTCATGGGTAAACAAAACCGAACAGGACCAAAGCCGCTAAACAGCACTCACCATGACGCCTCTCGATGTCTGCTCGGATGCTGGCGAGGAGTTCACTGGACTTATAGCGCAGGTCTGCCAGTTTCTTCCGGATTTGGGTTGTGGATCGCTCCACCCCAAATCTACGGGCCAGGCCTCTGCTAATTAGCCTCAGCACAGCCTGCTTGTGAAGCATGGGATGTTCATGCTCTGCCTCACAAAAATAATCTTTTTTTATCATCATCCGAATCAGATAATGCACCTCAACAGGCCCCCATGGAGAACTGCGTCTCCTGGCCGCCATGTTCCCGCCTCTGAGCATGTACGCCGCCCAACAGACTTCAAAGGCGACGTGAGTAACGTCATCACGTCACGTTCTGAACAACGTCGCAGTAGCGATCCCGCTAGCGGTCTCGATCTCAACAAGCCGCTCGAACCGCGTCACAGTAGCGTTCCCATTCGTGAAACTAGCGGTCTGAATAAAGCTAGAACAGAATCACAGTAGCGTTCCTGTCTGAGATATCGGCTGTAACCGAGTCAGACAGCAAATTGCATAGATAGCACTTAAATCATTGATTTATGTTTGTGTATTGGATTTTTATGTTAGAAGGACTAGTATTAACAGTGCCCACACCAGCGGTCACTTCTGGCCGGCGACGCTACTGCGTTCCCGGCAGACGGAGGCGCAGCTGTGCTGACGCGGTTAGAGCGGGCTAGCTGACAATGAGACCGCAAGCGGGATCGCTACTGCGACGCTGTTCATAACGTGACGTGATGACGTTGCTCCCGTCGTCTTTGAAGTCTGGTGGGCGGCGTGGATGTTTTACTATGCCCAGAGGCGGGAACATGGCGGCAAGGAGGCGCTCTTCTCCCTGGGGGTCTGTGGAGGTTCACTATCTAGTGAAAATGGTGGTAAAACTGGATTACCTTTGTGAGGCCCCCCGTGAGCATCCCATACTGCATAAGCAGGCAGTGCTGGAGAAGATCAGGAGAGGCCTGTCCCGTCGATTTGGGCTGGAGCGGTCCACAACCCAAATCAGAAAGAAGGTGGCGGATCTGCGATACAGGTCAAGTGATCTGTTCGCCAGTATCCGGGCAGACATCATGAGGCGTCGTGGTGAGTGTTGTTTTGCGGCTTTGGCCTGGTTTGGTTTTGTTAACCCCTAAACAACACCAGACAAAGCAAATAAAAAACAATTTATATACCTTACGGTCGCGCTACAGTGGAATAGGGTCACGGAGGCGTGTACGTTGTTCAGTTCCGCCGGCGCCTCTTTCAGCCATCTCCGTCCTCCTATTCCACAGCAGCGCGACGGCTAGGTAAGTTATATAAAGTATTTTTTATGTTGTCACAGCAGCCAGGGCTCTTATATACAGCATGTTAGAATGCAGTATATAATGGCAGTATATAATGGCCTTAGGGGTACTTTGCACGCTGCGACATCGCAAGCTGATGCCGCGATGCCGAGCGCGATAGTCCACGCCCCCCTCGCAGCTGCGATATCCTTGTGATAGCTGTCGTAGCGAACATTATAGCTACGGCACCTTCACATGGACTCACCTGTCCTGGGACGTCGCTCTGGTTGGTGACCCGCCTCCTTATTAAGGGGGCGGGTCGTACGGACTCACTGCGACGTCACACGGCAGGCTGCCAATAGGAGCGGAGGGGCGTAGATGAGCGGGATGTAAACATCCCGCCCACCTTTTTCCTTCCACATATCCTACGGGAGCCGCGGTGACGCCGATAGGAAATTTTCCTCGCTCTTGCGTCTTCACACACAGCGATGTGTGCTGCCGCAGGAACGATGAACAACATCGGACCGTCGCGTCAGCGTAATTATGGATTACGCCGACGCTACAACGATGATACGATTACGATGCTTTATGCACTTGTTAATCGTGTCATCTAGGCTTCACACACTACGATGTCTTAAAATCTGAATAGTTATGTCTGTTTAAAAAATGAAAGGGAAAGTAATGTAACTTGTCGCACATACGATGGGGGCGTGTCACATCGCATACGATATTGTATGCAGAATTGTATGGTGTAAAGCGGGCTTAAGCCGTGGAGGCCTGGAGTTATCCGCTCAATAGAAGTTTTCTCCTATACCTAGGACCACCCCCAGCTGCACCACCACCGCAACCGGCTCCACCATCTCCTGGTCCAGGATCAGCTGCGTCTACCCCACCTCCACCTGCTGCACCATCTCCTGCTGGGCCACCCTCTCCTTCTCCAAACCCATCACCTGCTGCAACCCCATCACTTCAATCAACCCCATCACCACCTTACACCCTGTCTCCTCATCATTCACTGTCTCCCGATGCCTTTTCCCCCGCATCAGTTGGTGAGTTTGGTGCAGGCTACCCTTCCTGTAATTTATGCACATAACATGGTGTCCCTACAAGTTGGAAAGGATACATGGATGTTAAAATGATGGTGGGCTGTTGTGTACTAATAATTGATTTGTGTTCCCTAGCCACAGGATCTGGTTGGGCCGTCAGCGCCTCAGAGGATGAAGGTGATGAACCACAAAACCGTGAGTGGTCAACAAAAAACATATACCTGTCAGTTCGATGTTTGAACAAGCCTGGTTAACTTTTACCATTCCCTCCACAGAAATCCCCACACTACAGGACCTGATCGAGTCAAACACGCAGATGCTGGAATCACATAGGCGTCTGTCGCAAGCCATACGCCGACAAGGCGATTTGTTAAACCAGTTTGTGGCAAGCCAACCACAGGGCCACTAAATGTCTTATTATTTGTTGTAAACAGGTTTTTTTTTTTTTTTTTTAATACACATAAATCTTTCAAGTTTATATTCGGTGTTGTGTCAATTTTTTGAAAAACCTTTCAAACAGGGGTTGGGAACCTTTTTACTGCCGGGGGACATTTGTAATTTTCTACCAACCTTCGGGGACCACTAAAAATTTTCAACTTGAAATCGACCTGGCTATATTTGGTCAATGAATTAATTAACTCACCCAAGTGGTGGCTGTAGCGACTGTGATGTTTGGTGATATTGATCATTTTGTTGCTCACAACTGCTTTTCCAGGTTTGTCTTGGTCTGGAGAGGCTGGGGGCATACACATCACAGGAGAAGCTGGGGCATCTACATCACAGGAGACACGGAGGCATATACATCCCAGGAGAGGCTGCGTCATATACATCCCATAAGAGTATGGGGCATATATATCACCCTGAGCAGTAGTTGGCAGCACAAAGAGCACTGTGCCGCCCTGGCAAAACCAGGGTGTCACAGAGGTCTGCATCCATGTTTTTGATGCTGATTTCCCTCTCCCTTGGGGAGGTTCCCACACACAAACACACACCAGCCAATCAGACCCCACTCACCCCCTCCCCACGAAAACGGGAGGACATCAAGACTGTAGAGTGGCAACAAGGTTTTTTTTTTTTTTCAATGATCTTGACTGTCCAGGGGATATATAATGTAATGTAATGTATAATATATATCTGTTTTGGTTTCTGTGTGTGCATATACGTATTCATATAAATATGTATGTGTACATGAATGAATGTTTACATAAGAGTACACGGATGTATATGCATGTCGGTGTATATATATTTATGGAGATGAACACGCATGTGTATACATATTTACAAACTGCTTAGTAGTGAAACAATGACAAAAAAAGCAGTGGTAAAGTAAAACAAAAATTTTATTGCACGTATCAATACAGAAAATAAAAAGTAGGGTATCAGTAGGCAACTATAACATATGCTTCGCAAACTATAATATCTGCTGCTGCCAAGTAACAGCACCTGGACCATTAAAATATTCACAGTACTTTTCACGGCAGGTCTTCGCATCAAGCGTGTTTCTGCCGTGTGCAAATGTTTGCAGGTCTGCAATAGCAGCAGTGTCTTGACGCCATTCACCGGGCTCCACTGCCCCATTGGCTGTATTCACAGAGTCCCCAAAGCCTGGTGGACTGTACGCAACAGTATCGCGCTGGCGTAGAAAGTTGTGCAACACGCAACACGCCAGCACAACAGAGTCTATTGACTGTAGCTTCAAGTTAATAGACATGTGGAACACTCTAAAGCGATTTGCCATAATACCAAAGGCATTTTCTACAACACGTCGCGCCCTTGATAAACGATAATTATAAATATGTCTTTCATTCGTAAGAGTTTTCTGGGGGAATGGTTTGATTAGATTTGGAAGAAGCGGGAAGGCTTCATCGCCGATAAAAACAAAATTAAGGTTGCCAGTAGTCTGAGAGTTTGGAGGCAAGTTCAGGTCACCGTTCAGCAATCGCTCTCCAAAACGTGTGTGCTCCAAAACACCACCATCGGAAACCCTACCGTTCATGCCAACATCAACATTTATGAATTCGTAGTTGGCGTTAACAAGGGCCATCAGGATGATGCTGAAATATCCTTTATAGTTATAGAAATAGGATCCGGAGTTGTGGGGTTGGGTGATGCGCACATGTTTCTTGTCCAATGCCCCACCGCAGTTCGGGAACTGCCAAGTTTGTTCAAAATCAGAAGCAATTTTTTTCCATTCATCCTGTGTTTTTGGAAACCGCACGTAGGAACGTAGACTTTCAACAATCGCTCTGCATGTCTCTGGAATTAGACCGCTCAGAAGGGATTTTGATACTGCTGCTGAAAAATGCAGGTCCTGCAGTGAGCGGCCAGTGGCTAGGAATCTCAGCGTGACTGCCAATCTTTCGTCTACAGGGACAGCAGCACGCATCAGTGTATCTTTCCGCTGAATGAGTGGCGTAACCATTTCCAGCAACATTTTGAAGGACTCCTCTGTCATCCGCAGATAGTTTCGGAAATCTTGAGGATCCTTGCCATGAAGCTGTCGCAGAAGTTGGATGTGGGATATTTCGGACCTCTTCAGCAACCACTCTCTGGTCCACATGCGACGTTTTAGTTTGGAACGCCTCTCAAGCATCCTTGCATTATCTCGTCGCCGTGATTCTTCCATCAGCAATGCAGCAACAACAGCACGCTCTGCATCGGTCATGATGTGGAAACTGCAAAAATACAATGTAAAGATGAGGGAAGTTGCAACAAAATCATTACACATGTACATGTTAAATGTCAATGACAACTGTATTTCCATGTTGAGATCAGATACTGCACGGACCTCCAGTATGGGTGTTTGCACAGAAGGCAAGCCCTCCATTTGGTAGCCAGTGTAGAAGCATGACAACAATACACAATAGGAGTTATGGATTGCACATGTCCTAAAATAAAATGGAAACTCTATAAAAATGAGAATGTGATTGCTACAAAAATCTGAATGTGATCGCTAAAAAAATGATGCTTACCGTAATATATATTGACTGTATAGTATTGCAGACCAGCACGCTCAAATGCTAGGCAGAAAATGGCCGCCCATGCTAAAATGTCCGCCCATGCTAAAGGGAATGTACAGTAGGCCTCCATTTCCTTTTCATAGTACCAAAAAAAACAAGTTAAACCGCACTAGTGTTTGTAGGACGTGGCAGAAAATGGCCGCCCATACTAAAATGGCCGCCCATGCGAAATGTACAGTAAATTTAGCATAATCGCAGAGTTAATTAAGTAGTTTGAAGTAGTAACAACGGAATCGCTACAGAGACCTCAAATGATTTGGCAGCCTGATCGCAGATTCCTATAAAGTAGCAACAACGGAATCGCTACAGAGACCTCAAATGTGAAAGGGGGAAAAAAAGGAATCGCTAAAAAAATTCATACATATTTGAGACCCAGTAACTTACCTTGTAGATGGTGAGTATTGTAGAGAAGCTGTATTGATAGATAAACCAGTGTAGAGTCACCGCACGTCCCCAAAGACCAGCAAGGTTGTTCTACAGAACAGAAATAAGTTGCCTTCTATTCACTCAAAGCCACCAATCAGAAACGCTACAGCGACCACCAATCGGAGGTAAGGGGGCGGGAAAGGGAACGCTATAGCACGCCTACAGGCTGGGCTCGAAGTTGCTAGTGATGTCGTTGTAAAGGTTTCAAACACACGGATGTATGCTGCACAGCGGGAAAAAAAGGACCTAGGAATGGTCCTGAACGATTTGTAGCGATCAGCAACTTCACAGCAGGGGCCGGGTCGCTGATGTGATTCACACACTGCAACATCGCAAACAACATCGCTATTGCGTCACAAAACCGGTGACGTTACAGCGATGTCATTTGAGATGTTGCAGTGTGTAAACCCAGCTTAACACACAGGATAGGATTAGATACACAGACGTGCAGACAGTATCACACAGGATAGGATTAGATACACAGATCAGCAGACAGTATCACACAGCAGAGGATTAGATACACAGCCGTGCAGACAGTATCACACAGGAGAGGATTAGATACACAGCTCAGCAGACAGTATCACACGATAGGATTAGATACAGAGCCCTGCAAACAGTATCACACAGAAGAGGATTAGATACATAGCTCAGCAGACAGTATCACACAACATAGCCGTGCAGACAGTATCACACGATACAGCCGTGCAGACAGTATCACATGATAGGATTAGATACATAGCCGTGCAGACAGTATCACACGATAGGATTAGATACACAGTCCTGCAGACAGTATCACACAGGAGAGGATTAGATACACTGCTCAGCAGACAGTATCACACAACATAGGATTAGATACACAGCTGTGCAGACAGTATCACACGATAGGATTAGATACATAGCCGTGCAGACAGTATCACACAGGATAGGATTAGATACACAGCTCTGCAGACAGTATCACACAGGATAGGATTAGATACACAGCTGTGCAGACAGTATCACACGATAGGATTAGATACATAGCCGTGCAGACAGTATCACACAGGATAGGATTAGATACACAGCTCAGCAGACAGTATCACACAGGATAGGATTAGATACACAGCTCAGCAGACAGTATCACACAGGAAAGGATTAGATACACAGCTCAGCACACCATATCACACAGCAGAGGATTAGATACACGGCTTTGCAGACATCACACAGTATAGGATTAGATACAAAGCTCAGCAGACAGTATCACACGATAGGATTAGATACACAGCCCTGCAGACAGTATCACACAGGAGAGGATTAGATACACTGCTCAGCAGACAGTATCACACAACATAGGATTAGAAACATAGCTGTGCAGACAGTATCACACGATAAGATTAGATACATAGCTGTGCAAACAGTATTACACAGGATAGGATTAGATACACAGCTCTGCAGACAGTATCACACAGGATAGGATTAGATACACAGCTCAGCAGACAGTATCACACAGGAGAGGATTAGATACACAGCTCAGCACACCATATCACACAGCAGAGGATTAGATACACGGCTTTGCAGACATCACACAGTATAGGATTAGATACACAGCTCAGCAGACAGTATCACACAATAGGATTAGATACACAGCCCTGGAGACAGTATCACACAGGAGAGGATTAGATACAAAGCTCAGCAGACAGTATCACACAGCATAGGATTAGATACACAGCCGTGCAGACAGTATCACACGATAGGATTAGATACACAGCCGTGCAGACAGTATCACACAGGATAGGATTAGATACACAGCTCTGCAGACAGTATCACACAGGATAGGATTAGATACACGGCTCAGCAGACAGTATCACACAGGAGATTAGATACACAGCTATGCAGACAGTATCACACAGGATAGGATTAGATACACAACCATGCAGACAGTATCACCGGTACACACACAGGTACTCACATGCAGTGTCGCGCACGCACACACACACACACACACACAATCACCCCAGATGGGGAACTTGTGCCACACACACACACACACACAATCACCCCTGATGGGGACCTTGTGCCACACACACACACACACACACACACACACACACACACACACACAATCACGCCTGATGGGGACCTTGTGCCCAAACACACACACACAAACACTCACCCCTGATAGGGACCTTGTGCCACACACACAATCACCCCTGATGGGGACCTTGTGCCACACACACACACACACACAAACACACATCACCCCTGATGGGGACTTTGTGCCACACACACACATCACCCCTGATGGGGACTTTGTGCCACACACACACACACACACACACACACACACACACATCACCCCTGATGGGGACCTTGTGCCAAAGACATACACACACACACATCACCCCTGATGGGGACCTTGTGCCACACACACACACACACACACACACACACACACAATCACCCCTGATGGGGATCTTGTGCCACACACACACACACACACACACACACACACATCACCCCTGATGGGGACCTTGTGCCACACACACACACACACACACACACATCACCCCTGATGGGGACCTTGTGCCACACACACACACACACACACACACAATCACCCCTGATGGGGACCTTGTGCCACACACACACACATCACCCCTGATGGGGACCTTGTGCCACACACACACACACACACACACACACACACAATCACCCCTGATGGGGACCTTGTTCCACACACACACACACACACATCACCCCTGATGGGGACCTTGTGCCACACACACACACACAATCACCCCTGATGGGGACCTTGTGCCACAGACATACACACACACAATCACCCCTGATGGGGACCTTGTGCCCCACACACACACACACATCACCCCTGATGGGGACCTTGTGCCACACACACACACACACACACACACACATCACCCCTGATGGGGACCTTGTGCCACACACACACACACACACACACACACATCACCCCTGATGGGGACCTTGTGCCACACACACACACACACACACACACACACACACAATCACCCCTGATGGGGACCTTGTGCCACACACACACACATCACCCCTGATGGGGACCTTGTGCCACACACACACACACACAATCACCCCTGATGGGGACCTTGTGCCACACACACACACATCACCCCTGATGGGGACCTTGTGCCGTGCCACACCACACACACACACACACACACACACAATCACCCCTGATGGGGACCTTGTGCCACACACACACACATCACCCCTGATGGGGACCTTGTGCCACACACACACACACACACACGTCATTGGAGACGGTAACAGCGGGGGGGGGGGGCGGCGGCAGTAGCTGGGGCAGAGCAGGGGCTGGGGAGAACGGAGGGATGGGATGTCATCGGAGACGGTAACGGGGGGAGGAGGGAGGGGAGGGGAAGCGGCCTGTACTCACACATCCCGGCGGTTGACCGGGGTAAAGTGGAGCAAACAGCACACGCTGTGAGCTCCACAATAATGGCGCTGATCTCCTCCCTCTACTGTGATCTGGACAGCCCAGGGGGCGCGTCCAGGTCACAGCAGACGCCCACTGTAACGTTAGTGAATGGGGTCGGATCCCGACTACTGTTCTCTATGCACAGGGGCTGCCATAAAGGTAGTTACACACACAGCAAATCCTATTGTCGTTACACACACAGCAAATCCAGCATGGCAGCCCCCAGTGCTTCCAGTAAAATAAGAATTACATAAAAACTAAATAAGCTGCGATTTTCATTTTGTATTAGAAATACTTGATTTCATAATCACTATTTTTAATACAAAAATAAAAAACCGCGATAACTTCCCTTTAAAGAAAGGTCTCTTTAATCCTGTTGGAGAAAGAAAATCAGAAACAAGACCCAAGAAAACAATAACAGCATGGGAAGAAAATGGGGGTTCAAGATGGCAAATAACATTACATGTGGCTGATCAAGCCATACATGGTAGATTGGACCCCTAGGGAAAAAAAACACCTTAAGGGGGCTTTACACGCAACGACATCGCTAACGAGATGTCGTTGGGGCCACGGAATTCATGACGCACATCCGGTCTCATAAGCGACGTCGTTGCGTGTAACACATATGAGCAACCGCTAACTATGTAAAATACTCACCAAATCATTGATTGTTGGTACGTCGCCCATTTCCCAAATATCGTTGCTCGTTCAGGACGCAGGTTGTTCGTCGTTCCTGAGGCAGCACACATCGCTACGTATGACACCCCAGGAACGACGAACAACACCGTACCTGCATCCTCTGGCAACGAGGTAGGCATGACTTTCCTGCGGCTGCTCTCCGCCCCTCCTCTTCAATTGGACGCGTGCCGTGTGACGCCGCACAAACCGCCCCCTTAGAAAAGAGGCTGTTCGCCGCCCACAGCGGCGTCGCTAGGAAAGTAAGTATAGTGTGACGGGTACTAGCGATAGTGTGCGCCACAGGCAGCGATTTGCCTGTGACGCACAAACGACGGGGGCGGGTGCTTTCACGAGTGACATCGCTAGCGATGTTACTGCGTGTAAAGCAGCCTTAAGATTAGATTATTGTGTTGCAGAGGCAACTGATAACCTGCTGCCAAACAATAAAAAGACCTGATGATCATGATAGTGAAAAATGTGGGGGACGCAGAACGACCACACACGTTACGCCGCACGCCTGTGGCTTCCTCAGGGGTGAATGGAATCTTATTTATCCTATCGTGAATTTAGTGCATGTTGGGGGATGGTGTGATTCCATACAGGAACTCATGATGGAATTTTACCCTGTCTGGATTTTTTAAATGTCTTTATATGTTCGTGTTGTTTTGATTGTTGGTGTTTTTAAGAAAGTACTTAATGATCTCATACATTTGTGGTGATCCCAATTGCTATACACACTGAAGATGTTGCAAGTGACATGATCAGTGAGCAATGTGATATAGAGAATAAAAGAAAGTTCTGTGATATTTATAACCCCAAGACAGCAAGTGTGGTGCTTGGGAGTTATGGTTAAACCACCCAAGGTAAATCATTATCGGCTTTAGGTAGATTAGTAGTAGGGGGAGGAAACCCGAGATGTTCATTTCTGGAAAGATTCAGTTTCAAATAGAGGAATGACCTGATGTTAGAGACAAGCAGACAATCTCTGGTAATTTGTATTAGGTGGGAGTGTTGTCTGGAGAAGAGGTGTATATTTAAGTGTCATCAGCATAGTTGATACTGGAAACCAATCCTCTGATGGTTTGTTCCATAACCGGAGAAGAGGGGGACCTAGGACAGAGCCTTGATGAACCCCAATAGTAAGGGCAAGATAAAAGGAGTAAGAGCCAGCGAAAGAGCTCCTCCTAATTCTCCGTTCTCACCGTTTAATATTTCTTTATGGCACCCATCTCTTTGGACTGTGTTTTATTAATATCTACGGAAGAATTTTTTGTGCTTTTCTTTGTGGTTACACCAGTAGGGAAACTGAAGAAATAGGTCAAAATAGTGGTATAAGAAAGTTTGAGGACTAATGTAACAAACTGGTCTAATCAGTTAGAATAGATATTGTTCAAAATGATAATCCAGTCAGTGATTTGTCTGCTAAATACCATATCAAGACAAAGTACAGCTCAGTGGGAACATGATGTAAGGTTTATTACGATTTACTCTTACTATTACTCTTCCTATGTCATCTCCCTCTCCGCCCACCCTGCATTACTCCCTATTGTTAGTAAGCCACAAATATTGCAACCACCTAGAGGTAGTTCTGCTTTTTAAAGCACCACTCCAGTATCTATATTTATTTTACCGCTGGAGTGGTGCCACTAACCTCAGTTTACTGCCCCTAGTATTATACTCACTAGCCGGTTTGTGACCGCCGGATTGTTCCTGTGTTTGCTGGGTGATCCGGAAGTCACATTTTGATGTAAGTCTATGCGAGGGAGAACAGGGCCCTTATAGATTTGCATTGAGAGCTTGTGACCGTTAGCTGTGACTTCTCATTTGGAAGCTGAGGACACAAGATGGCGGCGCCAGGAAGAGCAGCAGACAGTGACAGGTAGGTATAATACTTGGGAGGTTCAGGGAACTTAGATTAGTGCCACAGCTCCAGCATTGGAATAAGGACGCTGGATTAGTACTTTAAATCCCTCAATGAGTAATTGCTGTTTGTCTGTTTTTTTGATGTTGCAGATTTTCTGCACTTAATGAGTTAATTTTGTCTTATTACACTACAGATTTTTTTATATATAATACTGATATATATATATATATATATACACATATACGTGTGTGTATATATATATATATATATATATATATATATATATATATATATATATATATATATATATGTGTGTGTGTGTGTGTGTGTGTGTATACAGTTAGGTCCAGAAATATTTGGACAGTGACACAATTTTCGCGAGTTGGGCTCTGCATGCCACCACATTGGATTTGAAATGTAACCTCTACAACAGAATTCAAGTGCAGATTGTAACGTTTAATTTGAAGGTTTGAACAAAAATATCTGATAGAAATTGTAGGAATTGTACACATTTCTTTACAAACACTCCACATTTTAGGAGGTCAAAAGTAATTGGACAAATAAACCAAACCCAAACAAAATATTTTTATTTTCAATATTTTGTTGCGAATCCTTTGGAGGCAATCACTGCCTTAAGTCTGGAACCCATGGACATCACCAAACGCTGGGTTTCCTCCTTCTTAATGCTTTTCCAGGCCTTTACAGCCGCAGCCTTCAGGTCTTGCTTGTTTGGGGGTCTTTCCGTCTTAAGTCTGGATTTGAGCAAGTGAAATGCATGCTCAATTGGGTTAAGATCTGGTGATTGACTTGGCCATTGCAGAATGTTCCACTTTTTTGCACTCATGAACTCCTGGGTAGCTTTGGCTGTATGCTTGGGGTCATTGTCCATCTGTACTATGAAGCGCCGTCCGATCAACTTTGCGGCATTTGGCTGAATCTGGGCTGAAAGTATATCCCGGTACACTTCAGAATTCATCCGGCTACTCTTGTCTGCTGTTATGTCATCAATAAACACAAGTGACCCAGTGCCATTGAAAGCCATGCATGCCCATGCCATCACGTTGCCTCCACCATGTTTTACAGAGGATGTGGTGTGCCTTGGATCATGTGCCATTCCCTTTTTTCTCCAAACTTTTTTCTTCCCATCATTCTGGTACAGGTTGATCTTTGTCTCATCTGTCCATAGAATACTTTTCCAGAACTGAGCTGGCTTCATGAGGTGTTTTTCAGCAAATTTAACTCTGGCCTGTCTATTTTTGGAATTGATGAATGGTTTGCATCTAGATGTGAACCCTTTGTATTTACTTTCATGGAGTCTTCTCTTTACTGTTGACTTAGAGACAGATACACCTACTTCACTGAGAGTGTTCTGGACTTCAGTTGATGTTGTGAACGGGTTCTTCTTCACCAAAGAAAGTATGCGGCGATCATCCACCACTGTTGTCATCCGTGGACGCCCAGGCCTTTTTGAGTTCCCAAGCTCACCAGTCAATTCCTTTTTTCTCAGAATGTACCCGACTGTTGATTTTGCTACTCCAAGCATGTCTGCTATCTCTCTGATGGATTTTTTTCTTTTTTTTCAGCCTCAGGATGTTCTGCTTCACCTCAATTGAGAGTTCCTTAGACCGCATGTTGTCTGGTCACAGCAACAGCTTCCAAATGAAAAACCACACACCTGTAATCAACCCCAGACCTTTTAACTACTTCATTGATTACAGGTTAACGAGGGAGACGCCTTCAGAGTTAATTGCAGCCCTTAGAGTCCCTTGTCCAATTACTTTTGGTCCCTTGAAAAAGAGGAGGCTATGCATTACAGAGCTATGATTCCTAAACCCTTTCTCTGATTTGGATGTGTAAACTCTCATATTGCAGCTGGGAGTGTGCACTTTCAGCCCATATTATATATATAATTGTATTTCTGAACATGTTTTTGTAAACAGCTAAAATAACAAAACTTGTGTCACTGTCCAAATATTTCTGGACCTAACTGTATGTGTATATATATATATATATATATATATATAAAAATATATATAAATATTATATAAATTATGTATGCCATTGAAGGTGCTTTTGTTTTTGATACTTCATGGTATTTGTCTTTTGACAAAACTGTATTGATATAGTAATATGCAGATCACATGCATTATTATATATAGCGAAGCGTACCCATGAGAGAAATTAATGTTGAAGTTTTCAGAAATGCAACACAAGTCAATATGTGCTGAAAAGCCAATTGGCATGAGGTTTCTAGAAATCCCCTCCACGCTGATGGATCTGTAAGATGAAAGGCTCATTAACCTAACATAATCCTCATGGGGCAGTAAGGGGATAAAGCAGCTAGTACTAGGAGACCACACTACACTCCATAATCTCCAGGTACTGAGAATGAGTAATGAGCGAGAACTATGTACTCAAAGCGAGCAGGTCGGACGCTCCGACTGGCTCGTCGTCTCTAGTAATAAAAATATTATTATTATTATTTATATAGCGCCAACATATTCCGCAGCACATTACAGAATAACTCAATTCAAAAGGAGTGTGGTCCCTGCTCGCAAGTTTACAATCTAAGGGTATGTGCGCAGGCTGCGTTCTGGCTTTACAAATTTTAGCGTTTTGTTACTGCATGTGCGTTTCAAAATGCATCCACAACGCTGCGTTTTGGATGCATTTTGAATGCAGAATTGATGTGTTCTGGATGCTTGCTCTCCCACAGAGAGAGTGGTAAAAGCATCCAAAACGCACAAAAGAGGTGACATGTTGCTTTTTTTAAACGCATCGTTTTTGTCAAATATTTGGCATCCAAAACGCTGCGTTTAAAAACACAACGTGCGCATGGAGTTTACCTAATTCTCATAGATTTTGCTGGGGACGCACAACGCATGCATTACACAGCGTTTTTAACTGCAGCGTAAAACGCATGAAAAAACACAACGTGCGCACACAGCCTAAGTTTACTGAGGTATAATGGAAGTCAATGGGGAAACTCAACCATTTTTCCAGAAAACTCTTCCAGAAAAATTGTCTGGTTGTTTTTTGTAACCCCCACCCCCACACCCATTGACCCATTATATTTGGAACTAGAGTCGAGTATGTACGAGCGTCAATCCTGCTCATTTCAATTACTAAGCACTCGAGCATCTTAGTGCTTGGTCATCACTAGTGAGAACTTTAGCGATGCTGGGGGATGTAGTGTGGCCTATGTACCGCTCACTGTGAAGGCTCAATACACTGAATTTGCTGGGTCTTCCCATAGTTATTTCATTTTGTGCCCTGACTGCTCCTCACTCTGGCTGCTCAGTGTCCACACTAAGAAGGTTTAGTGCCGATTTAATCAGCCAAAAACACCGAGCCATCAGAGCAGTCCTTACAGGTGTTTACAAATGGGGAGGATTATCAGAACATAAATTACACAGTGGACTATTGCCTTATAGCTCACAATACATTTAGTCATTCATAAACTATTGTGGTTACCTTGAATGTTCAAAAGAATGCCCAAATTGGTGATTGCAATATACAATACTCAATAAAGATTCCCCAATATATAATAAATGCACATCCTTAAGTATCTTAAAATAGAATAAAAAAAAAAATCTATTATTATTGACACATTATTAGCTTACAAAGAATAAGAGATGTAATTTATAACTCTTGAAGTCCAACAAAGTTTGCAAAAAAAGACCATAACTTATGATATTGGCAACATGCCAACACATGGAGAACTGGTATAAGTAGGGTAAAATGAAACAACCCCTCAGCATAACCTATGAGGACATCCCAGTAAGAGTTAGTTTACACAGATACGTTTACACAATGCAACCTTAACTCACAACCATTAACTATGTCCAACAAGTGTCTATGTAGGACAGTAGTGATCGTAACATTGTGCACAGTGTTCACACAGATGATCCGAAGTGTACTTCACATCCCATAAGTGATATTATTTATTTTAATTACAAAAATTCATAAAGTATTTGACAAACCATTTTAACTGCCTAATGACACGGCTTTTTGTATTTTTACAATCAATATAGTACTGTGAAGGATGGTTTGTGGGATGAGTTTTACTTCTGAATGACATCATCCATTTTGTTCATATGATGTAATGGTAAGTGAGGAAAAAGAATTCCAAGTGTGGCGCAATAACAGAAAAAAGTGAGTCTGCATTGGTTTTTTTTGCTTTTTTTCCCCTCTGTCTCTTCATTAGGATACATAGGAAATCATGAAAAAATTTGCTCCTCCTCTGTAGGATACACCCACCAACCGAAGACAAGCGCGTCAGTTTTAGCTTAGTGTCCATAGGTGTCAGACATGGGGTTGCATTCAGGCCCGTTTCTACCTCAGGTTTGTTTATTAATAATTTCCCTTTCTTTCAGATATGTATTGTGATTGGGCAACAGAGTGGAGTTGTCAATCTGTCCTGACACAGAGACCAAAAGCACAGTGTGGAGTTGTCAATACGCCTCTCTGGTCTATGAGGCACTCTAAACCCCTAACACATCAAGAGAGTGTATGGGGCTTCCATGCAGATTGGTCCTTGCCACCATATTCATGCCTACTCTCCTTCCTGAGCCTGACTGTGCAGGGAGGGCAGACAGATTTGATTCCTTACAACCTCCCAACAGACAGTTCTCGAAAGTCTGATCAACATCTTCATTTTGCGAAGAAGGATTTCGGGATCTTCAGGACAGGTATCCCACCTTGTCCATAGGTCCCAGCATGCAATTGAGTTCTTCGGGGGGTTTTTTTGTTTTGTTTTTTTTTTGACATGACAAAAAAAATGAGATGAAGGAATGTCTCACATGGGATCCTATTTTTCCAAAGCTTTCCCTTCTGCGCCACTTAATCTCGGATCAATGATTGTCTGCGCCTCTCAGGCCCTGTAAATAGCTACACATACAAAATTTAGTCCCCATGCCTACTCCTGCTGTGGGGCCATGCCCTCGGCCATCCTATCAGATGTGCGCAGGCTTTTTGCGCTGCCTTTTTGTCCCGGCGCAGACCATCATCAATTAATCAGGCTGCTCCCCTTCTCATTGTGTGGGAACATTGCGTGCAGTTTATTATTTTTTTTCCCTGCGCCTCTCCTCCTTCTCCCTCGCTCTCCCTCCAGAGCCATTACTGTTCAACGCCTGTGTCACACGACGTACCTATAGACAGCTTAAACTTGCAGATCATTGTCTAGTATTCACGTGCTGTATCCCCCAGCACTGAATCTCAGGCTTCAGCACCAGGGTAAGGTGTTATGGTTCTGTCAATACCTCACTCAACCCTTATGCCTCCAACAGAACCCTGAGTAGCATTTCCCTCAGGAGCCCCACTGCCCGCTAGGAGCATGCAACCTTTTCCCCTTTTCAGGAGGATGACGCATGTTATTCAAAGGCAAACTTATGGTCAAAACCATTAGTGTGCAGTGGGTGATCCCACTGGCCTTCCCATCTGTCCTTCGTTCACCTCACTGCTAGACTCCCTTGCTCTTGGCTCAGGAACGTCTACAGCCAGTTACTGAATGTCCATTCCCTCTGGGCCGCTACTCTGCTCAGATATTGGTCTGTTTTGACCTCAGCGTCCAGACCTTGACCACCGTTTTGGCACATTCCTTTGCCGACAAGAGCCTGGTACTTTGCCCACCTTCCACAATGAGACGGATGCACCATCTACCACGATCCATGTCTAATTGTAGCAGTGGTCCTTGGGTTCTGTTCACTATCCTGTGAGTCAGACCCATCATCTACTACGAACCACATTGTTGTTTAAAATAGCGGTCCTAGTGCACTGTCCACAATTCAGCGAGTCAGAGCCCCCATCATCTACAAACCACATGACAAATCGCAGTGGTCCAAGTACTCTGTCCACTATCTGGTAAGTCAGACCTACTGGCTAACATATGTAAAAAAAACAACCCCCCTCCTATAAACAGTACTTTATTCAATATACTTTAAAAAAGACACAATTTTAGACCAATAAGGTTGAATAATTCCGCTTTCATCTGCAGAGAAAATTGCAGGCTCAGCGTGATCCGTGACAAAAGGCGGGCGACGACTTATGATGTTCCTAACACGTCATAAGTCATTAAGAGGTTAGTCACATAACTGAAACATAATTCATTATTTTTTTCCACTAATCATGAATATGTACTAACTCCAACTGTGAATATTAACTCATGCCAGTGCTGTTACTGAACTATACCCTTGGCAAACACAACCGTCTATTTAGGGCTTACAGTTTTAGCCTTCCTTTTGTCTGTCAGATTACTGAATTAGTGACCACTGTCCACAATTTTTGAAAATTTTCAGTCACCTAAATGATTTCCTAAAGCTCAATGTAGACAAAACAGAACTAGAAGGGATAGGCTGTTTTTAGTTATATAAAGAATATTGTGAACCTTGATTTGTATTGTAACGGGATGATGCCATGACCTGTTATGACTATACTGTGCCTAATAAAATTTGTTTAATTTAAAAAAAAAACACAAAACCTTTCTACAATAAACCAAAAGTTGGGTGGTTGATGGGGCAGGAAAGGTGTTCTAATTGAGTAACCACCCCTAACTTTTCCTAAGTCAACTTTTAAGTGAGACAAGAGCTGTAAAGTGACTACTACTGTGATGATGGTGCCAACAAGTGGAAATTTGAATACTCTGTACAGAAAGTAGTTTAAATAGCCTGACCTTTTAAATGGGAGAGGAATTGCCATGCTACTTTTTAAAGAATACATATTATAGTAACATGTTTGTAAATATGAGAAGTGAAATATTCACGGAAGTGTCCCTTTCAGGAAGCCCAAAATGCGGAAAAACCAGTACTCGCAGATTTTCTTAATAAAAACTAGTTGCTTTATTTAATTCATAGAATTATTTAAAAGTGGACACAGGCTGGTCTACGCGTTTCGAGCTGGAACGCTCTTAATCATGACCCTTTAAGGGAAGCCCGTGATGCATGGGCCCTTGACCACACCTGTACTTCAGCAGCCTTATTCCCAACAAAAGCCCTATACTGTCACTGAAAAACTTGTGCTCAAGGGGGCACTCAATTGTCAGAGTAGGTCATCAGCACTGATGTCATCAGCTCCCAACGCTGTGGAGTTCCATTTACTGCTGTTTCCTTAATATTTGTAAAAGCTAGGCTAAAATGGTATACAACCTTAATGGCGCAAGTTTGGAGAACTGTATTGAAATGTAAATGAAAATTTTATTTTTTCAAGTAGAACATTTAAGTGTCAAAATTGCAGAAATGTGTGTGTGTGTGTGTGTGTGTGTATATATATATATATATATATATATACGGTAATATAATTATTTTTTTTTACACAATCTTTGTAGTATTAATGACACTATTCTGTAAATCAGTACTTTGATGTATATAGTTTTACTATCTTTGTACAGTAAATAAAGCACTTGAAAATAATCCTTTTTGTTTTTGTGTCACCATGTTATCAAAATCAGATTTTATTTTTTTTTCATTCTGCTAACTGAGCTGTGTAGTGTGGTGACTTGTGCGAGGGATAGGCTGTAGATATTAATGGTAACATTTAAATTTAAGTTACTTATGACTTTTTAATCAGTTTAGCAAATGTAATCAAACATACAGCGATGGACACTTGGTAAACAAATTTTGTTTACACTCATAAGGCCATTGTCTAGCGTAGGGTGGATGTTAGCCTTCTACGTCATTACTACCGCCGCCGCAAAACCATACGCTAAGGCTGTTGTAAAAAATGCACACTTCACCTCTTCTTTTTTTTTTTTTTTTTTTATAAACTGAAAAGAAATGCAGTTTTCCAGTGATTGTGGCAAAAATTAACCTCACATTTGTAACGTGTGACTACAGCTTTAGTTATTTCAAAGCTAATCTCAAACGAGTAGGTGGAGAAAATAGGAACTCTATTGATTTGCTAAAATTAAGATAATAAAGTAAGGTAGAATGCATCAAAAAATTAAACCCATATACTAACTAACTAGGGTCCTACTTTTTAAGGGCTCGTGCACACGTTGCGTAATAGCATGCATTTACGCTGCGTATTGCACTGCAGTGTAAATGCATGCGTCCTGCGTCCCCAGCACAATCTATGTAGATTGTGCATAATCCGTGCGCACAATGCTTTTTTGAACAAAGTGATTTGGATGCTAAAATTTTGACCCAAATCTGAGTCTCCAAAGTCTCCATAAGGAGAATAGTGTTCCCCTGTGGTCCCACAAAGCTTCTCATAGCCAGATCAGACACCCCATACTTTGCACTGACGAGGGGCAAGCACCCCGAAACACTGTATCTGCAAATTGGGATTCTGATCTGGCATATATATCCTAAGTTATATTGAAAGGATTGTTAAAAATCCACACAACTTTTAGGATCGCTACTTCAAATAGGTGGCGCTGCGCTAGAGTTTAAAAATGCAGCATGTCACTTCTTTCATGCGCTATGGATGCAGCTCCCACTCTGTCTATGGGAGAGGCAGCATCCAGAATGCATGAAATCGAGATCTATTCTGCAGACACACTGCAACCATTACGCAGTGTTTTTGCAGCGATTTGAAGCGCACACGTGCTGTTGAATCGCTGCAGAAATTTCAGCATTTACGTGCGCACAAGCCCTTACTTTGCCTGGAAAACTCATGGAAAAGAAGAAAAAAGCTGCACAGAAAAATGTAGTGCACACCCATTATTAAAGATCACTGAATTTATTTGAATAATGTGTACCACAAACAATGATATAAACTAAAACAGCCGCATTTGCAGACGATCTATTAATTCTTATGTCCAACCCACTTAAAGGGTTTCCCGGCCTTAATGAGAATTATGGACGAGTATAGCTCACTTACTAACTTTAAGATAAATTCGACTAAGTCGGAGGCTGTAGAGTTCAACATACCCACCCAACTTTAGATATTCTAAAAAAGCAATACCCCTTCCCGTGTCCCAGAAGCTATATCACGTACTTGGGAATTAAAATAAGTAGGCCCCTAAAAGATCTGCTGTCACTTAACTACTACCCCCTACTAAATAGTGTAATGACTACAGTGAAAGCATTGCGGGACCCTTTCCTATCGTGTACAGGGAGGAAAAATCTCCTCAAAAGCTTAATACTACCCAAATTCATCTATTTGTTCTCAATGCTTGCTATACATGTTCCCAATAGGTTTTTAAACAAGGTCAATTCTTACTTTTTTAACTACATATGAAAAAACGCAAAACACCGAATAAGTGCGCGCACACTAACACTACCAAAAGAGAAGGGAGGGATGGGCGCCCCAAACATCAAATTTTATCACCAAGCAGCAATCCTATCCCGAGCTGTCGACATCATCCGGAACCCTAGTTATAAACTTTGGATCGACATAGGTAGAGGGGAAGAGTCATTTTCTATCAGGACACTACTACTGACATATCATAGTGAAGGCGTATATTCGGTGCAAAAGAACCCACTAACCCGAGCGTTCTTTCAAGTCTGGTCGAGATCATTTAAGTACTTAATTCCTCTCTCATCCCCCTTCTAACTTTACTAGATGTTTTAGAAGCAATAATGCAACTATCAGGCCAAAAAGAAACTCCTGCACAAACGTTAGGTGTTGTTACAATAGATCAACTGTATATAGATGGAACCCTCCTCCCACTGAAAGAAATACAAAAAATCCCAGGTCTTCAGAATCTTAATTTTCTTCAATATGGAATAGTACAAAACTTGCTTAAAAAGCTGCACTATGACTTGGAGAATCACGTACCTCCACCTGTGGGTGTGTCTGGTCTGCTTAAGGCTATGTGCGCACGTTGCGTTTTTTTCAGCGCAGAAAAAAAAGCACCCTCTTGCAGAGGGGACAATTGTAAACAATGCGTTTTTTTAAAAAACCGCATCAAAAACGCATGCGTTTTCCATGCGTTTTCTTCAGGTGCGTTTTTGACCACATGATCCAGTGACACGGCGTGTAGTACACAGTGCCAGCCTTCCTGCAGAGATGTGAGTGTTGTCCACGGAAGAACGCAGCTGCCCATGCCCATGATTTGGGTTCAGGCTGCTGTGGACTTTAGTTCTATTCTACCTGCAGAGAACACTCTTGTCTCCGCAGCATAAATTGACATGCTGAAGCTCGGGAAGCTGCGCCGCAGGTCAGTTTATGCTGCGGAGAAAAGAAGCGCAGTGGGCATGGGATTTCTTAAAATCCTTCCACTGTGCTTCTACTGCACAATGCAGCGTTATGGAAGCAGGGAAAACACTCTGCGCCCAAAACGCTGCAAACCCTGATTGTGGGCACACAGCCAAAAATCCGTCAATGGATGTCAAACATATATATAACATCCCACCCCCCTGCATATTCTAAGCTGGCTCCCTTTAGTGCCTTTCATGTGGCACTAAAGGTTGCCTAGTCTTGTATTTAGCCCAAAAAAAAATTTAAAAATTAAAACAAATGACGTGGGGTCCCCCCTATTTTTGATAGCCAGTTAGGGTAAAGCAAACAGCTGTAGCCTGCAAACCACAGCTGAGAGCTTCATCTTGTGATTAATTTGGAGGGCTCCCCAAGCTGTTTTTTTTTTTTAATTATTTATAAATAAATAATTAAAAAAAACAACAAACGTGGGGTCCCCCCAAATTAGATCACCAGCCAAGGTGAAGCTGACAGCTGGGGTCTGGTATTCTCAGGGTGGGAAGAGCCATGGTTATTGGACTCTTCCCAGCCAAAAAATAGCAGGCCGCAGCCGCCCCAGAAGTGGCGCATCCATTAGATGTGCCAATCCTGGCGCTTCGCCCCAACTCATCCCGTTGCCCTGGTGCGGTGGCAAACGGGGTAATATATGGGGTTGATGCCAGATGTGTAACTCTGTACAATACAAGTTCTGTTCACATTTATGTCTGTTCTCTCTAGCTGCTTCTGGAATACATAGAGTTAAACACTAATGTGTTCACTGACACCTGTTACCACTCCCAGTTCACTACTTGGAGAATGTTTTTCCCCCTTTTTTTTTCTTTTCTTATTTAAGATTGACTGGGTGTCGCGAGCAGAGAGGACGCCACTGCGCTGCGCTCGCTAACGCTCGGGTCCGGCGCTGCTGCGGCTGCTGCTCGGTGGCACGAGCGGTGGGCCGGATCCGGGAACTCGAGCGGCACTCCTCGCCCGTGAGTGAAAAGGGTGGTTGGTTTGGGGGGAATTTAGTCCGTGACGCCACCCACGGGTTGTGGTGAAGATTGGCACCACCGCTGCTGGTGAGGGGGATCCCGGGAGCGCTGGTATGGAGCAGCTGGGATCCCCCTCCGTGGGTAGGGGTCGGTGGTCCCGGGGCCCGGTGGTGTGACGGGGAGGCTGGGTTGGTGAGGTGCAGGGTTGCAGGGACAGCGCGGCGTGGTGCTGGATTGCACGGGTGTACTCACTCAGTAAGAAATGCACAAAGTCCTCGGTAAACCAAACGGCTGGATGGACGGGTCCCGCAGCCGGCTGCTGTGTCTCTCCCGGGACAGGTGATGGCGGCTGTCTTTCCCTGCACCTTAGTGTACTGTGTTGACTAAGATGGGTTTCCAACGGTAGTCCGCTCCCCGGTGTATGGGTGCCGGAGGAGCCCGTTTGCCCGCAGGCGCTGGCCCTTGGGTCTCTAGCCTTAGGCAGTAGCTGTATACCCTCACGGTGTGGGCGGTTGCCTTCAATCGGGTCTTTGGCTGTTAGGAAACCCCTGGGGTTCCTGTCACACTCGGATTTGACTGTTGACGGCGACTCCAAGCCTAGTCGGGGTCCGATGGCCCTGCCTTTGTGTTATGGCTTCACTTCACTCCCCGGTCGGTACCGGAGGGCCGTCGCCCGACCCCGGTCCTACGGTTCCGCGTCGATCCACCATTCCTGCAGATGGCCAAACTTGTTGTCAGTGCCTGGGCCACAAACCCAGACACCCTTCACTTTACTCCTCTCACTTCAACCTCCTGAAGTGATCTGTCACTTTTCCCGCCTCCAGGCCTGTGAACTCCTCGGTGGGTGGGGCCAACCGCTTGGCTCCACCCCACCTGGTGTGGACATCAGACCCTGGAGGGAGGCAACAAGGATTTTGTGTTTGGCTAATGTTACTGTCTAATGGGGGTGGGGGTGTGTTTGTGTTACCTGTGACGACCTGGCTAGTCCAGGGTGCCACATGGGCATTCCAGAACCAGACCGTGAAGAAGGCGGCATATTGTCTCCGCCGAAACGCGTAGTCTGTTCAGCGTGATGTCTGCATCTTGCTATTGAACTCTAGAAACTTTTTTAATCCATTTGCAATAAATTTGGGATTTTAATTACAATACCTGAAGTCTCCATTCCTGCTGGACCTTTCCACATTGATTTTCTACATTGTTGGATTTGTTCCCAGTCCTGGTCCGTGCAACACAGAGAGAGCAGGTATATATTATCCAGAGTTCGGAGGACAGCTGGTCTACCTTGTATGTTGATATATATACAGTCACTGACAGAAGTTCTGTCGCTTATCCGTGTTATGTAAATTAAAGCTTATAACCTGACTTTAAATTCATCCATTGTATTTTTTTAATTATTCTTTTGAAAGCTGAAACCCTCCCAAATTTGGTTTAGGTTATGAAAATAAAGTTGCTGAAATATTGATCATTTAATGAACACAGAAAGGTCAGATTTTGGCAAGACAAAAGTTTTGTCACCCACAGAAAGTAATGTGAAATTCAAACAAATAATTAACTTCTAGTACAAAGATATGTTGCATAACATTGGTGAATGACGTTGTGGTGCTATTAGAGCCATATTTAATATTTTGTGTGACTTCCATGAAGGACTGCATCCATGGGGTTCAACAATGATTCATTCAATTTATTGATGAAGTCATCAGGAATAGCAAATAATGCAGTCTTACATGCCTCTCAGAGTTCATCTAGATTCTTTGGTTTTGTCTTCCAAACTTCCTCTTTCATCCTACCCCAAACATGCTCAATGATGTTCATGTCTGGTGACTGGGCTGGCCAGTCCTTGAGCACCTTGATCTTCTTTGTCAGGAAGAACTTTGTTGTAGAGATGGATGATTCTAGGCTGTTGATATTGCTTTCCACCTTGCAAATGTTTCGCACACCCCCATACTGAATGTAACCCCAGACCATGATCTCCTTCTTCAGCAACACAGGTACACAGTCTCTTTAAATAAACGGCTGGAATTTTTATAAACACTTGTCATAAATGGCAAACAAGAAAAAACAAAAAGCCAGCACCAAATGTGCACTTCAGCACTAAACATTCCAAACTGTACTTGTTATAAAAATTTTGAGATTTTTGGCAAAGAACTGCAATTTCTTGAGCTGCCTCGCCACATCACGGCAAATCTCATTTGAGGCAGTCCTACACTAAAATATTTTTATAAAATGTGCCATACGGCCTCACATATGAATAGTAGAACTGCTCTTAGCAGCACTCACCTGGTCTATTTCAATCCCATACCCATGACTGAGTCATGGCTGTGGGCGGGACAGGTCCAAGCAAATGCTGCATGAAGTAAATAGCCTGTGGACAAAGCCTGATGACTTAATGTGAACAGTCACCAACCGCCAAAATCTAGACAGATGGAATACATCCCAAATTGGGGTGCATAGCAAGGTGGAGGTCAACCACCGACCAATTCAATGAAGAAAAAACAAAAAGCCAGCACCAAATGTGCACTTCAGCACTAAACATTCCAAACTGTACTTATTATAAAAATTTTGAGATTTTTGGCAAAAAACTGCAATTTTTTTACACATTAAGTCATCAGGCCTTGTCCACAGGCTTTTTACTTCATGCGGCATTTGCTTGGACCTGTCCCGCCCACAGCCATGACTCAGTCATGGGTACGGGATTGAAATAGACCAGGTGAGTGCTGCTAAGAGCAGTTCTACCATTCATATGTGAGGCCGTATGGCACATTTTATAAAAATATTTTAGTGTAGGACTGCCTCAAATGAGATTTGCCGTGACGTGGCGAGGCAGCTCAAGAAATTGCAATTTTTTGCCAAAAATCTCAAAATTTTTATAATAAGTACAGTTTGGAATGTTTAGTGCTGAAGTGCACATTTGGTGCTGGCTATTTGTTTTTTCTTCATTGAATTGGTCGGTGGTTGACCTCCACCTTGCTATGCACCCCAATTTGGGATGTATTCCATCTGTCTAGATTTTGGCGGTTGGTGACTGTTCACATTAAGTCATCAGGCCTTGTCCACAGGCTTTTTACTTCATGCAGCATTTGCTTGGACCTGTCCCGCCCACAGCCATGACTCAGTCATGGGTACGGGATTGAAATAGACCAGGTGAGTGCTGCTAAGAGCAGTTCTACCATTCATATGTGAGGCCGTATGGCACATTTTATAAAAATATTTTAGTGTAGGACTGCCTCAAATGAGATTTGCCGTAACGTGGCGAGGCAGCTCAAGAAATTGCAATTTTTTGCCAAAAATCTCAAAATTTTTATAAGTACAGTTTGGAATGTTTAGTGCTGAAGTGCACATTTGGTGCTGGCTTTTTGTTTTTTCATAAATGGCAAACATTCAACATAACAGGCCTCTCCCGGCTTAAAAGGAAAACAGGTACTGCCACCTACCGTGGGCTTCCAGTCCAATACAGTCTCTATTAGAGGTCTGGCACCTGTACACACAGGCTCCTGCCAGCGAACACCACTTACTGTGGTTCCTTCCAAGAACCCAGAGACACTCTGTAGACTCCTGTCTGTCTCTCCTCCAGGAGAGTTTCAGCCCTGCATCCACAGCCCTAGCCTGGCTGCACTTACCTTCCAGTCTCAACTCAGACTGAATTCCAGACTTTGATAGTCTCCTAAATCAGACTGGACACACCCACAGGTGGAGGTCTTTGATTCTCCAGACCTGCACAGCACACTGGCATTATTAAAGGGAACCTGACCTTTATATGCAGAAACAAGCCTTTGTTGAACTACAAGTCCCATAGCAACCTCTTCAGTTTAATATCGCAGGGACCTTCTCCACTGCGACATATAGCGACCATTTACCACATTGGTGGTCGCTATCTCACATATCCCCCCCCCCCTCTGTTCAATCTTGTAGGGTTGAACACTTGATACCCTTCAGGGGCCCCGAGACAGGGCATCAGGGTCACCTTGCCCCACCAGTTGAGAGGGCCCTCTTTGACAACCTTGAGCTTCAGTTCTCGACATACCATCTGTCACCAAACCCTTCACAGGGAACCTACTTCTCAGACACGTTCCCCAGTCACACCTATCTCTCCATGACCATCTCCAACGGTCAGTGTGGTAGTGAGACACTCTCTTAGTCGTATCTACTGTGCGGCCTGACCCTGCTCTATTCAGTCCACTAGAGGGGCTACTGTCAGGGTCCATCAGCCCTAAGGTTCTGCCATAACTAGACCCTATGCATTCTCTGTTTGCAGATCAATATTGGGCTCTTCTAGGACATCTTCGTCCGTTGCTCTGATTGTTCACTTTCTCAATGCCATCTTTGTCCTTCGGACATTGTCTTAGAGGGCTTAGAGCCTTCAGAGTCTGTGCTATAGCCCGATGTATAATTAGGTCCTCTATAAACGTGGTTCCTTTTACTACAGGACCTGCTTCCTTTGCCATCTGAAGCAACACAGTCACCAGGTGGACCACACTTCTTTGGGCCCTGGCCCGAAAGCGGTCGCGACCTCACACTAACTTGACAAAGTTTCTCTGCAATCTTCTGTCTTTCAAGACTCAATTTCTTTAGTTCTTCCAGGTATCCCAGTCTGTACTCTAGGAGAACTCGTACATTTTCAACACACTCCTTTGTTCCCACAATGACACAGGGAACCATACCGACTTCACAGAGTATCCTGGCTTCATTATAAATATCAAGTCTTACTCTCGTCACACTGAACGTATCAACCATCACCTGCATGACTCTTCCATTTCTGCCAATCAGCTTTTTGACAAGATCTCTGGGCACTTGTGTGACTTCTTCCACAAAATCCAACAGCCTTCTAGCTGTCTTCACTGCTTCTGCAGTTTTCCCATAGATTCGGAATGTTCCACTGTGTCTTCTACTTCAACAGCAGTAATACAAAAGGAGGAGAAAAAGCGAGTATCTGTGCAAATTATAGAAGTTTTTATTGGTGAAAAAGACACACGCAAGTACAGCAATGAATTACATATTAAAAACAACTACCAATAAATCAAGGGGGGCATAGAGTGTTTGAGATCAATACAGGCATTCATGTCTGTCTCAAATAGCCGTGGGAGAGGTGAAAAAAATTCACAGTAGTATTTGGAGTAATAAAATCAACACAATGGGGTGGTCAGACTCCATCAGCACATTGTTCCTAGTAGTAGTAATAAAAGTATATAACAGGGGGGACCACGGACAGGCCGGGTATGTAAAAAACTCACCTGCTCACTGAAGACAATGCTAACATAGTATATATAGTGCTGAAAATGCAATTCCAAAGCAATCCAAAGAAGCAGGGGTGCCAAGGGAGTTTGACCACAACCAGAGTATATAGTAATCAATGCAAAATAGCACCGAGAACCACGGCCATAAGGTGCAACAAAGTGCAGTTACGAGGGATGACCAAAGGTACAAGTCATGATGACAGGGGGTACCTGAATTACAATTTCATTATAAAGAATAAAGTGCAAGTGCATCTAACCAAAACAGGATCCTAATGACATCACGTAAAAGGAAGGTAAAAGGTCATACCCACGGATAATATAACATAGGTAATACAGACAGAAAGGCTAAGAGGTAATCAACACAATAGCACATACCAAAAATGAGAAGGATCACCACCAACGCGCATTACGCAGAGGTATTGTTGCTTTCTCAAGGAGGAAACCCTACTGACAGTGTATACCTGGTAGGTATCAATAGCCTAATAGTTAATTGTTATTGCCATCAGGTGCCGAGTCACTGGGGCAGGAAGTGTGTAATGCTGCTAGCCGGAACGCCCATATACAGATTGATAGGCTACCAACCCATGGTGGGCGGTAACCAAAGGTATACATAGCGTGGTAAAGATTGGGATTACCGCTAATAAAGTAAACTATGTGTCACGCTCCCCGGCTCCCCGGCCACGCTCTCCGGCTCCCCTGCCTCGCTTCCCGGCTCCCTGCCACGCTCCCCGGCTCCCCTGCCTCGCTTCCCGGCTCCTCTGCCAGGCGTCCCCTGCTCCACAGCCTCCATGCCCCATCACCTGCGGTCCCCAGGCAGCCTGGTCCCCGCCCCAGGCAGCCTGGTCCCCGCTCCCGGCGTCCGTCGGCAACCCTGCTCCAGCCCGGCTCTCCTGCCTCCTGTTCACCGCTCCCTGCTCTGGCTTCTGGCACCCGGGCCTCGCGCATGCGCATTAGGGCGCGCGCGCGGTCATTGACCCTCTCTTAAAGGGCCAGTGTCCTCCAACAGGATATTGAAGAATCAGGTACAGGGTATATAGGAAGATCCTTTCCAAGTGGGCGGGGCCTGTTCTTCGTTTTTTGCTAAGCTAGGAGTCAGGTCTCCTTGTGTTTTGTGGTATACTTACCTATCTCTCTCCTAGAGCCGCTCCTGCCTCGCCAACCGGTTCTGACGATACCCGAACCCCGAACGGTGACGGTCTGCCATCCCGTCAAGTTCATACCATCTCCGATCCCTGTGGTGACCCGTCTTCTCGCTCCGTCGGTTCCGGACTCTGCCTGACGTCATCTCGGCCTCCGAACCTGAGCTCCGTCACCCAGACTACCTTCAGTGACTCCGTGGTCCCAGGGACTTCTACACTCCTCTGAACGGACTGTCCTGCTACCTGTAGTGCTCCGGCTACCGGGCACCTTGCCCTCGGTGAGGTGTTCAGCCCAGTGGATCCACCTCCTGGGTCTGCCCGTCCACCTGGCCCTAACACTATGAGAGATCACATGAATTAGATGCCGCATATGAAGTATGGAGGTAGAGAAAGGTTGCAGCGCCGTGCATTATAAATGGCAAGACTAAAGAGTGTGGGACAAATAATGCAATACAAAGGAGTCCAGGAAATATCCAGCGGTCTGGACGTCCCACCCTCTAGCTAAACCAGGAAGGAACACATGATGCCAGGGACGCGTAACCATGGCAACAACGCGATCCAACCCGGCACTAGACATAACAGGGCATAAGACGTCACAGACAGGAGGATCTCCGGAAGTCCCGCCCATCGCCATTCAAAGTATAGAGATGGGCGGCGCCGGGAACCCGTATCCAAGGAAACCACCAGACCAGTGAGAGGTGGGGGCGTGTAAAGCTTTGTGCGGGCCAATGAGGGCAGACGCACCACGTCGGAGAATAATCTCCACGGAAACCATCTGACGCTAGGAAGAAGGAGTATGTAAAGCTGCGTACAAGCAGGTAAGGGCAGACAGAATACGATACCCAGGATCTACATGATGAACAGTGCCAAGAAGTTAGTCACCACTACAAACGCCCAACCGACCTCTAAGTAGAACATATAGAAAATGCAGAAGGGTGTACTACCTAGTGCAAGCAGACCAGTCCTGTCATCAGTATAGCGCATCACGTTACACGAGCACGTCACCCTAGGTACGTGTAACCAAAAGGGCAAAGTGCAGGCCCCCGCGATGGACCACCAGAGAAGAATGGACTTCAATACAAGCATCAGGGTGGATGGAAGCCCATAAGAGACAGGTATGTTTGTCATTAAGATGGTATAAGGATGATCTCTAAAGTGTATGAGATGGCAATAACAAATACATACATGGGTCATGCATCAGTCCAATGCATGCAAGTGGGCAGGCCAAATAAAGGCACAATAGAGATTCGAAAAATAAGGGATGTATTAAGAGGCAAAATAGAGCCTCAAGATAGTCCCACAAAGAGTAAAACATAGTACAACAATTATATGCTATAGATTAAGGATGTTTCCATGTAAAAACATGAGGCGGCAGAAAAATGAAAATATCCGTTCATGGTGTGTCCGTGATGTTCAGAGATGACGACACTAGCTGAAAGGGCAGCTGGAAACCACCATCAATATAGAAAACCATGTCCAAGGAACCGGCAGGGAGCCAGGATTACATCAAAACAACTCTGATAGAAGGGATAGAGAAACACAATGTAAGATATATAATAAGCTAAAAACAGGATACAGTGCCTACAAGTACTATTCAACCCCCTGCAGATTTAGCAGGTTTACACATTCGGAATTAACTTGGCATTGTGACATTTGGACTGTAGATCAGCCTGGAAGTGTGAAATGCACTGCAGCAAAAAAGAATGTTATTTTTTTTTTTTTAAATTGTGAAAAGTTTATTCAGAGGGTCATTTATTATTCAACCCCTCAAACCACAAGAATTCTGTTTGGTTCCCCTAAAGTATTAAGAAGTATTTCAGGCACAAAGAACAATGAGCTTCACATGTTTGGATTAATTATCTCTTTTTCCAGCCTTTTCTGACTAATTAAGACCCTCCCCAAACTTGTGAACAGCACTCATACTTGGTCAACATGGGAAAGACAAAGGAGCATTCCAAGGCCATCAGAGACAAGATCGTGGAGGGTCACAAGTCTGGCAAGGGGTACAAAACCCTTTCCAAGGAGTTGGGCCTACCTGTCTCCACTGTTGGGAGCATCATCCGGAAGTGGAAGGCTTATGGAACTACTGTTAGCCTTCCACGGCCTGGACAGCCTTTGAAAGTTTCCACCCGTGCCGAGGCCAGGCTTGTCCGAAGAGTCAAGGCTAACCCAAGGACAACAAGGAAGGAGCTCCGGGAAGATCTCATGGCAGTGGGGACATTGGTTTCAGTCAATACCATAAGTAACGTACTCCACCGCAATGGTCTCCGTTCCAGACGAGCCCGTAAGGTACCTTTACTTTCAAAGCGTCATGTCAAGGCTCGTCTACAGTTTGCTCATGATCACTTGGAGGACTCTGAGACAGACTGGTTCAAGGTTCTCTGGTCTGATGAGACCAAGATCGAGATCTTTGGTGCCAACCACACACGTGACGTTTGGAGACTGAATGGCACTACATACGACCCCAAGATTACCATCCCTACAGTCAAGCATGGTGGTGGCAGCATCATGCTGTGGGGCTGTTTCTCAGACAAGGGACCTGGCCATCTGGTCCGCATCCATGGGAAGATGGATAGCACGGCCTACCTGGAGATTTTGGCCAAGAACCTCCGCTCCTCCATCAAGGATCTTAAGATGGGTCGTCATTTCATCTTCCAACAAGACAACGACCCAAAGCACACAGCCAAGAAAACCAAGGCCTGGTTCAAGAGGGAAAAAATCAAGGTGTTGCAGTGGCCTAGTCAGTCTCCTGACCTTAACCCAATTGAAAACTTGTGGAAGGAGCTCAAGATTAAAGTCCACATGAGACACCCAAAGAACCTAGATAACTTGGAGAAGATCTGCATGGAGGAGTGGGCCAAGATAACTCCAGAGACCTGTGCCAGCCTGATCAGGTCTTATAAAAGACCATTATTAGCTGTAATTGCAAACAAGGGTTATTCCACAAAATATTAAACCTAGGGGTTGAATAATAATTGACCCACACTTTTATGTTGAAAATTTATTAAAATTTAACTGAGCAACATAACTTGTTGGTTTGTAAGATTTATGCATCTGTTAATAAATCCTGCTCTTGTTTGAAGTTTGCAGGCTCTAACTTATTTGTATCTTAACAAACCTGCTAAATCTGCAGGGGGTTGAATACTACTTGTAGGCACTGTATATACGCCAGAGACGATCAATAGATTAAAGGTAGAGAAATACATAAAAACAAACTGAATTAAAAACAGTAAAACAATTATAAAAGACCAAGTGATAAAAGGTAAGAAAATATGCATAGAGAAACCAAAAAAGGCCCTACAAAAAAGACACGAAAGATGTTTTCGCTTAAACCATCAAGCGTAAGGGGTACTTTGCACGTTGCGACATCGCTACTGCGATATCGTCGGGGTCAAATAGAAAGTGACGCACATCCGGCGCCAGTAACGATGTCGCAACGTGTAAAGCCTAGATGCACCGATAAACGATCGCAAAAGCGTCATAAATCGGTGATCTGTGCAGTGTCAGTCATTTCCATAATGTCGCTGCAGTGACAGGTACGCTGTTGTTCCTCGTTCCTGCGGCAGCACACATCGCTATGTATGAAGCCGCAGGAACGAGGAACATCTCCTTACCTGCCTCCAGCAGCTATGCAGAAGGAAGCAGATGGGCGGGATGTTTACGGCCGCCTGCCGTGTGACGTCGCTGTGACGCCGCACGACCCGCCCCCTTAGGAAGGAGGCGGGTCGCCGGCCAGAGGCAGGTAAGTGCGTGTGAAGCTGCCGTAGCGATAATGTTTGCTACGGCAGCTATCACAAGATATCGCATGTGCGATGGGGGCGGGTACTATCGCGCTCGGCATCGCTATCATCGGCTAGCGATGTTGCAGCGTGCAAAGTACCCCTAAGAGTCCCAAGGGTGGTGATCCAGCGGGCCTCAACTTGGGCCAACCTTTTCTTAAGGTCAACACCCCGGGATCCTCCATGAACAACATCAATTCCTCTTATTTTAAGGCCAGAGGGATCACATCCGTGAAATCTCCTGAAGTGCCGTGGAAGTGTTTTCAGGAGACTCACGTCAGTGACATCGGAGGCAGCATGGATGTCACGTACATGCTCTCTGGTAGGCACCCGCAATTCATGTGATGTAAGTGTGGCGCCCTGGACAAGCCAGGACGTCACAGGTACTGCAACAACACACCCCACACCCCGGTTAGGCACACCAGTCACACACAAATCCTTGTTGCCTCCCTCCAGGGGCTGATGTCCACACCAGGTGGGATGGAGCCAGGCGGTTGGCCCCACCCACTGAGGAGTTCACAGTCCTGGAGGCGGGAAAGGAAGTCAGTGTAGAGTTAAGTGGAGTAAGGGAAAGTGAGAGGAGCAGACTGACCGTGTCCGGGTACGTGGCGCGGGCACCTAAGAGCAAGGTTGGCAGACGGTGGCAAGGCCGATTGACACACAACCGTAAGGACCGGGGTCAGGTGGTGGCCCGCCGGTACCGAACAGGGGAGCGAAGAGAAGCCAGCACCATTCGGCAGGGCCTACGGACCCCGACCAGGCTTGGAGTCGCCATTAAACCGGTCAAATCCGTCAGCGACGGGAACCTCCGGGGTTTCCCAGAAGCAAAGACCCGACTGAAGGCAACCGTTCAACCGTGAAGGGAAATACAGCTACCGCCACAGCTAGAGTTCCCAGGGCCAGAGCCTGCGGGCAAAAAGGGGCTCCTCTGGCAAACACACCGCTGGGGAGCGGGCTACCGGTGGGAAGCCATTGGGGCCGAAAACACACTAAAGGTGCAGGGAGAGACAGTCACCGCCAACCTACCGGGAGTGACCACCGCAGCCGGCTGCAGGACCCGTCCATCCAGCCGTTTGTTTTACCAGAGACTCCGTCTACGTTATTGGCTGAGTGAGTACCACCGTGCCGTCTGGCACCGAGCTGCCCCGCGACCCTGCACCTCCCCAACTCCTGCCATCCACCTTCCAATCACCATAACCGGGCCCCGGGACCACCAAATCCCCCTACCCACGGAGGGGAGAGAAACATCTCGGCTGCTCCCTGTCATCGCTCCCGGGATCCCCGTCCAGAGCAGCGGTGGTGTCCCCAACCTCACCACACACCGTGGGTGGCATCACAGACCGACTTCCCAACCCCAAAAATCATCCCCTTTCACTCACGGGCGAGGAGCGCCGCTCGAGTCCCCGGATCCGGCCCACCGCTCGAGCCACCGAGCAACGGCGAGCAAGCAGCAGCCCAGAGCCGGACCCGAGCGTGGTAGTGAGCGCAGCGGCCCCCTCCCCGCCCGCGACATAAGACCTATATATACAAGAGAGCATGGACAAGTGGTGTAATAAATCACATGCGTGCTAGTACATGTGATATAGTGTCGTACGGTCATTGTCCGTGTGCCATCACATCAGATGATGAGAAAGTCGTGGCACAGAGGACATTTGGACACGTGACACCGTGTCCGCAAGGAAAACATCCGTGTGTCGGGCCATGGGTGCCGAAGGGATTGGAAGGAGGAGGTACATAGTGGCTCCTTAACAGGATGTCACGGAGATTTTTAGCACGTCGAGCCGTCATGAGGGGACCTGGAGGAAGAATACCTGCCAAGATTGGATCTGTACGTAGAACAGACCAGTGTCTGTTAAGGATGCCCCGCATCGTCTGCCATTGATTATTGAATGTTCCTATGAAGCGAACAGGAAGGTCAGCTTGTGATTGTTGATGTTTGTTATTATACTAAAGCAATTGTATTTGAGGAGTTTTTTTGGCACGTAAGTAGCCCCTTTTAATGCAGCGGTTACTGTATCCGCGATCCTTGAAGCGGCGCTTTAGTTCCGCAGCCTGTTTTTCAAAGGATTGGTCAGAGGAGCAAATCCACCTGATTCTCAAGAATTGACCGGTCAGGATGGCGCGTATAGTTGCAGAAGTATAAGCTGAGGATGCATGCAGCAGGGCATTGACTGAGGTGGATTTACGATACATGCTTGTTTGTATAGATGATAAAGGATCCCCCTCAATATTGATGTTGAGGAAGTCAGTGCACCTGCTGCTGTATTTGTACGTCAGCTTGATGTTAAGATCATTGGTATTTAATTGACCCATAAAAACGTGAAGCTGCTCCACTGTGCCCTGCCAAAATAAATAGTACATCGTCGATGTATCTAAGCCAGCACATGGGAGCTGGCACTAATGCCCCATCGCCGAACACCAACCTCTCCCACATACCGAGGAAGAGGTTGGCATATGAAGGGGCACAGGCTGCCCCCATGGCAGTGCTGCGCCGCTGTAGATAGAAAAAATCTTATTTTGTTTTTAAAGAAAAAACCTTTAAAAATAAAAAAATTATGCATAAGGGCAAAGTGGAGCAGCTCAAGGATGAATAGGTTCAATTCGCCATCACGACCGCCCATCTCGAGAAAAAGGCGTACAGCCCTCAGACCATCAGAATGTGATATACATGTATAGAGGCTCTCCACATCTGCTGTCACAATCAGCATATCTTGATCCATAAAGATGCCGTCAATCCTCCTGAGGACGTCCATCGTGTCACGAACATAAGAGAGTAAGGTTTCCACAATGGGTTTGAGATGGTAGTCGATAAATTTACATATTGGGTCACACAGGCCCTCAATGCCGGACACGATGGGACGTCCTGGGGGGCTAAGGGCATCTTTATGGATCTTGGGTAATAGATAGAAAGTCGGTACCTTTGGATATTTAGTGGAGAGCCCCTCCATCATTTTTTTTATCAATAATGCCATTCTCACACTCCACCTCCAGGATCTTCAGAAGCTCCAATGAAAACTGCTGCAAGGGGTTGTATGATAGCCTCGAATATGTATCCTTATCACGAAGCTGACGAAAGGCTTCTTTTTTGTAATTGTCCACTGCCCAGATTACTATATTCCCCCCCTTGTCTGCTGGTTTGATAATAATGTCATTATAATTGCTCAATTCAACAAGAGCAGATCTTTGTTTATGAGTTAAATTATCGCCCTGTCTCCTGACTGTGATTTGTTTAAACTCGTCAGTCACCAGTCTGGTGAAGACCTCAACAGCAGGACACAGGGACAAGGGGGAGAACTTAGTAGATCTGGGCAGTAGTGACTTGGGAAACACACCTGTAGAGACACTGGACTGTTCAAGTAGAAGATCCTCAAGGACCTGTAGCACCTCCTTTTCAGCGGGGCTATCCAACCCACTGTTATCTCGTTTATGGTGAAGTTTTTTCAGAACTATCTTGCGTGCGAACAGGTGCATATCCTTTAGTGCTGAAAAAAGTCAAAGTGGTTAGTTGGGGAGAACGTTAAACCTCTGGACAGCACATCCAATTGTATACGGATAAGGCTGCACATCAAACTTAGATAATAGTATAATGCCTCAAGCATATGGACAAATATTGGAATATACAATGAAAAATGCTACTTGCTAATTTGAACATGTGAATAATGAATTGCATACCTGCCATGAATATTAGGAAAAAGGAGATATTTAGCAATCGCATTGATCAATGTAACTGAGCCCCAAGGCCTCGTCAAGGCATATCTCTATATTGGGGTCCCTAGCTCTGTGACCCTAACTGTGTGTCATCTCATTGCAATTAAAAACTGCTATGGGTGGAGAGGGGTAACTAAGGACTTTCTTATATAGGAGATGGAAAAAACATGGCCGAAAGGGGCGGAGCTGTGTTCACATTCAGAAAAAAAACTACATGTAACTGAATAGGATAACTGAAGTGAGCACTAATATATATATTATGAGTGCAAGCCAAAAATTACATACTATATACGGATAAGGCTGCACATCAAACTTAGATAATAGTATAATGCCTCAAGCATATGGACAAATATTGGAATATACAATGAAAAATGCTACTTGCTAATTTGAACATGTGAATAATGAATTGCATACCTGCCATGAATATTAGGAAAAAGGAGATATTTAGCAATCGCATTGATCAATGTAACTGAGCCCCAAGGCCTCGTCAAGGCATATCTCTATATTGGGGTCCCTAGCTCTGTGACCCTAACTGTGTGTCATCTCATTGCAATTAAAAACTGCTATGGGTGGAGAGGGGTAACTAAGGACTTTCTTATATAGGAGATGGAAAAAACCATGGCCGAAAGGGGCGGAGCTGTGTTCACATTCAGAAAAAAAACTACATGTAACTGAATAGGATAACTGAAGTGAGCACTAATATATATATTATGAGTGCAAGCCAAAAATTACATACTATATACGGATAAGGCTGCACATCAAACTTAGATAATAGTATAATGCCTCAAGCATATGGACAAATATTGGAATATACAATGAAAAATGCTACTTGCTAATTTGAACATGTGAATAATGAATTGCATACCTGCCATGAATATTAGGAAAAAGGAGATATTTAGCAATCGCATTGATCAATGTAACTGAGCCCCAAGGCCTCGTCAAGGCATATCTCTATATTGGGGTCCCTAGCTCTGTGACCCTAACTGTGTGTCATCTCATTGCAATTAAAAACTGCTATGGGTGGAGAGGGGTAACTAAGGACTTTCTTATATAGGAGATGGAAAAAACATGGCCGAAAGGGGCGGAGCTGTGTTCACATTCAGAAAAAAAACTACATGTAACTGAATAGGATAACTGAAGTGAGCACTAATATATATATTATGAGTGCAAGCCAAAAATTACATACTATATACGGATAAGGCTGCACATCAAACTTAGATAATAGTATAATGCCTCAAGCATATGGACAAATATTGGAATATACAATGAAAAATGCTACTTGCTAATTTGAACATGTGAATAATGAATTGCATACCTGCCATGAATATTAGGAAAAAGGAGATATTTAGCAATCGCATTGATCAATGTAACTGAGCCCCAAGGCCTCGTCAAGGCATATCTCTATATTGGGGTCCCTAGCTCTGTGACCCTAACTGTGTGTCATCTCATTGCAATTAAAAACTGCTATGGGTGGAGAGGGGTAACTAAGGACTTTCTTATATAGGAGATGGAAAAAACATGGCCGAAAGGGGCGGAGCTGTGTTCACATTCAGAAAAAAAACTACATGTAACTGAATAGGATATCTGAAGTGAGCACTAATATATATATTATGAGTGCAAGCCAAAAATTACATACTATATACGGATAAGGCTGCACATCAAACTTAGATAATAGTATAATGCCTCAAGCATATGGACAAATATTGGAATATACAATGAAAAATGCTACTTGCTAATTTGAACATGTGAATAATGAATTGCATACCTGCCATGAATATTAGGAAAAAGGAGATATTTAGCAATCGCATTGATCAATGTAACTGAGCCCCAAGGCCTCGTCAAGGCATATCTCTATATTGGGGTCCCTAGCTCTGTGACCCTAACTGTGTGTCATCTCATTGCAATTAAAAACTGCTATGGGTGGAGAGGGGTAACTAAGGACTTTCTTATATAGGAGATGGAAAAAACATGGCCAAAAGGGGCGGAGCTGTGTTCACATTCAGAAAAAAAACTACATGTAACTGAATAGGATAACTGAAGTGAGCACTAATATATATATTATGAGTGCAAGCCAAAAATTACATACTATATACGGATAAGGCTGCACATCAAACTTAGATAATAGTATAATGCCTCAAGCATATGGACAAATATTGGAATATACAATGAAAAATGCTACTTGCTAATTTGAACATGTGAATAATGAATTGCATACCTGCCATGAATATTAGGAAAAAGGAGATATTTAGCAATCGCATTGATCAATGTAACTGAGCCCCAAGGCCTCGTCAAGGCATATCTCTATATTGGGGTCCCTAGCTCTGTGACCCTAACTGTGTGTCATCTCATTGCAATTAAAAACTGCTATGGGTGGAGAGGGGTAACTAAGGACTTTCTTATATAGGAGATGGAAAAAACATGGCCGAAAGGGGCGGAGCTGTGTTCACATTCAGAAAAAAAACTACATGTAACTGAATAGGATATCTGAAGTGAGCACTAATATATATATTATGAGTGCAAGCCAAAAATTACATACTATATACGGATAAGGCTGCACATCAAACTTAGATAATAGTATAATGCCTCAAGCATATGGACAAATATTGGAATATACAATGAAAAATGCTACTTGCTAATTTGAACATGTGAATAATGAATTGCATACCTGCCATGAATATTAGGAAAAAGGAGATATTTAGCAATCGCATTGATCAATGTAACTGAGCCCCAAGGCCTCGTCAAGGCATATCTCTATATTGGGGTCCCTAGCTCTGTGACCCTAACTGTGTGTCATCTCATTGCAATTAAAAACTGCTATGGGTGGAGAGGGGTAACTAAGGACTTTCTTATATAGGAGATGGAAAAAACATGGCCGAAAGGGGTGGAGCTGTGTTCACATTCAGAAAAAAAACTACATGTAACTGAATAGGATAACTGAAGTGAGCACTAATATATATATTATGAGTGCAAGCCAAAAATTACATACTATATACGGATAAGGCTGCACATCAAACTTAGATAATAGTATAATGCCTCAAGCATATGGACAAATATTGGAATATACAATGAAAAATGCTACTTGCTAATTTGAACATGTGAATAATGAATTGCATACCTGCCATGAATATTAGGAAAAAGGAGATATTTAGCAATCGCATTGATCAATGTAACTGAGCCCCAAGGCCTCGTCAAGGCATATCTCTATATTGGGGTCCCTAGCTCTGTGACCCTAACTGTGTGTCATCTCATTGCAATTAAAAACTGCTATGGGTGGAGAGGGGTAACTAAGGACTTTCTTATATAGGAGATGGAAAAAACATGGCCGAAAGGGGCGGAGCTGTGTTCACATTCAGAAAAAAAACTACATGTAACTGAATAGGATAACTGAAGTGAGCACTAATATATATATTATGAGTGCAAGCCAAAAATTACATACTATATACGGATAAGGCTGCACATCAAACTTAGATAATAGTATAATGCCTCAAGCATATGGACAAATATTGGAATATACAATGAAAAATGCTACTTGCTAATTTGAACATGTGAATAATGAATTGCATACCTGCCATGAATATTAGGAAAAAGGAGATATTTAGCAATCGCATTGATCAATGTAACTGAGCCCCAAGGCCTCGTCAAGGCATATCTCTATATTGGGGTCCCTAGCTCTGTGACCCTAACTGTGTGTCATCTCATTGCAATTAAAAACTGCTATGGGTGGAGAGGGGTAACTAAGGACTTTCTTATATAGGAGATGGAAAAAACATGGCCGAAAGGGGCGGAGCTGTGTTCACATTCAGAAAAAAAACTACATGTAACTGAATAGGATAACTGAAGTGAGCACTAATATATATATTATGAGTGCAAGCCAAAAATTACATACTATATACGGATAAGGCTGCACATCAAACTTAGATAATAGTATAATGTCTCAAGCATATGGACAAATATTGGAATATACAATGAAAAATGCTACTTGCTAATTTGAACATGTGAATAATGAATTGCATACCTGCCATGAATATTAGGAAAAAGGAGATATTTAGCAATCGCATTGATCAATGTAACTGAGCCCCAAGGCCTCGTCAAGGCATATCTCTATATTGGGGTCCCTAGCTCTGTGACCCTAACTGTGTGTCATCTCATTGCAATTAAAAACTGCTATGGGTGGAGAGGGGTAACTAAGGACTTTCTTATATAGGAGATGGAAAAAACATGGCCGAAAGGGGCGGAGCTGTGTTCACATTCAGAAAAAAAACTACATGTAACTGAATAGGATAACTGAAGTGAGCACTAATATATATATTATGAGTGCAAGCCAAAAATTACATACTATATACGGATAAGGCTGCACATCAAACTTAGATAATAGTATAATGCCTCAAGCATATGGACAAATATTGGAATATACAATGAAAAATGCTACTTGCTAATTTGAACATGTGAATAATGAATTGCATACCTGCCATGAATATTAGGAAAAAGGAGATATTTAGCAATCGCATTGATCAATGTAACTGAGCCCCAAGGCCTCGTCAAGGCATATCTCTATATTGGGGTCCCTAGCTCTGTGACCCTAACTGTGTGTCATCTCATTGCAATTAAAAACTGCTATGGGTGGAGAGGGGTAACTAAGGACTTTCTTATATAGGAGATGGAAAAAACATGGCCGAAAGGGGCGGAGCTGTGTTCACATTCAGAAAAAAAACTACATGTAATTGAATAGGATAACTGAAGTGAGCACTAATATATATATTATGAGTGCAAGCCAAAAATTACATACTATATACGGATAAGGCTGCACATCAAACTTAGATAATAGTATAATGCCTCAAGCATATGGACAAATATTGGAATATACAATGAAAAATGCTACTTGCTAATTTGAACATGTGAATAATGAATTGCATACCTGCCATGAATATTAGGAAAAAGGAGATATTTAGCAATCGCATTGATCAATGTAACTGAGCCCCAAGGCCTCGTCAAGGCATATCTCTATATTGGGGTCCCTAGCTCTGTGACCCTAACTGTGTGTCATCTCATTGCAATTAAAAACTGCTATGGGTGGAGAGGGGTAACTAAGGACTTTCTTATATAGGAGATGGAAAAAACATGGCCGAAAGGGGCGGAGCTGTGTTCACATTCAGAAAAAAAACTACATGTAACTGAATAGGATATCTGAAGTGAGCACTAATATATATATTATGAGTGCAAGCCAAAAATTACATACTATATACGGATAAGGCTGCACATCAAACTTAGATAATAGTATAATGCCTCAAGCAAATGGACAAATATTGGAATATACAATGAAAAATGCTACTTGCTAATTTGAACATGTGAATAATGAATTGCATACCTGCCATGAATATTAGGAAAAAGGAGATATTTAGCAATCGCATTGATCAATGTAACTGAGCCCCAAGGCCTCGTCAAGGCATATCTCTATATTGGGGTCCCTAGCTCTGTGACCCTAACTGTGTGTCATCTCATTGCAATTAAAAACTGCTATGGGTGGAGAGGGGTAACTAAGGACTTTCTTATATAGGAGATGGAAAAAACATGGCCGAAAGGGGCGGAGCTGTGTTCACATTCAGAAAAAAAACTACATGTAACTGAATAGGATAACTGAAGTGAGCACTAATATATATATTATGAGTGCAAGCCAAAAATTACATACTATATACGGATAAGGCTGCACATCAAACTTAGATAATAGTATAATGCCTCAAGCATATGGACAAATATTGGAATATACAATGAAAAATGCTACTTGCTAATTTGAACATGTGAATAATGAATTGCATACCTGCCATGAATATTAGGAAAAAGGAGATATTTAGCAATCGCATTGATCAATGTAACTGAGCCCCAAGGCCTCGTCAAGGCATATCTCTATATTGGGGTCCCTAGCTCTGTGACCCTAACTGTGTGTCATCTCATTGCAATTAAAAACTGCTATGGGTGGAGAGGGGTAACTAAGGACTTTCTTATATAGGAGATGGAAAAAACATGGCCGAAAGGGGCGGAGCTGTGTTCACATTCAGAAAAAAAACTACATGTAACTGAATAGGATAACTGAAGTGAGCACTAATATATATATTATGAGTGCAAGCCAAAAATTACATACTATATACGGATAAGGCTGCACATCAAACTTAGATAATAGTATAATGCCTCAAGCATATGGACAAATATTGGAATATACAATGAAAAATGCTACTTGCTAATTTGAACATGTGAATAATGAATTGCATACCTGCCATGAATATTAGGAAAAAGGAGATATTTAGCAATCGCATTGATCAATGTAACTGAGCCCCAAGGCCTCGTCAAGGCATATCTCTATATTGGGGTCCCTAGCTCTGTGACCCTAACTGTGTGTCATCTCATTGCAATTAAAAACTGCTATGGGTGGAGAGGGGTAACTAAGGACTTTCTTATATAGGAGATGGAAAAAACATGGCCGAAAGGGGCGGAGCTGTGTTCACATTCAGAAAAAAAACTACATGTAACTGAATAGGATAACTGAAGTGAGCACTAATATATATATTATGAGTGCAAGCCAAAAATTACATACTATATACGGATAAGGCTGCACATCAAACTTAGATAATAGTATAATGTCTCAAGCATATGGACAAATATTGGAATATACAATGAAAAATGCTACTTGCTAATTTGAACATGTGAATAATGAATTGCATACCTGCCATGAATATTAGGAAAAAGGAGATATTTAGCAATCGCATTGATCAATGTAACTGAGCCCCAAGGCCTCGTCAAGGCATATCTCTATATTGGGGTCCCTAGCTCTGTGACCCTAACTGTGTGTCATCTCATTGCAATTAAAAACTGCTATGGGTGGAGAGGGGTAACTAAGGACTTTCTTATATAGGAGATGGAAAAAACATGGCCGAAAGGGGCGGAGCTGTGTTCACATTCAGAAAAAAAACTACATGTAACTGAATAGGATAACTGAAGTGAGCACTAATATATATATTATGAGTGCAAGCCAAAAATTACATACTATATACGGATAAGGCTGCACATCAAACTTAGATAATAGTATAATGCCTCAAGCATATGGACAAATATTGGAATATACAATGAAAAATGCTACTTGCTAATTTGAACATGTGAATAATGAATTGCATACCTGCCATGAATATTAGGAAAAAGGAGATATTTAGCAATCGCATTGATCAATGTAACTGAGCCCCAAGGCCTCGTCAAGGCATATCTCTATATTGGGGTCCCTAGCTCTGTGACCCTAACTGTGTGTCATCTCATTGCAATTAAAAACTGCTATGGGTGGAGAGGGGTAACTAAGGACTTTCTTATATAGGAGATGGAAAAAACATGGCCGAAAGGGGCGGAGCTGTGTTCACATTCAGAAAAAAAACTACATGTAACTGAATAGGATAACTGAAGTGAGCACTAATATATATATTATGAGTGCAAGCCAAAAATTACATACTATATACGGATAAGGCTGCACATCAAACTTAGATAATAGTGTAATGCCTCAAGCTAAGGACAAATATTGGAATATACAATGAAAAATGCTACTTGCTAATTTGAACATGTGAATAATGAATTGCATACCTGCCATGAATATTAGGAAAAAGGAGATATTTAGCAATCGCATTGATCAATGTAACTGAGCCCCAAGGCCTCGTCAAGGCATATCTCTATATTGGGGTCCCTAGCTCTGTGACCCTAACTGTGTGTCATCTCATTGCAATTAAAAACTGCTATGGGTGGAGAGGGGTAACTAAGGACTTTCTTATATAGGAGATGGAAAAAACATGGCCGAAAGGGGCGGAGCTGTGTTCACATTCAGAAAAAAAACTACATGTAACTGAATAGGATAACTGAAGTGAGCACTAATATATATATTATGAGTGCAAGCCAAAAATTACATACTATATACGGATAAGGCTGCACATCAAACTTAGATAATAGTATAATGCCTCAAGCATATGGACAAATATTGGAATATACAATGAAAAATGCTACTTGCTAATTTGAACATGTGAATAATGAATTGCATACCTGCCATGAATATTAGGAAAAAGGAGATATTTAGCAATCGCATTGATCAATGTAACTGAGCCCCAAGGCCTCGTCAAGGCATATCTCTATATTGGGGTCCCTAGCTCTGTGACCCTAACTGTGTGTCATCTCATTGCAATTAAAAACTGCTATGGGTGGAGAGGGGTAACTAAGGACTTTCTTATATAGGAGATGGAAAAAACATGGCCGAAAGGGGCGGAGCTGTGTTCACATTCAGAAAAAAAACTACATGTAATTGAATAGGATAACTGAAGTGAGCACTAATATATATATTATGAGTGCAAGCCAAAAATTACATACTATATACGGATAAGGCTGCACATCAAACTTAGATAATAGTATAATGCCTCAAGCATATGGACAAATATTGGAATATACAATGAAAAATGCTACTTGCTAATTTGAACATGTGAATAATGAATTGCATACCTGCCATGAATATTAGGAAAAAGGAGATATTTAGCAATCGCATTGATCAATGTAACTGAGCCCCAAGGCCTCGTCAAGGCATATCTCTATATTGGGGTCCCTAGCTCTGTGACCCTAACTGTGTGTCATCTCATTGCAATTAAAAACTGCTATGGGTGGAGAGGGGTAACTAAGGACTTTCTTATATAGGAGATGGAAAAAACATGGCCGAAAGGGGCGGAGCTGTGTTCACATTCAGAAAAAAAACTACATGTAACTGAATAGGATATCTGAAGTGAGCACTAATATATATATTATGAGTGCAAGCCAAAAATTACATACTATATACGGATAAGGCTGCACATCAAACTTAGATAATAGTATAATGCCTCAAGCAAATGGACAAATATTGGAATATACAATGAAAAATGCTACTTGCTAATTTGAACATGTGAATAATGAATTGCATACCTGCCATGAATATTAGGAAAAAGGAGATATTTAGCAATCGCATTGATCAATGTAACTGAGCCCCAAGGCCTCGTCAAGGCATATCTCTATATTGGGGTCCCTAGCTCTGTGACCCTAACTGTGTGTCATCTCATTGCAATTAAAAACTGCTATGGGTGGAGAGGGGTAACTAAGGACTTTCTTATATAGGAGATGGAAAAAACATGGCCGAAAGGGGCGGAGCTGTGTTCACATTCAGAAAAAAAACTACATGTAACTGAATAGGATAACTGAAGTGAGCACTAATATATATATTATGAGTGCAAGCCAAAAATTACATACTATATACGGATAAGGCTGCACATCAAACTTAGATAATAGTATAATGCCTCAAGCATATGGACAAATATTGGAATATACAATGAAAAATGCTACTTGCTAATTTGAACATGTGAATAATGAATTGCATACCTGCCATGAATATTAGGAAAAAGGAGATATTTAGCAATCGCATTGATCAATGTAACTGAGCCCCAAGGCCTCGTCAAGGCATATCTCTATATTGGGGTCCCTAGCTCTGTGACCCTAACTGTGTGTCATCTCATTGCAATTAAAAACTGCTATGGGTGGAGAGGGGTAACTAAGGACTTTCTTATATAGGAGATGGAAAAAACATGGCCGAAAGGGGCGGAGCTGTGTTCACATTCAGAAAAAAAACTACATGTAACTGAATAGGATAACTGAAGTGAGCACTAATATATATATTATGAGTGCAAGCCAAAAATTACATACTATATACGGATAAGGCTGCACATCAAACTTAGATAATAGTATAATGCCTCAAGCATATGGACAAATATTGGAATATACAATGAAAAATGCTACTTGCTAATTTGAACATGTGAATAATGAATTGCATACCTGCCATGAATATTAGGAAAAAGGAGATATTTAGCAATCGCATTGATCAATGTAACTGAGCCCCAAGGCCTCGTCAAGGCATATCTCTATATTGGGGTCCCTAGCTCTGTGACCCTAACTGTGTGTCATCTCATTGCAATTAAAAACTGCTATGGGTGGAGAGGGGTAACTAAGGACTTTCTTATATAGGAGATGGAAAAAACATGGCCGAAAGGGGCGGAGCTGTGTTCACATTCAGAAAAAAAACTACATGTAACTGAATAGGATAACTGAAGTGAGCACTAATATATATATTATGAGTGCAAGCCAAAAATTACATACTATATACGGATAAGGCTGCACATCAAACTTAGATAATAGTATAATGTCTCAAGCATATGGACAAATATTGGAATATACAATGAAAAATGCTACTTGCTAATTTGAACATGTGAATAATGAATTGCATACCTGCCATGAATATTAGGAAAAAGGAGATATTTAGCAATCGCATTGATCAATGTAACTGAGCCCCAAGGCCTCGTCAAGGCATATCTCTATATTGGGGTCCCTAGCTCTGTGACCCTAACTGTGTGTCATCTCATTGCAATTAAAAACTGCTATGGGTGGAGAGGGGTAACTAAGGACTTTCTTATATAGGAGATGGAAAAAACATGGCCGAAAGGGGCGGAGCTGTGTTCACATTCAGAAAAAAAACTACATGTAACTGAATAGGATAACTGAAGTGAGCACTAATATATATATTATGAGTGCAAGCCAAAAATTACATACTATATACGGATAAGGCTGCACATCAAACTTAGATAATAGTATAATGCCTCAAGCATATGGACAAATATTGGAATATACAATGAAAAATGCTACTTGCTAATTTGAACATGTGAATAATGAATTGCATACCTGCCATGAATATTAGGAAAAAGGAGATATTTAGCAATCGCATTGATCAATGTAACTGAGCCCCAAGGCCTCGTCAAGGCATATCTCTATATTGGGGTCCCTAGCTCTGTGACCCTAACTGTGTGTCATCTCATTGCAATTAAAAACTGCTATGGGTGGAGAGGGGTAACTAAGGACTTTCTTATATAGGAGATGGAAAAAACATGGCCGAAAGGGGCGGAGCTGTGTTCACATTCAGAAAAAAAACTACATGTAACTGAATAGGATAACTGAAGTGAGCACTAATATATATATTATGAGTGCAAGCCAAAAATTACATACTATATACGGATAAGGCTGCACATCAAACTTAGATAATAGTGTAATGCCTCAAGCTAAGGACAAATATTGGAATATACAATGAAAAATGCTACTTGCTAATTTGAACATGTGAATAATGAATTGCATACCTGCCATGAATATTAGGAAAAAGGAGATATTTAGCAATCGCATTGATCAATGTAACTGAGCCCCAAGGCCTCGTCAAGGCATATCTCTATATTGGGGTCCCTAGCTCTGTGACCCTAACTGTGTGTCATCTCATTGCAATTAAAAACTGCTATGGGTGGAGAGGGGTAACTAAGGACTTTCTTATATAGGAGATGGAAAAAACATGGCCGAAAGGGGCGGAGCTGTGTTCACATTCAGAAAAAAAACTACATGTAACTGAATAGGATAACTGAAGTGAGCACTAATATATATATTATGAGTGCAAGCCAAAAATTACATACTATATACGGATAAGGCTGCACATCAAACTTAGATAATAGTATAATGCCTCAAGCATATGGACAAATATTGGAATATACAATGAAAAATGCTACTTGCTAATTTGAACATGTGAATAATGAATTGCATACCTGCCATGAATATTAGGAAAAAGGAGATATTTAGCAATCGCATTGATCAATGTAACTGAGCCCCAAGGCCTCGTCAAGGCATATCTCTATATTGGGGTCCCTAGCTCTGTGACCCTAACTGTGTGTCATCTCATTGCAATTAAAAACTGCTATGGGTGGAGAGGGGTAACTAAGGACTTTCTTATATAGGAGATGGAAAAAACATGGCCGAAAGGGGCGGAGCTGTGTTCACATTCAGAAAAAAAACTACATGTAACTGATGCACATCCAATTGGGCATCAGAGAGGGTGCGTGTGGACAAATTAATCACCTATAATTTATTTTTTCCTTGTTTATCATTTTGTTTAACAGATGTTTGTTTATTTCGGATGGCCTTAACTCGGGCTCCCACGCTTTGTTCAGACTCACATACACCACTCGACGCCCCAGAGGATGAGCCACCAACAGAAACCAATGAAGACATAGAGGCTGATTGTCCACTGGCACAGGCATCTCTCAAGTCTTCTGGCACATCTACCATGCACTTAAAGACTAAATGGGCTCCTTTACTTTCAGTGACATTAAACTGTTCCTTTGGTCTCTTGCATACATCTTTATTCTTCACCAAAGGCTCCACCTCTCGAGTTACTCACGCCTCAGGTTCAGCTCCAACTGCAGATCCTTTGGGTTTCTCTTTGCTTTTAATCTTCTGTGTCTTCTTCTGAGTGGAGTCAATCTCCATGTCTTCCATCTTGGTCTTACCAGCTGGGTCAGTCAAGCTCTCAGCTCCAAATGAGACCTCTGGTCCAGGCTTCACCTCCTCAGATCCTCAGAGGCTCTTTCCACTTCAACACCAGCTGTTTCTTGGGTCATCACTGCATTACCTTCAACTTTCTCTTGAGGCTCTGCAGTGTCACCTTCAGCCTTTTCTTCTTTTCCTGCCAGAGTGTCACACCCATCAGCATGGTACTCTGTTCCTCTTAGAACCTTGTCACCATTTTCAACATTCATCACTCCAACACTGGGTAGTTTACCGGTCTGCTCACCATGACCTTATAAACCTATAAAAATACAGCCAATACACAAATAGTAATAATAGAATTCAGGTTTTATTAATGAATAAAATATTAAAAGTGCAAAAGCACAAGAACAGCACGACAGAGGACACAAATTAGGGACATAGGTACATATAAGCATAAATATGAATTTCTCCACAGTATACAGTTAGGTCCAGAAATATTTGGACAGTGACACAAGTTTTGTTATTTTAGCTGTTTACAAAAACATGTTCAGAAATACAATTATATATATAATATGGGCTGAAAGTGCACACTCCCAGCTGCAATATGAGAGTTTTCACATCCAAATCGGAGAAAGGGTTTAGGAATCATAGCTCTGTAATGCATAGCCTCCTCTTTTTAAAGGGACCAAAAGTAATTGGACAAGGGTCTCTAAGGGCTGCAATTAACTCTGAAGGCGTCTCCCTCGTTAACCTGTAATCAATGAAGTAGTTAAAAGGTCTGGGGTTGATTACAGGTGTGTGGTTTTGCATTTGGAAGCTGTTGCTGTGACCAGACAACATGCGGTCTAAGGAACTCTCAATTGAGGTGAAGCAGAACATCCTGAGGCTGAAAAAAAAGAAAAAATCCATCAGAGAGATAGCAGACATGCTTGGAGTAGCAAAATCAACAGTCGGGTACATTCTGAGAAAAAAGGAATTGACTGTTGAGCTTGGGAACTCAAAAAGGCCTGGGTGTCCACGGATGACAACAGTGGTGGATGATCGCCGCATACTTTCTTTGGTGAAGAAGAACCCGTTCACAACATCAACTGAAGTCCAGAACACTCTCAGTGAAGTAGGTGTATCTGTCTCTAAGTCAACAGTAAAGAGAAGACTCCATGAAAGTAAATACAAAGGGTTCACATCTAGATGCAAACCATTCATCAATTCCAAAAATAGACAGGCCAGAGTTAAATTTGCTGAAAAACACCTCATGAAGCCAGCTCAGTTCTGGAAAAGTATTCTATGGACAGATGAGACAAAGATCAACCTGTACCAGAATGATGGGAAGAAAAAAGTTTGGAGAAGAAAGGGAACGGCACATGATCCAAGGCACACCACATCCTCTGTAAAACATGGTGGAGGCAACGTGATGGCATGGGCATGCATGGCTTTCAATGGCACTGGGTCACTTGTGTTTATTGATGACATAACAGCAGACAAGAGTAGCCGGATGAATTCTGAAGTGTACCGGGATATACTTTCAGCCCAGATTCAGCCAAATGCCACAAAGTTGATCGGACGGCGCTTCATAGTACAGATGGACAATGACCCCAAGCATACAGCCAAAGCTACCAAGGAGTTCATGAGTGCAAAAAAGTGGAACATTCTGCAATGGCCAAGTCAATCACCAGATCTTAACCCAATTGAGCATGCATTTCACTTGCTCAAATCCAGACTTAAGACGGAAAGACCCACAAACAAGCAAGACCTGAAGGCTGCGGCTGTAAAGGCCTGGCAAAGCATTAGGAAGGAGGAAACCCAGCGTTTGGTGATGTCCATGGGTTCCAGACTTAAGGCAGTGATTGCCTCCAAAGGATTCGCAACAAAATATTGAAAATAAAAATATTTTGTTTGGGTTTGGTTTATTAGTCCAATTACTTTTGACCTCCTAAAATTTGGAGTGTTTGTAAAGAAATGTGTACAATTCCTACAATTTCTATCAGATATTTTTGTTCAAACCTTCAAATTAAACGTTACAATCTGCACTTGAATTCTGTTGTAGAGGTTTCATTTCAAATCCAATGTGGTGGCATGCAGAGCCCAACTCGCGAAAATTGTGTCACTGTCCAAATATTTCTGGACCTAACTGTATATAGAGGACAAAATTTTTTTTATATATATATATATATATATATATATATATATATATATATATAAAAAGCCCAAGAAAAAAATATATGCCAAGTGGCAAGTGTCAAAGCATAGCACTATTTGTACAAAATGGATAAAAATATATTATAGAAAAAAGTGTACAAAAGGTATAAATGTGTAGAAAAAATATGACAAAAATTTGTATTGGCTGTATTTTTATAGGTTTATATGGTTTTGGCTACAGCCTATCCATTTATTATACCCAGGGGTGTTGGTGCATTGTCACCACCAGACATTGTGTTTTCCCTGTTATGTGACATATCTTTGGTAATCACCATGACCTTTGTAGATTTGTACTCCACCAACACTTTCCAGGATTCCTTCTCCTGTATTACTCTCTAGGATGTCATCTCCTACCGCACTTTCATCCGACAGACCATCAGCTTAATGCTTGGAAATTATAGGAGACATCGCCATTACTACTTTGATTGGCTCCTCTTCTGCAATTTCACCCTGCTGATTTCTGTCGTGACAATGTGTCAATTCAGTCTCTGATTCCTCTTTCTTTTGCAGGATATCGCTGTCTGACTACCATAACAGTTGCTACTGGCAACATGTTTTCCTTAACCAGGTATTTCACCTTCTCTGCACCCTCAGACAGCATACACTGTGCTACCTCTTGGTGCTTATTATGTCTTTGTCATCTGGAAGAGGATTTATGCTTCTCAACTGTCTGTACCTCACTGTACTTGTGGCACCCTGGACAAGCCAGGACGTCACAGGTACTGCAGCAACACACCTCACACCCCGGTTAGGCACATCAGTCGCACACAAATCCTTGTTGCCTCCCTCCAGGGGCTGATGTCCACACCCGGTGGGGTGGAGCCAGGCGGTTGGCCCCACCCACTGAGGAGTTCACAGTCCTGGAGGCAGGAAAAGGAAGTCAGAACAGTACAGTCAGGAAAAGTGAAAGGAGTGGAGTAAGGTGGTAGTGGAGCAGACTGACCGTGTCCGGGTACGTGGCCCGGGCACCTAAGAGCAAGGTTGGCAGACGGGGTTGACCGCCTGCAGGAGAGGCCGATCGACGCTGAACCGTAGGACCGGGGTCGGGTGGTGGCCCGCCGGTACCGAACCGGGGAGCAAAGAGAAGCCAGCACCATTCGGCAGGGCCTACGGACCCCGACCAGGCTTGGAGTCGCCGTTACACCGGTCAAATCCGTTAGCGACGGGAACCTCCGGGGTTTCCCAGCAGCAAATACCCGATTGAAGGCAACCGCTCAACCGTGAAGGGAAATACAGTCACCGCCACGGCTACAATTCCCAGGGAAAGAGCCTGCGGGCAAAAGGGGTTCCCTCGGCATCTATTCCAGATGGGGAGTGGGTTACCGGTGGGAAGCCATTGGAACCGAAGGAACTTTACAGGTGCAGGGAAAGGCAGTCACCGCCAACCTACCGGGAGTGACCACCGCAGCCGGCTGCGGGACCCGTCCATCCAGCCGTTTGTTTTACCAGAGACTCCGTGTACGTTAATGGCTGAGTGAGTACCACCGTGCCGTCTGGCACTGCGCTGCCCCCGCGACCCTGCACCTCACCAAACCCTGCCATCCACATTCCAGTCACCCTCACTGGGCCCCGGGACCACAAAACCCCCCTACCCACGGAGGGGAGAGAAACATCTTGGCTGCTCCCTGTCATCGCTCCCAGGATCCCCGTCCAGAGCAGCGGTGGTGTCCCCAACCTCACCACAAACCGTATTATAGAGGAACCTTTTGAACGAATTGCAATGGATCTGGTAGGACCCCTGGTAAAATACGCGTGCGGTCACCAACACATTTTGGTGGTTGTAGATTACGCCACCCGCTATCCAGAGGCCATTCCGCTGTGCCATACCTCTGCTAAACTTATTGCCCGGGAGTTGTTTTCCATGTTTTGTCGTCTTGGAGGAGATCCTTACTGACCAGGGGACCCCGTTTATGTCCAAGGTGACAAAGGAATTATGTAAATTGTTGAAAATAAAGCACCTGCGCACATCGGTGTATCATCCGCAAACCGATGGGCTGGTCGAGCGGTGTAACAAAACCCTTAAGTCCATGCTTAAAAAGGTGGTTGCCAAGGACGGGAGGGATTGGGACATACTGTTGCCCTATCTTATGTTTGCGCTCCGAGAAGTACCGCAGGCGTCCACGGGGTTTTCACCATTCGAGTTGCTTTATGGCAGACACCCTAGGGGCTTGCTGGACGTAGCCAAGGAAACATGGGAACAGGAGCCCACCCCATATAAAAGTGTGATTGAACATGTGGCTCTAATGCAGGACCGCATCACAGCGGTTTTGCCTATCGTAAAAGAACATTTAACAAGGGCACAAGGGGCACAAAGGTGCACTTATAACACACAGGCCACCATCAGATCCTTTAATGTAGGGGATCGGGTCTTGGTTTTGGTGCCCACGGCCGAGAGTACATTGTTGGCCAAATGGCAGGGGCCATATGAGGTACGGGAAAAGGTGGGGGAGGTGAACTACCGAGTACACCAGCCGGGAAAGAGGAAGCCGGAACAATTGTATCATGTTAACTTGCTTAAAGCCTGGAAAGACCGGGACTGTATGGTTACGGGAATAACACCGGTGGGGCCCTGTGGGGATCCGGTAGTGCCGCCCATCCTGGGAACCGAAGGGGAGGTACACCTAGGCGACACGCTCACTAAACCGCAGCGTCGTGAAGTTCGTAAGTTAGTACAACAGAACTCGGATGTTTTTTCCGAGTTACCTGGCCGTACTTCGGTTATCCAACATGATATCGTCACCGAGCCTCGGGTAAAGGTGCATATGAAACCATACCGGGTGCCCGAGGCCCGGAGACAAGCCATTGCAGCAGAGGTGAAACAGATGCTTACTCTAGGGGTGATTGAGGAGTCAAAGAGTGACTGGGCTAGTCCCATTGTGCTAATTCCCAAACCCGACGGGTCGCTACGGTTCTGTAATGATTTTAGGCGATTGAATGAGGTTTCTAAGTTCGACCTTTACCCTATGCCCCGGGTGGACGAACTTATTGAGCGGTTGGGAAAAGCTCAATATTTTACGACGCTTGACCTTACCAAAGGCTATTGGCAGGTGCCGCTGACAGAGTCAGCCAAGGAAAAAACGGCCTTTATAACACCAGATGGGCTCTTCCACTATGTTGTCTTGCCTTTCGGTTTACACGGAGCCCCGGCTACTTTCCAAAGACTGATGGACATAGTGTTGGAGCCCCATCAGAAGTACGCATCCGCCTATCTAGATGACATCATCATCTACAGTGCCGAGTGGCAGACCCACTTATCCCAGGTCCAGGCCGTCGTTAACTCCCTGCGGGCGGCAGGGTTGACAGCAAACCCAAGAAAATGTGCAATCGCTCAGGAGGAAGCCCGGTATTTGGGGTACGTGATTGGCCGTGGGGTGATCAAACCACAAGTAAATAAAATTAAGGCCATCCAAAAGTGGCCCAGACCAGTGTCCACTAAACAGGTGAGAGCGTTCCTCGGCATTGTCGGGTATTACCGGCGGTTTATACCGGACTTTGCCGGGAGAACGGCGGCTTTGACCGATCTGTTGAAGGGTAAGAAGGCGACCATGGTACGCTGGACCCCTCAGGCTGAGGAAGCGTTTCAGTCCATGAAGACTGACTTGTGTGGTCAACCGGTCCTCATTAGCCCCGATTTCGGTAACACCTTCCTGGTGCAAACAGATGCCTCCGAGGTGGGTCTGGGTGCCGTACTCTCGCAAGAGGTGAACGGAACTGAGCATCCGGTTACCTATTTGAGCCGGAAACTTACCCCGGCGGAAAAGAATTATAGCGTAGTGGAGAAGGAGTGCTTGGCTATTAAATGGGCCTTGGAGTCCCTGCGCTATTATTTGCTCGGGCGACAGTTTCGGTTGGTGACGGACCACGCGCTCCTCGTCTGGATGAGAAATGCGAAGGAACGGAATGCCCGGGTTACCCGCTGGTTCCTGTCCCTTCAGAATTTCAGTTTTACGGTGGAACATCGGGCCGGTTCGTCCCAGGGCAATGCCGATGCCCTGTCTCGGGCGGCCTGTTTGGGAGCGTCCGTTCATCCCCTCGGGTTTGAACGGAGGGGGGGGTATGTGAGATAGTGGGGCCATTGATATGTGACGGACGGTACGTATCTCCCAGAATGCGTACAGAAACATATTAGAGCCCTACATAGTGGCCAGTCCGCTGTCTCCAGTCCGGGTTGTGCAGGTGGCTCATGTCCACAGTTCTCATTTAAAAGGTCTAGGTAAAGGCCTGGGTGGGGAAGAGTTGCTTTGTAAGCTGCAGAGCAAGAAGCTGAGAGGAGTTCAGACCCGTGTGGTGTGATAACACAGGTCTGTGGGCCCCCTTGAAAAGCAGTACGGGGTACAGTAAGACCGTCTTCTACGGCAGCGGGTACCTGTGTGACGTGGTAACCTATGGACTGTATATATAGCCTGGCTGTATCCTGAAGGACGTATATCCTGTGCAGCAGTGGTAAATAAACTTATGTTGATGGGACTTTTTGGGTCACTGCCTCTTTGTCGTCCTGGGGGACCCCCACCCCGCTACAACATGTATAATCTTTTTTGGCTTTTAGCCAGGGCCAATCATTATCAAAGTAATTAATAATGTGGTTTTTTTTTCTTTGTAACAGCACCGTCTGCAACACTCGGGAGCCTGCATCGAACCCTTCTGGAGCGATCCCACTGGAGTCCGCCACTGGGGAACACATGGACAGACCCCACCGATCTGCACCTTCCCTTTCATCTGGTACCTCGGTCCCATCCACCAGCGCTGGAGCATCTGGTGAGACTTCATTACATGAAGCTGCTGGTGACGAGGTAGCTTTTCCCCTACCCCACCCCTCTGACACTGCTGCTCTCAGTAGAACACCTTTGGGTTCTGGGCGCCAGCGCCAGAGGGGTCAGGATAGGAGCTTTGCGCCTGAGTTCTTGCATCTAAATGCAGCCTTCCAGAACGCCATCAAATTGTTAGCTGAACAAACGAGTGCTGGTTTTAGCCTCTTGCAGAACACTATGCAGAAAAATACGCACTAATTGTGCACACGTCTGGACAGGATGCATTTAGATGCAAGTAAATCGCCGAATCATTGTTTTTTCCAAGCAGTACTCGAGCGCATGGAAAAGCTGTCTCCTGACCAGCAGATGCATGTAATGCAAGCCACCCAGTATGCTCTGGTGCAGGTTTGCTCCCAACCACCTCCACCCACCCCTCGTCCTGCACCTGCCCCCCCTACAGCCACTGTCCTCCTCCCCCTCCTGCCCCGTACCAGCCTCCTGCCCAGTTCCAGCCTCCTGCCCAGTTCCAGCCTCCTGCCCAGTTCCAGCCTCCTGCCCAGTACCAGCCTACTACCCAGTACCAGCCTCCTGGCCCGTACCAGCTCCCAAGCACATCTGCCCCTCCACTCCCTACCCACTGCCCCGCTCTGCTTCCACACCCATCATGACCCCAATACAAGCCTCTGCTCCACCCACCACCTTTTCTGTCTCCCAATCCCTCCACTCCACCCCTCAATCCTTACCAAATCCCATCCCATCTCCTGTTTTTCCTCTTGGTTTCTCCACCACCCCTTCACCTTCTGTTAGTTCTGTTACTTCCCCACCACCAACACCACTTTCCACCCTCCATACTCCGATTGTTCATGTGTTCCCATCTTCTGACAGCTCCTCCAGTAGTATCTCCACCCCAAAGTATACGAGTTTATAAACTTTATTAAAGTTCTATGTATTGTGAGACTGTGACCGGGGTTATCTATAACGGCCGGTATGTCTCGCCCCGGTTGTGCTCACTCCATGATAGAAAGTAACTCCACTCCAGGGTTAATGCTGTTTCCCTACAGGCTGAAAGAAGGGTTAAAAGGAAACAGGAACAAGGGCGGGTGTGCCGGATGTGAGGGAGTGAACACAACTCCCTGAGTTCTCTGCCGGAGAGGCACATGTGTACTGTTGTGGACTTTTGTTTGGATATTAAACCGTGTGCTGTGACCCTTGGTGCCTGGATCCCGTGTCTTCTGCTGCGCAGCCGACCACGCTACCTCACATATGTTGGAGAATGCGGGCATGCCAGCCCGGTGAGGTGTAGCTTCCATTTCTGGTGACCAGGTAGCACATGTCCTGGATTCAAGCGGCTATACTACAGCCTAAACCCGGCGACACCATGGAGGAAATACTAAAGCAGCAGCAACAGATCAATGCACACCTGCTCCGGTCGTTGGATCATCAGCAGCAATCTTTGAAATTGCAGGAACAAAGGCACCAAGAACAGATGGTTCTCCTGGCCAAGTCGATCCGTGCCGGACCGGCAGCAACAACCCCGGGACCGGGTGACCACGGCAGCGTCCGGAAAGCGGTGAGACAAGCGTTGATGACCCCGGGGGATGATGTGGAAGCGTTCCTGGCGGTGTTTGAGCGGGTGGCCGAGCGGGAAAAGCTGCCGACCCCCCAGTGGGCTGAGGTATTGTCACCCTATCTGACGGGGGAGCCGCAAAAAGCGTACCTGGACCTCTGTATCGAGGACGCCATAGAATATGCGACTTTGAAAGCTGAAATACTGGCTCGGTTGGGGGTGAATACCTATGTACGGGCTCAGCGGGTAAATCAGTGGTTCTATGAGGAAGCCAAACCCGTACGCTCCCAGGCCTATGACTTGTTGCATCTCGTAAAAAAGTGGTTGCAGCCTGACACTCTGAGCCCGGCGCAAATGGTGGAAAGGGTAGTAGTTGATCGTTTTGTGCGCACTTTACCCGTCACCATTCAACGGTGGGTAGGACAGGGCGACCCGAGTACCCTGGACCAATTAGTGTCCCAGGTAGAGCGGCATGTGGCTACGCAGGACTTGATACGGGACACTGAGACTTTGCGTACCGCCCGTCGGTCCGGCCCCTCCAAGCCTAGGGCCAAGGACCCACCGCTGACACCGGTGCAGGAGTCCGCTACCGTCCCGTCTGAGGCCGCGCTCGCCGTCCCTGAGGTCCGGAAGGTTCTGTACCCTAAACGACAACTCGTCAAGGGGGTTTCCTTCCCTATTAGATGTTGGCGGTGCCAGCGGGTGGGACATATGGAAGCCCAGTGTCCACTCACCACGGAGCCCATGGATTGTGGGGTTACCCGGCGGGGTTCAATGTATGCTCAGGTGGTGTGTACCGCTGACCTGGTCTCCCCAGAGACTGAGCCCCACTTGTGCCAAATACAGGTGAATGGATGTCCGGTTACAGGCTTGTTGGATTCCGGAAGCTTAGTGACCCTTGTGCGATCAACCCTAAGGGCTAAAGTAAAGGCCACAGGACGTACCGTGGGGGTGGTTTGCATACATGGGGACCGCCGAGACTATCCCACGGGGATTGTCACCATCACAGCACCTTGCGGTCAGGTGCAACATGAGGTGGGACTTATTAACACTCTTCCCTATGACGTGATCCTAGGAAGGGATCTACCCTATTTTTGGACTTTATGGAAGGGACCTCCTAAGTCCCCTCAGATATTGGTCAGTCCGGGACCTGAGCCCTACAATCCTGAATCCGGGACGCCTGCCGTAGGGGTTCCCATGATAGGGACAGAATGTGAACCCGATAGGTCGCCCCTAGAGGTATTGGCAGGAGAGGCTGAGACGGTCGAGCCCATCCCGGAGTTGGAGGCGTCCCCGGATACGTTTGGGACAGCCCAACTCCAGGACCCTACATTAATACATGCCCGGAGTCGGGTGACAGTAGTTGACGGGGTGGCACAGCTGCCCGGTGCCCAGGTAAGGTACCCCCATTTCGCTCTTAAGCAGGATTTACTCTACCGGGTAGATGAAATACGGGGCGTGGGGGTAGAGCAGTTGGTGGTGCCTCAGCCGTATCGCCGGCGGGTCCTCGACTTGGCTCATAAACACCTGATGAGTGGCCACCTAGGGGTCAAGAAAACGCAGGAGCGAATATTGCAAAGGTTCTATTGGCCCTGGGTCTTTGGGGAGGTAAAACGGTTCTGCGAAGCCTGCCCGGAGTGTCAGCTTACCGCACCCCTGACCCACTTTCGCAGTCCGTTGGTACCGTTACCCATTATAGAAGTCCCTTTTGAACGGATAGGGATGGATCTGGTGGGGCCCCTTGTAAAGTCTGCTCGAGGGCACCAACAAATCCTAGTGATCGTTGACTATGCCACCCGGTATCCAGAGGCGATACCTCTCAGACATACTGCGGCGAAGCTTATAGCTCGGGAGTTGTTTGCTGTGTTCTGCCGGGTGGGGTTGCCCAAGGAGATCCTTACGGATCAGGGGACCCCATTCATGTCTAAAGTGACCAAAGAGCTATGCCGGCTACTCCAGATCAAGCAGTTGCGTACGTCTGTGTATCATCCTCAGACGGATGGGTTAGTAGAACGATTCAATAAAACCCTGAAAACCATGCTCAAAAGGGTGATCTCCAAAGACGGGAAAGACTGGGATATGATGCTTCCCTATTTGATGTTTGCCATACGAGAGGTGCCACAGGCATCCACGGGGTTTTCACCTTTTGAGTTGTTATACGGGCGACATCCCCGGGGATTGTTGGACCTGGCAAAGGAAACATGGGAGCAAGAGCCCACCCCCCATAAAAGTGTGATTGAACACATTTTAGGAATGCAGAACCGCATAAGCGCGGTCATGCCAATTGTGAAGGAGCATTTACAGGAGGCTCAGGCCGCGCAAAGCGGCCGCTACAATAGACAAGCCACCGTGCGGACCTTTAAACCCGGGGATCGGGTGTTGGTTTTAATCCCCACGGCGGAGAGTAAATTCCTGGCTCAGTGGCAAGGCCCCTACGAGATAAAGGAAAGAGTCGGGGTGGTCAACTATAAGGTATTGCAGCCCAGTAGGCGGAAACCTGAACAAATATACCATGTCAACCTATTAAAACCTTGGCAGGAACGGGAAAGCCTGATGGTTGTTTTTTCCCCATCTCCCTCCTCTTCGGGTCGTTCACATCCGGCTCCAGCGACCTCCGGAGAGGACGAACCGGAAGTAAGGATTGGAGAAGCCCTCACCAAGACACAGAGGCGAGAGGCCAGACGGCTGGTTCAGCAGAACCCTGATGTCTTCTCCGAGCTGCCTGGTAGGACCAGTCTGATACGACATGATATTGTCACCGAGCCCCACCTGAAGGTACGCCTGAAGTCATACCACGTGCCGGAGGCTCGAAGACAAGCCATATCAGAGGAAGTGAAGACAATGCTACGCCTGGGGGTCATCGAAAAATCCCGGAGTGAATGGGCTAGTCCCATTGTCCTAATACCAAAACCCGATGGCTCCTTAAGGTTCTGCAATGACTTTAGGAGATTGAACGAAATATCCAAGTTCGATCTCTACCCCATGCCCCGGGTGGATGAGCTGATTGATAGGCTGGGACAGGCGCGATATTTCACCACGCTTGACCTGACCAAGGGGTACTGGCAGGTGCCACTGACGGAGTCCGCCAAGGAGAAAACCGCTTTTGTTACGCCGGAGGGTCTCTTCCACTATGTTGTCTTGCCTTTTGGGTTACATGGCGCTCCGGCAACGTTCCAGAGGTTGATGGACTTGGTGCTGGAACCCCACCAGGCGTATGCATCAGCGTACCTTGATGACATCATTATTTACAGCTTCGAGTGGCAGACCCACTTGGAACAGGTACAAGCGGTGGTGGACGCGCTTCGAACAGCCGGATTGACAGCCAATCCCAAGAAATGTGCGTTGGGACTCACGGAAGCCCGATACTTGGGCTACGTGATAGGCCAAGGAGTGATTAAGCCCCAAATTAACAAGGTTGAGGCGATCCAGAAGTGGCCTAGACCCCTGACCACGAAGCAGGTTAGGGCCTTCCTGGGTATCGTGGGGTACTACAGGAGGTTTGTAAAAGATTTTGCGGGACTATCAGCCCCCTTGACGGATCTTCTCAAAGGCAAGAAGTCCGTCATGGTGCGCTGGACTCCGCAGGCCGAGGACTCCTTCCGGGCCCTGAAGGGGGTTCTGTGCGGACAGCCCATTCTTGTAAACCCTGATTTCCGGAAGGAGTTCATAGTACAGACTGACGCCTCGGAGGTCGGCCTGGGGGCAGTGCTGTCTCAGGTGGTTCAGGGGGAGGAACACCCCGTCACCTTCTTAAGTAGGAAGCTCACCCCTCCCGAGCGGAATTATAGCGTAGTGGAGAAGGATTGTCTGGCAATCAAGTGGGCCTTGGAGTCCCTACGCTATTACCTGCTGGGACGGCAGTTTCGCTTGGTGACGGATCACTCTCCACTGGTCTGGATGAGGTCCGCCAAGGAACGGAATGCCCGGGTTACCCGGTGGTTCCTTTCTCTGCAGAACTTCCGGTTTACGGTTGAACACCGGGCCGGTAGGTTGCTGGGCAACGCCGATGCCTTGTCCCGCAGCCCGTGTTTGATGGCGGGAGTTCAACCCCGCACGCTTGAACTGAGGGGGGGGTATGTGAGACTGTGACCGGGGTTATCTATGACGGCCGGTATGTCTCGCCCCGGTTGTGCTCACTCCATGATAGAAAGTAACTCCACTCCATGGTTAATGCTGTTTCCCTACAGGCTGAAAGAAGGGTTAAAAGGAAACAGGAACAAGGGCGGGTGTGCCGGGTGTAAGGGAGTGAACACAACTCCCTGAGTTCTCTGCCGGAGAGGCACATGTGTACTGTTGTGGACTTTTGTTTGGATATTAAACCGTGTGCTGTGACCCTTGGTGCCTGGATCCCGTGTCTTCTGCTGCGCAGCCGACCACGCTACCTCACAGTATGTAATAAACAATAAAACATTTTTGGTTAAATGATTTATTTGTTCAGGGTTTTTTTTTTAATCAGAAGGTTAAAAAGTTTGGATGGTAATAAATCTTAGGTAATAAGGTAAAATACAAAATCTAAAAGGTACAATACTTAAAAATGTAATAAGGTGCAATAATTACAAAATGTTAAAAGATACAAAAATTAGAAATTTAAGAAGGTACAGAAATCTTTCAAAGGTACATTTTTGTTTTTAATCTACATAGAAATATTAAATCATTTAATCTTGCCAATCAACTCTACCTTCAGGTGACATAAAATATTCTGCATATTTGTCCCTGATTGTTGAACATGCAACACTACTTCTAAACCTAGGATTAGTGTAATCAGACAAAGAGGTTGATTCCAGATTCATGTCATCAATGGAGATTTGTTCCTTTGATAAAACAAAATTATGTAGTACCACACATGCTCTTACTACCTCATCAACAGTTTCAATGTTTAGGTTGATCGCAGTTAACAATACTCGAAATGGGGGGCGGAGGTAGACATGGGTTGATAGAGTGAGGACGTGCTTTTCTGGAGCTCCTCTATACAATCCCCCATAAAGCCGGCTTTTACATGAAAAATGGGCAAATCTACTGCCAAAAAGAGCAAGCCCAACACCCCAAGTCGGCCCCCTGCACCCCAGCACAATATTGGGGCTTATTTCACCCGCTGCAGGGAGTCTGGGGCATCTCCACAGCCGGAGCATGAACTGCGGCCTGCAGAGCCTGAACCGGTCCCTGCTCCTGTCCTGGTGCCCGAGAGTACGGGAATGCTGGAGGCCCAGAGGAGGGATGACGCAGCAGAGACCCCTCGGGATGTAAATGGTCCCACCAAGGGACCCACAGCGGCGGTGCACACAGTCAAGAACCCCGCGGCGGGAGGAGCGGTGAGTCTGCCGGCGCCATTCCAAGATGGCGCCCGCCTACCTGCGACGCGGCCTGGAGGATCGGCGCTGGAGGACGGGACACCCGCGACCGCGACCTTACCTGCCCCACACCCCTACGCGTTGCCGATGGGACCGGGGAGTGCCCACAACTTACCTGCAGCCAGCGCCAGCGGAGTCTGGAAAGCTGCGCCGCACGAGCGTGGAGTGCACACGTGCCCGGGCCCAGGTGATGACTCACCGCTGCAGCCCCGGGCACTGAAGAATCAGACGCCGCGCAGCGAGGCTGAAGTCCAGGAGCGGCCAGCCTCTCACACAGGGGCGCCTGATTCCAGCAAGGAGGCAGTAGCAGACACCCCTGAAGGACTGCCTGGCCCACAATTTCAGGTACAGGGGTGGAGGGAAGACATGCTGAAAGGGGTCCATACCAGGAGTGATGGCAATGGCACGAACCACACTCCCTCACCAGGGGCCACATGAACACCAGGGGGACCTGGGGACGGAGGAGGACCGCATGAGTCTATGGTGGTGACTGCTGAATTCTGGGGGATACCTCAAAAGGAGGTGCCCCCCACCTCTCCAGACAGTTGGTGCACGGGATCCTCCTGGGCCGAGAGCCAGATTGCCGCAGACGGGGTTCTGGATGGGGGCACTTTGATACCAATGAACAAAGGGTCCATGGCACTGGGAGCTCCCCCACACCGTCTTGTAACCGGGTCACCGCTGTGGGAGGGCATGAACAACCCCCAAAATACACAGAAAATGATATATGGCCCAGCTATACAGGACTCTTTTTATGCATACCCCAATATGTCTCATGCTGCCGCCTCGACGAGTGAAGATCGCCCGGCATCCTTGGCAGATCTGCGAGCACTGTTACAAGCAATCCCCACCAAAAACAACATTGCAGCACTGGCTAATCAAGTGGTGGCGGAATGTGAACAGGAATTTATCCAACTGCGGTCTGATCTATCTTCACTTACTCATAGGGTTGATACCCTTACCGAGCAGCAATCAACTTCTCAAGTCTCTATTCAATCCATCCAAGAGACAGTGATGAATCAATCTAAGCAATTATTTGCCCTTCAACAACACGTAGATGATCAAGAAAACAGAAATAGAAGGAACAATCTACGTATTAGAGGTCTTCCTGAATCAATTGCGGCCCCTGATATACCTACTGTCCTCCGTTCCATTTTTAACAATCTGTTAAAGAAGCCACCAGGAACCTCTCTAGAGCTTGACAGAGCCCATAGGGCCCTACGACCCCCGGATCCAGAGGACCCCCGCCCAAGGGATGTTGTGTGCAGGATGCATTTCTTTGCGGCAAAGGAGGCCATTTTACAAGCAGCCAGGAAGAAACCGAACCTAACATACAACGGCTATGCCATCCGCATCATGTCAGACCTCTCAAGACACACCCTAGCCCAACATGCTACCCTCAAGCCCCTCCTGGATGTCTTAAAAGAAAAGGGACTACCGTTCCAATGGGGATTCCCATTCTCATTATCGGTACAGAAGGACTCTCGATGGTGGGTCCTGCGCTCCCCAGAGGATGTCCCGGCGTACACCAAGACCTTGGGCCTGCCCGCAATTCCCATCGCGGCCTGGCCACTTACTCTACTCCAGCCCTGGGTCCCCAGGGAAAGACTCGCCTATACCAGACCAACCCCACCTTCTGGGTCCAACAGGGGGCTACCTCCGAGAGGAGAACGGGGCCGTGGGGCGGGTCGCCCTCGTTACCCGACATAGAGAGGCTCAGAGGCTGCGTACGCCTCTATGACCTATCTTATCTACAGATATTCAAAGCAAAATGACTTTTACTTGTTGCTTTAAAGTTTATCCACTGCCCGTATTATATCAGCATTTAATTCTTTAGCTGGTATTTATGGTTATCTCTAACGTTTTTAGTATATCCAGAGCTCTACTTGGTTATGTCTGACATCCTTTTTCCCCAAATAGGTCAGGATCCTCTGTCCTGCCTAGACAAGGCGGATATGATCCCTAGGAACGTTTGTTCGGACTTAGGTTAGTGTGCAAGGTCTTTTTACCTGATGCTCTTTTTGTTTTCTTCCCCGCTATACTCTACCCATCTAAAATCTCTTCCTCTCCCTTTCTTTGGCGGCCGGGCTGATTGTGTTCGATCCCCTTTCTCATATATCTCTAATGTCTCACTCTCTTATAGATGGCGGACCTAACTATCGCTTCTTTCAATGCCAGGGGCCTCAATGTTCCGGAGAAACGATCGCAGATATTGTACCACCTTCATAAACGGAAGGTGAGCATGGTGTGTTTTCAGGAGACCCATTTCAAACAAGGACATGCCCCCATTCTTAAAAATAAGTATTATCAGACATAAGTATCCTCAGACAACCTGGATTACCGCTCTAAGGGTGTGACGATAGCTATCCATAAATACCTCCCACATCAAATCCTAAAGTGCACGACAGATAGTCTTGGAAGATATATTATCCTCTCACTGAGGGTGGGGGACCAAACACTCACAATCATTAATGCATACGCTCCAAATCAAAAACAGGACAGCTTTGTTACACGTCTGGTGGACGCTGCGATCCCCCTGATACAAGGTACAGTTATTTTATGTGGTGACCTCAATGTCACCCTTGACCCCACTTTGGATAACTCCAGGGGGAAATCTAACATTGCTTATACCACCATTAAACGGATCAAAAAAGCTCTATTGCGCATTCAACTGTTCGACACCTGGAGACTGAAACATCCATCTGACAGAGACTATAGTTTCTATTCCCATACCCAAGACTCATATAGTCGCATAGACTACATATTATTACAGCACAATGCTCTCCCTTGGATCCAGCACACTGGGATGGATAGCATATTGTGGTCAGACCATGCACCGGTCTATGGTACTATTGAGATTCCCTCCAGGCCCCCAGTGGGTCGTGGCGGCTGAACGAGTCGTTGCTGCTGGATGAGCTCTGTGTTGCGGATGTTCAGTCCTCTATCACAAGGTTTGTAGAGGACCACTCAGTAGATGACACAGCCCCCACTTATAAATGGGAAGCATTGAAATGTGTCATACGAGGTATTTCTATTAAACATGGGTCCCGAATCAAAAAAGAATGGGCCCAAGATATGGTAAAAGCTCTCCGCAGGGTTTCTGAACGGGAGCTCATCCACAAGCGAGCCTTATCAGCCGCAAATTTACAGGCTCTTCTACAGGCCAGGATAGAGGTTAAAATACTATTGGATTCCTCATATAAGCGCCTATTACAGGTAGGAAAGAGGAGATTTTATGAGTTTGGGGACAAGCCAGGCAGGCTGTTGGCTAATGCGCTGGGACAAAGGAGAGCCCACACCCTTATACCTTGCATCAAGAACTCACGCGACAAATTGCTCTATGCCACCCCTGACATATCTAATACTTTTCATGATTTCTATTCCAAGTTATATAATTTACCTGTCGAGCCCCCTGAGCCATGTGACAGATGCCCCTCAATGCCCTCACCTTTTCGGCGTCTTAGTAGCTCCGTAATCGAGGATCTGGAAAGACCATTCTTATTGAATGATTTGTTGACGGTGATCCGCGACACACCGGGTAACAAGAGTCCTGGACCCGACGGATTCCCTGCCAAATTTTACAAGGCCTTTGCGGAGCAGGTAGCTCCCTTAATGCTTCTTTCCTTCAATTCAATTTCGGACTCTGTCCCTTTCCCGCCTCATTCCACCACTGCCCATATTTCCCTGATCCGTAAAGCGGGAAAAGACCCCACGGCATGTAGGAGTTTCAGACCGATATCACTCCTCAATGTTGATTTAAAAATCTACGCCAAGCTTTTGGCAAATAGATTGAGCCCTCTGCTTCCTGACCTGATTCATTTAGATCAGGTCGGGTTTGTCCCGGGTAGGGAGGCGAGGGACAATACCATAAAGACCCTAGACCTAATCCAACACGCACACACTAAAAAACTTCCTCTGATGTTGCTATCTTTGGATGCCGAGAAGGCTTTCGACAGAGTCTCATGGCAATCACTCTCACAGACACTGGAGCATATAGGCATAGGACCCATTTTCTCATCCAAGATTATGGCCTTATATCATTCCCCGACTGCATATCTTAATATCAATGGCACTCTGTCGAAACCCTTCTCCATCCGGAACGGGACCCGGCAGGGTTGTCCCTTGTCACCTTTACTTTATGTTCTAGTAATGGAGCATCTGTTATCGGCTATCAGGAATAACCCGGACATACAGGGTATTAAGATCGCCAACCGGGAGCATAAATGTGCCGCGTTTGCCGATGATCTCCTTATTTATCTTTGTAACCCTCTCACATCCCTCCCGTCTCTACTACTGGAGCTAAACCGCTTCAGCAAATGGTCCAACTTCAAAATCAATTTTGATAAATCGGAGGCCCTAAATGTCTCTCTGCCCCTAACAGTGGTAAATGCTCTTAAACCAAATTTTCCCTTCCGATGGCCACCCCACAGCAGTATTGGATATTTGGGCATAAAGATCCCTGCCGACCCGACCAGGCTCTTTCAATTAAATTATCAAACTTTTCTGTCAAGGCTCGAGGGAGATTTGGCCTCATGGCAAAAATGTACTTTGTCGTGGTTTGGCAGGATCAGCACTCTCAGGATGACGGCCTTGCCACGACTGTTGTACTTAATACAGACGGTTCCGGTCTACATCCCGGCAGCATACTGGGCCAAGACACAACGCTTATTCAATCAATTTGTTTGGTCCAAGAAGCGGGCTCGCTTGAGATGCAGTGTCTTAACTAGGACCAAGAACGCAGGAGGAGCGGGTTTGCCTGATTGTAGGCGATACTACATGGCAGCGGCTTACGCCAGGGTCCTGGACCTTCTGCACTGCTCGGGGTCTAAGCTCTGGGTTGGTCTGGTGCAAGATTTGTGCCCTTTATCAATTCCGACCCTGCCGTGGACCTGGCCTCTCCTCACCAAACATAAAATTGAGATGTCCTACAGCACCAAACAAACATTGAAAACGATACACTCAATGTCATCACGCAACCTTATGATCCAGCTTAGAGGACCCCTTATGCCACTGACTGACAATCCAGAGTTCCTGCCGGGAGCATCGTCCAATAATTTTCTGGGCAGCATGAAACTAAACCCCCTGAGATTAAACCAGGTGGCCCCGGGGGGTTCCCTCCTTCCGCTCCAGGAGATTGTAGAGAATCGTGACTTCAAACTGCGGTTCCATTTTGAATATGCCCAACTCAAACACTTCATAACCTCCCAAGACACTGTCATGGCCCACTGTCCGCCCCAAACACCTTTTGAAAACCTTTGTAGTGGGTCTTCTGATATGCGCCATGCAATATCAAGGGTGTACAAGTTTATGACAAGCGCGGCGGAGACGTCCCTCCCTCGCTTCTGTGCGGCTTGGGAAGCAGAGCTCAATCAGACGTTCTCTAGGAGTCAATGGGAGCGCTGTTTCCGTCTGACCCACAGGTCAGTGGTAGCCACCAGGATGCAAGAAACCAGCTATAAAATACTTTCTAGGTGGTAGAGGGTCCTGACATCTCTTCATGCGTGGTGTCCCGAAGTCCCTGATACGTGCTGGCGCTGTGGAGCGCAGGGAGGCACCATGTCACACATCTGGTGGTACTGCCACAGCTGGTCGGTCTTTTGGAACAAAGTACTAGCAGCCATCCAAGAGGTCACTGGGACTGTAGTCCCAAGCCGCCCAGAAGCAGTCTTACTATATATCTTTGACATATCCGAAAAGGTCTATAAAAAATCCATTTTAGGTCACCTTCTCCAGGCTGCCAAGACAGTGATTCCACGTCATTGGAAGGACCCTATCCCACCGACGCTGGATGAGTGGGTAATGGTGGTGAATGTGATTCACCGAATGGAAATGGTGATGGCCCAGTCACGTGGGCAGACAGTGGAGACGGCCACCAAATGGTTTCAGTGGGAATCATTCCTCTCGGGTAAAAAATTTCTGGAATTAATCTAACTCCCGGAAGACAGGTACCCTGGCCCCATTATTCCTAAGATAATATACCACCCTTTTGATAAGTCTTGGTCCAATAGACGATGTATCAGTCCTGGTCGCTGCGTCCTACTTCCTATCCTTTCACTTCTTTCTCTGACCCGCTTTTTCCTCTTTACACCTCATAACTGTCTCTTTTCTTTAGCTTTCTCCTTTGTTTTACTATTTTATAGGGTTTAAAACGATTATTCATGTATTATTGTAATCTTCGATATTTCATTATGAACCCCATGATAGTTTGCAGACTTTCGATGTGTGCTATTCGTTACAGCACGGCTCCGTGTTTTTCTCATGTATGTTTTTGAAAATTTAATAAAACTTTAAATTGGGAAAAAAAAAAACAATACTCGCCATTTGCTTGTCAGGATCCCAAACGTGCATTCAACCATTCTTCTTGCTCTGGATAAACGATAATTAAATATTTTTTGGGTTGGCATCAAGCCACGGCTTGCATATGGCTTGAGAAGATGTTCTGAGAGTTGAAAGGCTTCGTCTGCGACAAAAACATATGGCATTGGTGGATCACATGTGTCTGGAAGTGGTCTTGCGGATGGAATATCCAAGGTGTTGACATATAATTGCCGCCTCATAGTTGACATTTTAAACACCTGAGAGTCATTTGACCTGCCATAAGCTCCAATGTCCACTGCTATAAATTTGTACTGGGCATCAGTTATTGCCATGAGGACAATCGAAAAAAACTTTTTGTAGTTATAGTACTCCGACCCAGAAGCTGCAGGTTTAACAATTCTGATATGCTTCCCGTCAACTGCCCCCAGGCAATTGGGAAACTGACATATCTGGTTGAATTTTTCGGCAATGTCCAGCCATCTGTCCCTGGTGGGCTGTGGGATGAATTCCTCCTGAAGACAGTCCCACAAGGCTCGGCAAGTATGTCTGCTTATTCCAGAGATGGTAGAAATACCTAGCCTAAACTGGTAATGCAGGGACGAAAGCGACTCTCCTGTTGCAAGGAATCTGTAAAGGAAAGACAATAATTAATAAAAAAACTACCAGCAACAATATTACAGTTAAAAGTCAACTTAACAGGAGGATAAACAATTTTAAAAAAAGACTTACCTAAGCGTAACCAGCAAACGCTCCTCTGGTGATATAGAATACCGGCAGTAGGTGTCCGTCTTCCGTATCTGGTCTACAACGTAGCCAACGAGGATGTCAAAATTCTCCACTAATATCCGTACATAGTTGGAAAATTTTTCAGGGTTTCCTCTTAGCTCCATGTAGAGTGTGGAAAAAATCCCACGGGTCATTCTCTGTGCTGTCACTGGATGAATCCAAAATCGACGATGGCGCTGACGCTTCATGCGCTGTCGCTCCTTCTCGCGGACTATGACACCCAAACGATTGGCCTAAAATGTGAAGTCAAGCGATATCCTTGTGATATTTGCCAGCACATCTTCAATGTTTACTCTTTGCCTCTCTCTTCAATCTGTCAAATATGCTTCAAACCACGGTATATATACCGTAGTTTTCCATTAGCCAATGAAAGTTCCGGAACTCGTTACAATTGTTTTTTTTTTAAAAAAAATGGATCCGTCATAAAACAGATGAAACTGATGCAAAACGGATCCGCCGGATCGTTTTTTTGACGCATCCGGCATAATGGGTCCGTTAAAAATCGGATCCGGTGGATACGGTTTTCACATTTTGCGCCGGATCCGTTGGATCAGGCAAACGCCGGATTGAGCCAGATGGAAAAAACCTGATGTGTGAAAGTAGCCTAACTCTAAAAACATTCTAAAACATTGTAAAAGTATCTAAACTGGTAATCTGAGCTACTCCCTCTCCCAAGCACACTGCTTTATTACCAGCCAACTAAGCAAATCTGTCTCCACTTGCCTGGGAGCTGGATTCTGAACTCATTTTCTCTAGGTGCTGAGAGGTGAGTCAACTAGTCTTATCTTGTCCCGGCTCATTGCTGCAGTTGATTGTACAGTAGCTAGCTCTATTGCTTACATACAGTATTGCAAATATTTTTTTGTAAAGGCAATGAGATCCGTTCAATTAGGGTGGGTGCAAACGATGAGGACATGCTGCGTCCTGAACACAGCATGTCCTCTCCTGCGGGGTCGCGAGTGCTGGCCGCAGGAGACCACAGCAACCGGTGCCCAAGATCAGGGATTGGGGACTGCAGACTTTGGCTGTTTTCTCCCTGCGGAGAACACATGCTGTGGTTCGGAAAGCCACGCCGCATGTCAGTTTATGCTGAGGAGAGAAGAAGCTCAGTGGGCATGGGATTTATTTAGATCCCATCCACTCTGCTTGTACTGCACAACGCAGCATTCAGGATGCAACAGAAACACGTTGCATCCAAAATGCTGCTATTACTGATTGTGGGCATGCAGCCTTACCTTTTTTGATGTTGCCCTGTGCGGTCTTTCTGACTGATACATGATTTTACCAGAATTACCAGCCGGATCACACCTAGTATATTGTGTTCTTTTTAAAGATTCGAGATAAGGTTGAATGAGTTTATAAAATTACTGAGATTTACATATGCAATATATCACAAAAGTGAGTCCACCCTCACATTTTTTTAAATATTTTATTATATCTTTTCATGAGACAATACTAAAGATATGACACTTTGACACAATGTAAAGTAGTCAGTGTACAGCTTGTATAATAGTGTAAATTTGGTGTGATCTCTAAATAACTGAACACACAGCCATTAATGTCTAAACCACTGGCAACAAAAGTTGCCCAATTACCCATTTTCCCTCCCCAGTGTCATGGGGCTCATTAGTATTCCAAGGTCTCAGGTGGGAATGGGGAGCAGGTGTGTTAACACCGTTACAACCATGGACCGTATAGCAGTAATCACCGATAGCTGCTATGGTGAGCCGATAGTGATCCCTGCACGTCTGCTGATTTGGACAGCAGACATGTGGGACTGTGATCCACCCATGCCTGCTTGCCACTTTGATCATGCTGTCAAAATGTAACAGTGCAATTTAAATTGCCGTGGTGGAGAACATGCCATTCAGGGGCGTAACTACCGTGGTCGCAGCGGTCGCCATTGCGACCGGGCCCGTGGTCACCCGGCAGATCAGCAGTCATCTCCTTTCTGTGAGAGAGGAGCTGCGCTGTTCTGCCGCAGACCACGCAGCCGCTATATGACCCGGTAGCCGCCGCTGACAACGGGCCCCCCACCCTGGTGTCAGCGGCGGCAGCACCGGGCCCCATCATCACACACTGCTATGATTTTGCATAGAGCGGTCGGCGCCGCTCTATGCATCATCATTTTTACCCCGTGCTGCGCGGTGACGTCACTCCTGTGCGACTGCCGTGTGTGGTGAGAGCACAGAGCGCAGGATGGGAGGAGGCCGACCGGAGCCACAGGGGAATGAGGACAGAGGTGAGTACGAGCAGCGGTGAAACAACTAGAGGTGAGGACAGAGCTGCTGTGGAAGGAGAAGAGAGGTGAGTACTTTTTTTAAAAAGTTTTTTATAAATCAGTGAGTACACGGGATGGCTGGCTGCAGGACACATAGTGGCATGAGGGGCTGGCTGCATGACTCATGGAGGCCTTGGGGGGGATGGCTGCATAACACATGGAGGCCTTGGGGGGCTGGCTGCATAACACATGGAGGTTTTGGGGGGGTGGCTGCATGTCACATGGAGGCCTGGAGATGCTGGCTGCATGACACACGGAGGCCTGGAGGGGCTGGCTGCATGAAACATGGAGGCTTTGGGGGGGTGGCTGGCTGCATGACACATGGAGGCCTTGGGGGGGGGGCTGGCTGCATGACACATGGAGGCCTAGAGGGGCTGGCTGCATGACATATGGAGGCCTGGAGGGGTTGGCTGCATGACACATGGAGGCCTGGAGGGGCTGGCTGCAGGACACATGGAAGCCTGGGGGGGTTGGCTACATGACACATGGAGACCTTGGGTGGGCTGGATGCATGACACATGGAGGCCCTGGTGGAGCTGGCTGCATGACACATGGAGGCCCTGGTGGGGCTGGCTGCATGACACATGGAGGCCCTGGTGGGGCTGGCTGCATGACACATGGATGCTCTGGTGGGGCTGGCTGCATGACACATGGAGGCCCTGGTGGGGCTGGCTGCATGACACATGGAGGCCCTAGTGGGGCTGGCTGCATGACACATGGAGGCGCTGGTGGGGCTGGCTGCATGACACATGGAGGCCCTGGAGGGGCTGGTTGCATGACACATGGATGCTCTGGGGTCTGGCTGCATGTCAAATGGAGGCCCTGGGGGGGCTTGCTGCATGACACATGGGGACGCTGGGGGGCTGGCAGCATGACAAATAGAGGCCCTGGGGGACTGGCTGCATGACACATGGAGGCTCTGGTGGGGCTGGCTGCATGACAAATGGAGGCCCTGGTGGGGCTGGCTGTATGACACATGGAGGCCCTGGTGGGGCTGGCTGCATGACACATGGAGGCCCTAGTGGGGCTGGCTGCATGACACATGGAGGCGCTGGTGGGGCTGGCTGCATGATGACACATGGAGGCTCTAGGGGGGCTGGCTGCATGACACATGGAGGCCCTGAGGGGGGGCTGGCTGCATGACACATGGAGGCCTTGGGGGTCTGGCTGCATGACACATGGAGGCCCTAGGGTGGCTGGCTGCATGACACATGGAGGCCCTGCGGGTGCTGGCTGCATGATACATGGAGGTCTATGTGGCTGCATGATACATGTAGGTCTATGGGGCTGCATTATATATGGAGGCCTATGGGGCTGCATAATAAACATGAACATGGAATATAGGGGTGAATTATACATGGAGGAGTATGGGGCTGCATAATACAATATGAAGGTTTATGGGGCTGCATTATAATACATATAGGACTATGGGGGCTACATGATAATATATGGAGGACTATGGAGGCTACCTTATACATGTACTATGGGGGTGTGTTATAAAACATGGAGGACTATGTGATGCAGTATAATATATGGAGAACTATGGGGTGAATTATAATACATGGAGAACTATGGGAAACTCATTATAATAATTGGAGGTCTATGAGGGCTGCTTTATACATGGAGGACTATGAGGGTGCATTATCATGTATGGAGGACTATGGGGTGAATTATAATACATGGAGGACTATGGAGGTGCATTCTAATATATGAAGGGTTATGTGGGACCCTTTATACCAAGGGTCTCAAACTCGGCTGGGTATATGGGCCGCACAGAGGAAAAGAAAATAATTTGGGGGCCGCATTCTTTGCATGATCAGTGACATATTTATTGGTACCATTTTTTTTTTTTTACACACCTTTGGATCACTGATTTTGAACATGTTTCACTTGTTTTTTTATAACAAATGTGCACTTTCTTTGTTTAAATATAAAAAAAAAATTTTGATGGTAAAAAAAAGTCATGCCTTTTTTTGAGTTTTTGTTGGTTTTTTTACATTTTATCCCTTTCTTGTAACTACTAGTGTTTCAATTAGCACTATATAGAAATTTTGGCCAACATCTTTTAGTAATGTTCCCCATCTTGTTGTAATGTGCCCATCCTTGTCCCCTTGTAGTATTGTGCCCCATCCTACAGTAATGTGCTTATCCTTGCCCCCATCCTATAGTAATGTTCCCCATCCTTGTCCCCATCTTGTAGTAATGTGTTTCATCCTTTAATATGCCTCATCCTTGTCTCCATCCTATAGTAATGTTCCCCATCCTTGTCCCCCATCTTGTAGTAATGTTGTTCATCCTTTAATATGCCTCATCCTTGTCCCCATCCTATAGTAAAGTTCCCCATCCTTGTCCCCATCTTGTAATAATGTGCCTCATCCTTGTCCCCATCCTATAGTAATATTTAGTAATGTTCCCCATCCTTGTCCACATCCAATAGTAATGTGCCCATCCTGTATATTTCATCCTTGTCCCCATCCTATAGTACTGTCCCCAACCTATAGTAATGTGCCCATCCTGTAGTAATGTGTACATCCTTGTCCCCATCTTATAGTAATGTTCCCCATCCTTGTCCCCTTGTAGCAATCTCCCTATCCTGTAGTACTGTCCCCATCCTATAGTTGTCCCATTCTATAGTAATGTGCCCATCCTACAGTAATTTGCCCATCCTATAGTAATGTGCCAACCTTGTCCCCATCCTATAGTAATGTGCCCATGCAATAGTATTGTGCCCATCCTTGTAATGTCCCCATCCTATAATAATGTGCACACCTTTTCCCTATTCTATAGTAATGTGGCTGAAAGGGGGCAGTAGCACTATAACTTACCGATCGCTTTCCTCAGCTTCCATAGACGCCGGAGTAAAGCTGAGGGGAGCGGTCTCCGACCCCAGATCCACAGTGATTGGAGAGATCGGTCACAAGGTCAGTCTCTCCAATCAGAGCTGGGGGCGGGTGAAAGAGAGGTCACCCCGCTCCAGTAAAAATGATAGTGCTATAGCTGCACTGATCATGGTTGGATTTCGATGTTTCAGCCATTTTCAATGGCTGAAACATTACAGTGGCTGTGATTGGCTGAGCGGCATTCGTCAGCCAATCACAACCTCCGTAGGTCCAGGGAGGAGACACCACCCCTCCTGAGGTCAGGCAGAGGTCCCCTCCTCCCTGAATCTAAGGTATTTGCATACCAATCGCAGCAGCCGGGGCCGCGATTTTGCCATGACGAACTGGGTACGTCATGGGTCCTAAAGTACCAGGGAGCCATGACGTACCCAGTACGTCATAGGTCGCTAAGGGGTTAATGTTCTGTCCTTCACATACACACACAAAAAAACCCCACCATTCTTCTCACCTGTGCCGCGTTACATTGGCTGTCTCATCTCTGTTTCTTGCTGTCTGCAGGCCCTTGCCCCCGTTGACTATCGCGGCTGGTGCAGGGGCAGTATCCACTGGCAGCGCTTTATGTCAGATGATTGTTTTGTCGGCACTGCGCGCACAGAGTCAAGCTCTCTATGCAAAACGTTTCCAATGCAGCCATAGCCGTCCACCAATCAGAGGTAAGCAGCTGAGGTCAGGCAGTTTCCATTGGAGGAATAGTTGTGCACAGAGCGCTGGACTCTGAGCGCGCAGCGCTGGCAAAACGTTAATCTGACATAAAGCGCAGACTGTGGCTGCGGCCCCTGCACCAGCCGCGATAGTCAACGGGGCACGGGCCTGGGGGCCGCACGAAGCAGCCTGAGGGCCCGTATGCGGCCCGTGGGCCGCGTGTTTTAGACCTCTGCTTTATACTATATGGAAGGCTATGTGGGGGCCATTATAGTATTTGGAGAACTATATACGAGGGGGGACAAAGATACAAGCATGGGATTGTAATGTTTTGTGCTGAGGGAAAAAGGCTCTTTCCCTCAGCACCCAGCTTTCCCATGCTCTGCTGTACATCTCTCAGCACCCAGCTTTCCCATGCTCTGATATGGGAAAGCTGGATGCTGAGGGAAAGATGTATAACAGAGCATGGGGAAGCTGGGTGCCGAGTACAAGATGGATATCAGAACATAGGAAAGCTGGGTGCTGATAGAGGGAAACCTGGGTGCTGAGGGTAAGAGCCAAGTCAGCATCATTATCCTGTACCCCGAGTGTCAGTGACATTATCCCGTACCCCAAGTGTCGGTGTACGTGGAGGGGGGGGCCCCGGTCCAAATTTTGCACCAGGGCTTATCAAACTCTAGTTACGCCACTAGTACCATTCCCCACCACCATCAGAGGCCCCGTGATGTGATCACGGTAAGCCGATGGTTGCCATGCTAGCAACAGATCGTGTAATGACTCCTGTCACTATCATGATGTATTTCCTGTCAGAGCCATACAGATCAGCAGAAATGCACAAGTGATCAGACTGCTGATCCATAATTAGTAAAATAAATAAAAATCATGACATTTTTTTTAAAAAATATGAAATAAATAAAAGTTTAAATTACCCTCATCCGCCCCATTGAAAATAATATAGTTAAAAATATAGACATATTTGGTATGGCCGCGTTCAGAAATGCCCGATCTATCAAAATATAAAATCTATTCATCTGATTGGTACACGGCGTGGTGAAAAAAAAATTCCAAATGCCAAAATTACGTTTTTTGGTCACCACAAATTTTTTTAAAAATGCAATAAAAGGCAATCCAAACGTAGTATCCGCCACACAAAAATGGGATAATTAAAAACGCTAGCTCAAGACGCAAAAAATAAGCCGTCACTGAGCACCAGATACCGAAAAATGAGAACGCTATGGGTTTCAGAAAATGGCACAAAAAGCTCCATTCTTTTTTGGACAAACTTCTGAATTTTTTTTAAGATAGATACAAGTAAAGGTTTGATGTCTGGTATCTATGATCTCATACCGACCTCCGACATCATACTGACACATTAGTTTTACCATATAGTGAACACAGTGAATAAAATATCCCAAAAATAACCTTGCAATTGCACTTTTTTTTGAAATTTCACTGCGCTTGGAATTTTGTTCCCATGTTCCAGTACATTATATAGTAAAACTAATGGTTTCTTTCCAAAGTACAACTCATCCCGCAAAAAATAAGCCCTCATATGGCAATATTAATTGGTAAATAAAAATGTTACGGCTCTCAGAAGAAGAGAAGCAAAAAACAAAAATGAAAAACGGAAAATCGCGTTGAGGTAAAGGGGTTAAATTTAGTGTTATTGCTCACACAGTCTCTAATACTGGTCACTGGAAGTTCAACATGGCACCTCAAGGTAAAGAATTCTCTGAAAATCTGAAAAAAATAATTATTGCTCTACATTAAGATGGCCTAGGCTATAAGAAGATTATCAACACCCTGAAACTGAGCTTCAACACAGTGGCCAAGAGCATACAGCGGTTAACAAGACCAGTTCCACTCAGAGCAGACCTCTCCATGGTCGATTAAAGAAGTTGAGTGCCTGTGCTCAGCATCACATCCAGAGGTTGTCTTTTCAAAATAAAAGTTTGAGTACTGCCAGCATTGCTGCAGAAGTTACAGGGGTGGGGGGGTATGCCTGTCAGTGCTAAGACCATACACCACACACTGCATGCATCACAAAGATCTGCATAAGAAGAAAGCCTCTTCTAAAGCCAATGCACAAGAAAGTGTGCAAACAGTTTGCTGAAGACAAGCAAACTAAGCTCATGGATTACTGGAATCACGTCCTGTGGTCTGGGGAGACCCAGATAAACTTAATTTGTTCAGCTGGTGTCAAGCCTGTGCCGCGGCAACTAGGTGAGGAGTACAAAGACAAGTGTGTGTTGTCTACAGTCAAGCATTATAGTGGGAGTGTCATTGATTGGGGCTGCATGAGAGCTGCCAGATATGGGCAGCTACGGCTCATTGAGAGAACCATGACATACTGGAGAACTGTGACATAGTGAAGCAGAGACTGATCATCTCTCTTCAGAAACTGGGCAGCGGGGCTGTATTCCAACATTAAAAAAGCCCCCCAAACACATCTCTAAGAAGACCACTGCTTTGCTAAAGAAACTGAGCGTAAAGGTGCTGGACTGGCCAGGCATATCTCCAGATGTAAACTGTATTGAACATCTGTAGGGCATCCTCAAATGGATACTGGAGGAGTGCAAAGTCAACCAGCTTCGTGATGTCATTACGCAGGAGCGGAAGAGGAATCCAGTGACTCCTGTGAAACTCTAGGGAACTCCATGCCCAAGAGAGTTAAGACAATGCTTGAAAGTAATGGTGGCCACACAAAATATTGACAATTTGGGCAGAATTTGGCTATTTTCATTTAGAGGTGTACTTACTTTTGTTACAAGCGGTTTTGACATGAATGGCTGTGTGTTGGATTATTAAGAGAGTACACCAAATTTACCCTGTTATACAAGCTGTACATTGACTGATGGCGGTGGGAAATGACACGTTCCCGGCCACAACCACTCGCTTGTAACAGGGTTGGTGTCTCAGGATTGGAGGATTGCTGATGCGGTTCCGATATTTAAGAAAGGTAAGAGGGTGGATCCAGGTGTCGCGGGCGGCGGGGCGCTGCGCTCGCTAACGCTCGGGTCCGGCACTGCTGCTGCTGCTCGGTGGCTCGAGCGGTGGGCCGGATCCGGGGACTCGAGCGGCGCTCCTCGCCCGTGAGTGAAAAGGAGGTGGTTTGTTTGGGGATTTAGTCTGCGACGCCACCCACGGGTTGTGGTGAAGGTGGGCACCACCGCTGCTGGTGACGAGGATCCCGAGAGCGATGGTAGGGAGCAGCTGGGATGTTGTTTTCCCCCTCCGTGGGTAGGGGTTGGTGGTCCCGGGGCCCGGTGGTGTGACGGGGAGGCAGGGTCGGTGAGGTGCAGGGTTGAAGGGACAGCGCGGTGCGGTGCCGGACGGCACCGGTGTACTCACTCAGTAAAAGACGCACAAAGTCTCCGGTAAACCAAACGGCTGGATGGACGGGTCCCGCAGCCGGCTGCAGTGTCTCTCCCCGGACAGGTGATGGTGGCTGTGTCTCCCTGCACCTTTGTGTACTGAATTGACTCCAATGGCTTCCCAATGGTAGTCCGCTCCCCGGTGTATAGATACTGGAGGAGCCCGTTTTGCCCGCAGGCGCTGGCCCTTGGATTTCTAGCCGTTGGCGGTGGCTGTGTATCCTCACGGTGTGAGCGGTTGCCTTCAATCGGGACTTGGTTGTTAGGGAACCCCGGGGGTTCCTGTCACATTCGGATTTGACTATTGACGGCGGCTCCAAGCCTGGTTGGGGTCCGATGGCCCTGCCTGGGTGGGCTTAGCTTCACTCCGTTCCCCGGTCCGGTACCGGTGGGCCACCACCCAGCCCCGGTCCTTACGGCTCTGCGGAGTTCCACCAACTCCTGCAGGCGGCCACCACCGTCTGCCAACCCCGCTGTCAGTGCCTGGGCTCCGACCCAGACACCTCAAGTGTTCACTCCTCTCACTTTCACCTCCAAGACTGATCTGTCACTTTTCCCGCCTCCAGGCCTGTGAACTCCTCAGTGGGCGGGGCCAACCGCCTGGCTCCGCCCCACCTGATGTGGACATCAATCCCTGGAGGGAGGCAACAAGGGTTTTGTGTCTGACTAATGTAACTGTCCGAGGGTGGGGGTGTGTGTGTGTTTTGTCTGTGGCTACCTGGCTAGTCCAGGGCGCCACACAGGCAACTGCCGTCCAGTAAGCCTGACATCAGTAGTTTGCAAAGTTTTTGAGGGCATTTTAAGGGATGACATGCAAAAATATATTGCAGAAAATAATATAATAACTGACAAACAGCATGGATTCATGAAAGATAAGTCATGTCTAACCAACCTGTTGGGGTTCTATGAAGGGGTAAGTGCAAACCTGGATATTGGTAATGCAGCTCATGTGACTTATTGGACTTTGCAAAGGCATTTGATACTGTACCACATAATAGCCTTATACTAAACCTCCAGAAGCAAGGACTAGGGGAAACTATATGCAATTGGGTAAGGAATTGGCTAAAAGATAGGAAACAATGAGTAAACATAAATGGTACATTCTCTAAATAGGCTATAGTCAGCAGTGGGGTGCCGCAGGGATATGTGCTAGGACCGATTATTTTTAATCTCTTTTTGTGACCTTGTGGATGGGATTGATAGTAAAGTGTCAGTCTTTGCTGATGACACCAAACTATGTAGGATATTAAAAACTGACCTTGATAGTACAATATTACAAAAAGATCTGGATAAGATGTCAGAATGGGCAGATACTTGGCAAATGAGATTTAATGTTGATAAATGTAAAGTAATGCACCTAGGACGGAGTAATCCTATAACTGCGTATACATTAATTGGAAGTAAACTACTACTACTACAGAACAGGAGAAGGACTTGGGTATTCTCATTACAAATAAGCTGAGCAGCAGTACGCAATGTCAGACAGCAGCAGCTAAAGCAAACAAGATGTTAGGGTGTATAAAAAGAGCTTAGATCCCGTGATCCCAACATATTGTTACCCCTCTATAAATAACTTGTAGGCCACTTCTAAAATATGGGATTCAGTTTTGGGCTCCACATTTTAAAAAGGAAATTTAGAAGTTAGTCAGTTCAAAGGTGGTTAGCTAGACTACTACAAGGAATGGAAGGCCTCCTATATGATGAGAGTTTGGAAAAGTTAGATATGTTTAGCTTAGAAAAAAGACGTCTCAGAGGAGATCTCATTTATATGTATAAATACATGTGTATAAATACATGCCACCAGCAGTAGAGAGATTCCTCACGAAGACCACCAGTAGTACAGAGATTTATCACCAGAACCACCAGCAGTACAGAAATACATCCATATAACCCCATCAGTATAGAAACAGATCATTAAAATCCTCAACAGTACAGAAATACATCACCAACACCACCATTATATGGTACATCAATTGTAACGTCAGGTCAGACCCATACACATTTGTATTGCATGAACCTACAACCTACAGTACATCCTTAACAATGGTAAGGAGATAATAAGAGTTATCAGACATTATCAGACTGCAGAACATACAGGAACCCCAGTACTGATGAGAGTTACCGTGTTTCCCCGAAAATAAGACATCCTCCGAAAATAAGACATCCCAGAAGTTTTCAGGGAAGCTTTAATATAAGACATCCCCTGAAAATAAGACATAGCTGCAGTCAATAATGAAGTGTCATGCAGCGGTGAAAGAGTTAAAGACACTGCAGGACACTTCATTATAGGCAGCGGGCACCCCCAAAAGAGAGAAGACAGAAGAAAGAAGACCCCCGATCATACACTTACCAGACGCCGACCGAGAGCAGGTGAGCGCATCAAGGTCCTGCAGCGGCGGAACACACACACACACACACACACACATAAGAACAGACACACACACATCAGATCACACTCACTCACTCTCACACACACCTCACACACACATCAGATCGCATCCACACAATCACAACATCCAGTCATATCGCTTGCTTCTCGGCGGCGATACTGTGCGTGCAGTGACCTTCCAGGACCTGCCGGAGGATCACATGGCCGGAAGCATGTGGTATCTCCGGATGTTGTGAGTGTGTGAGCGCGTATGTGCGATATCGTCAGTGTGTGTGTGTGTGTGTGTGTGTGTGTGTGTGATCGGATGTGTGTGTGTGTTCTGATGTGTGAGTGTGTGTGCGTGTGTGCGATCGGATCTGTGAGTGTCGGCAGAAGGCGTGCAGCACAGCTGCTGGGACCGCTCACCGGAGGGCACAGGGAGAAGTGGGGTGTGAGTGTATGCGATCAGATGTATGCGTGTATACTGTCTGATGTGTGACTGTGTGTGAACGTAAGCGATCGGATCTGTGAGTGTCGGCAGGAGGCAGAGGAGCACGGCGTGCAGCACAGCTGCTGGGATCGTGGGGTGGGTGGGAAGAAGTGGGGTGGGTGTGTGTTTGTGTGTGAGTGAGTGTGATCTGATGTGTGTGTGTGTGTGTGTGTGTGTGAGATCTGATGTCAGCCAGACGCAGGGGAGCACAGATGCAGGGAGATCACAGGGAGAAGTGTGTGTGTGTGTGTGTGTGTGTGTGTGTGTGTGAGAGAGAGAGAGAACTGATGTCGGCCAGACGCAGGGGAGACATGCAGCACACCTGATGGGAGATCACAGAAGGATCTGGGAGCCATACAGACGCCCTGGGCTGGTAAGTGTGACGATCCTGGGATGGGGGGTCTGCTTTTTGTGGGGGGTAGACTTACCCCCAACCATGTCTCCTCGAGAATAAGACACCCCCTGAAAATAAGACATAGTGCTTTTTTCAGGGCAAAAAAAAATATAAGACAGTGTCTTATTTTCGGTGAAACAGGGTAGTATCACAAATAAACATTTACACTGTGTGCAGAATTATTAGGCAAATGAGTATTTTGATCACATGATAATTTTTCTACATATTGTCCTACTCCAAGCTGTATAGACTTGAGAGCCAACTACCAATTAAGTAAATCAGGTGATGTGCATCTCTGCAATGAGGAGGGGTGTGGTGTAATGACATCAACACCCTATATAAGGTGTGCTTAATTATTAGGCAACTTCTTTTCCTTTGGCAAAATGGGTCAGAAGAGAGAGTTGACGGGCTCTGAAAAGTCCAAAATTGTGAGATGTCTTGCAGAGGGATGCAGCAGTCTTGAAATTGCTAAACTTTTGTAGCATTATTAACAAAACAATCTAGCGTTTCATGGCAAATAGCCAATAGGGTCACAAGAAGCGTGTTGGGCAAAAAAGCGCAAAATAACAGCCCATGAATTGAAGAAAATCAAGCGTGAAGCTGCCAAGATGCCATTTGCCACCAGTTTGGCCATATTTCAGCGCTGCAACGTTACTGGAGTATCAAAAAGCACAAGGTGTGCCATACTCAGTGTGAGGCAGTGACAGGGGTAATATTTGAAGACCGCTATGTGTCCCCCAGAATGTGTCTGGAAACCCTCTGAGTTTGTGTGACGCCCTGGGCAAGCCAGGGGTCACAGGTCACAACACCACACGCACCCCACATTCCCTGCAGGTACACCAGCTAACCTGAAAATCCTTGTTGCCTTCCTCCAGGGGCTGGTGTCCACACCAGGGGGTGGAGCCAGGCGGTTGGTGTCCGCCCACCAAGGAGTTCACAGCTCTGGAGGCAGGAAGTACCAAGCAGATTAGCTCAGGGGGAGCTTGAGTGAGGAGCTAAGTGAACAGAGTGTAGCTCAGGAGGGAGCTAGAGTGAAGTGAAACATCAGTGGAAGTGACAGAAAGCCTGAAGTTGGTCTGTGGCTGTGTGCCCAGACGGAGTCAGCAAGGTCAGCAGACGGCGGTGAAGGTCTGCAGTGGGACTGTCTGGAGGTTGCTGGAAGGACCACGGAGGCTGTGTGCCCGGGGGTCTGGAGCAGTATACAAAGGGCAGTCAGCACCAGGGCAGGGGCCTTTTGGATCCCGGCAAGGCTTGGAGTCGCCGTGAATTGCCAAATTCGTTAGTGAAGGGGACGTAGATCCCCCAACAAGCAAGTCCTGATTGACGGCAAAGGTCCAACCACAACGGGGAAACACCGCCACCGCCAAGGCACCAGTTTCCCAGGGCTGGCGCCTGCGGGCAAAGTGTGGAGCTCCTCCGGCCCAGATTGTAGTCGGGGAGCGGGTAACCGGTGGGAATCCATCGCTACCAAACAGACATTTCAAAGGTGCAGGGAAGAGACCGTTACCGCTAACTGCAGGGAACCGCAGCACCGTGAACCGTCCGAGGGACCCGTCCAACCAGCCGTTTGTTTACCGAGAACTGTGTCGTGTTTACTGGCTGAGTGAGTACCTCAGTGCCGCAAGGCACAGCGCTGCCCCTGCGCCCCTGCACCCCACTGGGCCCCGGGATCACCAACCCCTACCCACGGAGGGACAACACAACAACTGGCTGCTCCGCCTCACCATCCCCGGGATCCCCATATAGAGCAGCGGTGGTGTACACTCAATCACCACAACCGTGGGTGGCGTCACGGACAATAAACAATCTCCCCAACCAAAATCCCCTTTTCACTCACGGGCGAGGAGTGCCGCTCGAGAGAAACCCCCGGGATCCGGCCCACCGCTCGAGCCACCGCTGAGCAGCAGCAGCCGGACCCGAGCAGTGGGGGTGAGCGTAGTGTGCTGACACCCTCCTCCCCGCCCGCGACAACTTGGCGTCACGAACAGGATCTTACCGCTCTGCCGTTTGGTAGAGGTGCGCCTTGTGACCGCCGGAGATATCCGGCAGAAAAATTTCAGAAGCCGCCATCTTTGGCGCGAAAAGTTCCCGCTCGAGCGTCTTCTCGAGCAGCAGAGGCGCGAAGGCCAGAACTCTGCCCCGATAGAGGAGTGGCCGGAAAGAAGCTAAGGGGGACGCGATGGCGGCTGGATGTATGTAGCGCGCGGCTGTGCGAGTCAAGACGCTGGGACCCTGTGATTTGCCGAGCCTTAAGAGATGTCTGCTCCGCCCAGCTATGAGGAGGCTACTGAGCCGGTGCCCGGAACAGCGGCATGGCTGAGGGCCCGAACGGCAGCGATCTGTCGACACTACCGGGGCCAGATCTGCAGGCTGATGGAGCAGTGGACCGCGGAGGTGGAAGATATAGCTGCGGTTGCACGTGTATATGGAATGGAGGCTATGATGGAGGAGCTGGTGAGTGACCCACGCCCCTGTGTCCCCGAGGGACCGGCCGCTGTGGCTGAGGGACCCGGTCTGCCCCTGGTTCCCATGCCACCTCCGCCCTCCCTACCCGTGCACCGTACTGTGCCTGGCCCGTCGGGCGTACACCCCTCCGTAACTGCGGCCCAGGGAGTAGCCAGCCTAGAAGCTACGGCAGTTGGTAGCCACCCGTCTGGTGCAGAAGATGTTGATGGTGATTCCGGGCCTGACACCGAGCCCATGTCGGAAGAGGATGGGTCCACCGCAGCCGAAGAATCGGAGTAGCGCAGCGGAGCACCGTTGTCCAGTCCCCGTTGGGACCACCACAGTTTGTTTGTTGAAAAAGTTTGAGATGATGAAAAATGATGATACCGTGAAAGTAACCAGATTGTCTTTTGTGATTTGCAACCGGCCGGAGCCGCCACCGTTGTCCCCGTGGGGACCGTTTAAAAGTTTTGCATGGGAACTATCCATGGACAAGCCCGTGAACTTGCAGGGCACCCACAAACGTTAAGTGGCTTGTAAATATGTTGTTTGCTGTTACCGTTTCCGCAATGCCGCCTCCGGAGAGGCAGGTTGGAGGGAGGGCCCTCAGCAGAGCAGGCTGGGGCCCAGCCACCAAAGGAACCGGTGGCTACCCTCTGGAGGGGAAGGACAGATCCCGCTCGGGTACCGTGTGCTGGACTGTGGGTCAAGGGGTGCTGCCTGGACTTTAGGGGCAGCATCAGGGCCAGGTTGCTTGGGTGGTAGAGAGCGGAAACTGTAACCGTAAACCGTTATGCAACGTTAAAGAAATGTGCCTCCCGTTTTGGGAAGAGTTATTATTAAAAAGGTACATAATTTACCGTTTATCATGTTATACCCTTTTATGCTTTACAGAAAACAAAAAGGAAAATAAAACCGGTGTTGGACGGGCAGCCCGAGGACGGTCTGCGTTTTGCTAAGGGGGAATGTGACGCCCTGGGCAAGCCAGGGGTCACAGGTCACAACACCACACGCACCCCACATTCCCTGCAGGTACACCAGCTAACCTGAAAATCCTTGTTGCCTTCCTCCAGGGGCTGGTGTCCACACCAGGGGGTGGAGCCAGGCGGTTGGTGTCCGCCCACCAAGGAGTTCACAGCTCTGGAGGCAGGAAGTACCAAGCAGATTAGCTCAGGGGGAGCTTGAGTGAGTAGCTAAGTGAACAGAGTGTAGCTCAGGAGGGAGCTAGAGTGAAGTGAAACATCAGTGGAAGTGACAGAAAGCCTGAAGTTGGTCTGTGGCTGTGTGCCCAGACGGAGTCAGCAAGGTCAGCAGACGGCGGTGAAGGTCTGCAGTGGGACTGTCTGGAGGTTGCTGGAAGGACCACGGAGGCTGTGTGCCCGGGGGTCTGGAGCAGTATACAAAGGGCAGTCAGCACCAGGGCAGGGGCCTTTCGGATTCCGGCAAGGCTTGGAGTCGCCGTGAATTGCCAAATCCGTTAGTGAAGGGGACGTAGATCCCCCAACAAGCAAGTCCTGATTGACGGCAAAGGTCCAACCACAACGGGGAAACACCGCCACCGCCAAGGCACCAGTTTCCCAGGGCCGGCGCCTGCGGGCAAAGTGTGGAGCTCCTCCGGCCCAGATTGTAGTCGGGGAGCGGGTAACCGGTGGGAATCCATCGCTACCAAACAGACATTTCAAAGGTGCAGGGAAGAGACCGTCACCGCTAACTGCAGGGAACCGCAGCACCGTGAACCGTCCGAGGGACCCGTCCAACCAGCCGTTTGTTTACCGAGAACTGTGTCGTGTTTACTGGCTGAGTGAGTACCTCAGTGCCGCAAGGCACAGTGCTGCCCCTGCGACCCTGCACCCCACTGGGCCCCGGGATCACCAACCCCTACCCACGGAGGGACAACACAACAACTGGCTGCTCCGCCTCACCATCCCCGGGATCCCCATATAGAGCAGCGGTGGTGTACACTCAATCACCACAACCGTGGGTGGCATCACGGACAATAAACAATCTCCCCAACCAAAATCCCCTTTTCACTCACGGGCGAGGAGTGCCGCTCGAGAGAAACCCCCGGGATCCGGCCCACCGCTCGAGCCACCGCTGAGCAGCAGCAGCCGGACCCGAGCAGTGGGGGTGAGCGTAGTGTGCTGACACCCTCCTCCCCGCCCGCGACATTTGCTATAGCTATTACTGGGAGTATAGCACAAAGGGTAACAGGGAGACAGATCCCTCCTCCCAGTCCAGGTTTTGTAGCAATCCTCATGTCCGGCATTTTCGTTTAAATCATGCAGAGCACAGCAGGGTGTGTCTCAGTTGAGAGCCAGGCTTGGTGAAGCTAACACATGCTGTGTGAGCTGGGCTGGCTCTGTGTGGAGTGAACACAGGCCAAGAGTGTGAGCCTAGGAGAACCTTACACAGATCCCTGCGGTTAACGGGGTCCTAAGGTAACAAGACTTTTTGATGCAAAGAATTTGTCTATATGCACCGGCTGTGATCCGGAAGAGACTTTGACAGTGGGAAATTGGATCTATTTATGCTGCAACAATAAATAGACTGTTGGTGTGAACACGCTGCTGCCTCACTGCCTCACGTTTTTGCCCAAGCAACGCTGCTACCTCACATTATGGTGGAGAATGCGGGCATGGCAGCCTGGTTGCTAAGGGCAATGGCCTAAGAGGTACTTACCCGGGAAAAAAAAAAATAATTTTTTTTACTGACTGTTTGCGGTGGATCGGCGGGTCCACGAAGCTTACAGGCGTTGCAGCCTGGTTGCTAGGGGCAACAACCCAGTTTTCACATGTTTATGATCAAGCCTGCAAAGTTACAGTTTAACTCAGCAGCCACTATGGAGGATCTTGTAAAGCAGCTGGCCCAGTCTACTGCTCAACTACAGCAGGCTTTTGCACAAACCAGTGCACAACAGCAACAGGCTAATGCTCAGCAGCAACAGGCTAATGCTCAGCAGCAACAAACCAATGTCCAGCTCCAGCGGGCGTTAGTTCAGCAACAGGAGACAAACAGCTTGTTGACTAAGCAGCTTTCTGCTCTGCGAGAAGCGCTCCCAGCGGTAACTCCAGGTCATCCAGTCCTTCCTGCGGCCCAGGACAGAGTAAGGGCGGCACTTACGAAGATGAGTGCAGAGGATGACCCAGAAGCCTTTCTCTCCGTGTTTGAGAGGACCGCTGAGCGAGAGAAATTGTCTATCGACCGTTGGACTGATGTCGTGGCCCCGTTCTTGGTAGGTGAACCCCAAAAAGCCTACCTGGATCTCAGCACGGAGGATGCCAAGGACTATGGCACACTGAAAGGTGAGATCCTTGCACGAATGGGGGTTAACACTTATCTCCGGGCCCAACGAGTGAATCAGTGGTCCTTTGAGGAGGGAAAACCTGCACGCTCACAGGCCCATGTCTTACTGGACCTTGTAAAAAAATGGCTGCAGCCGGAGACCTTGAACCCCGGACAGATGATTGAGCGGGTGGTGATTGAACGGTTTGTGCGGACTTTGCCAGCCCCCATTCAACGGTGGGTGGGACAGGGGGACCCCGGTACCCTAGACCAGCTAGTGAATTTGGTGGAACGCTACACAGCTACCCAGGAGTTGGTCCGGGACTCTGCTTCACGGCGGGCACTCCGTAGGGATACGCCCCCTTCACAGTTGGTAAAAGACTCCCGTCCCTCCTTGGGTGCTGCCCCGTCTTCAGCCCTGGCAGAGAGTAAATCTCAGACTAAGGTCAGCCGGAGTCCCGGTTCCCCAAAGTCAGACACCCGAAACAGGGACACCTCTGCTGTTATGTGCTGGCGGTGCCATCAGCTCGGGCATGTGATGGCACAGTGCCCACTCACATCAGAACCCATGGACTGCCGGTACACTCGCCGGGTATCAATGTATGCCAATACTGTTTGTACCGTGAGCACTGTTACTATGGGGGAGGAGCCCCATCTCTGCAAAGTACGTGTTAATGGCTATACAGCAGAGGCTTTGTTGGACTCAGGAAGTGTAGTGACTCTTGTACATGCCTCCTTGGTCTCCAGGGAAAACCCTACGGGACATAAAGTAGGGGTACTTTGTATTCATGGAGACCTACGTGAATACCCTATGGAAAGGGTCACCATTGCTACCTCATGTGGAGAGGTTCAACATAAAGTGGGGGTGATGATAAGACTTCCATATGCTGTTATTTTGGGAAGAGACTTGCCCCTGTTCTGGAAATTATGTGGGAGGCGACCTAGCCCTCCGAGGTGTATGATTGAACCAGGCCCTGAGCTGGACGATCCCGACTCAGGGATACCTGCCGTAGGGGTCACCAGTATAGGGACAGAGTGTAACCCTGCCAGGTTCCCCCTAGAGGTAATGACAGGAGAGGTTGAGCCACCCGAGGCAATCCCGGAGTTGAACGTGTCTCCAGATAATTTCGGAACAGCACAGCTCCGGGACCCCACATTGGTTCCTGGACGTGGAAATGTACAGGTAATTGATGGGGTACCCCAGCGGCCTGGTGCCAGGCTGGAAACTCCCTACATGGCTCTAAAGCGAGAGTTGCTCTATCGGGTTGATACAATCCGGGGGGAAATAGTGGAACAGTTGGTGGTCCCTCAGCTGTACTGCCGTCAGACCTTGGAATTGGCTCATAACCACCTAATGAGTGGGCACCTAGGTGAAGAGAAAACGCGGGAACGCATGTTTCAGCGGTTTTACTGGCCAGGGGTCGGCGCAGAAATTAAGAGGTTCTGTGAGTCCTGCCCAGTTTGTCAGTTGACCGCACCAACGCACTGTTTCCGTAGTCCTCTGATACCTTTACCCATTATAGAGGTGCCTTTTGAGCGGATTGCTATGGATCTGATCGGACCCATTGTAAAATCAGCCCGTGGTCACCAGCACATCCTGGTAGTGATGGATTACGCGACACGTTATCCGGAGGCCATTCCACTACGTCACACCTCGGCGAGGCTTATTGCTCGGGAGTTGTTTGCTATGTTCTGTCGCGTGGGGTTATCCAAAGAAATCCTGACCGATCAGGGCACTCCCTTTATGTCTAAAATTACAAAGGAACTGTGCAAACTCCTCCAGATCAAGCAGCTACGCACGTCAGTGTACCATCCCCAGACTGATGGTCTAGTGGAACGTTTTAATAAAACTCTGAAGGCTATGTTGAAAAAGGTGGTCTCCAAAGAGGGGAAAGATTGGGACATGTGATTGCCCTATTTAATGTTCGCTATCCGCGAAGTCCCACAATCTTCCACCGGGTTCTCGCCATTTGAGTTACTGTATGGCAGACATCCGCGGGGACTGCTGGATATAGTTAAGGAAACTGGGGAACAGGAGCCCACCCCTCACAAAAGCACAGTGGAATACGTTATGGGTATGCAGGATCGTATCACGGCAATAATGCCCATTGTTAAAGAGCATTTGCTGGATGCTCAGGCAGCCCAAAGTACTCAGTATAATAGAAAGGCCTCCATCAGGTCTTTTAAACCGGGAGATCGTGTCTTATGCCTGCTTTACACGCTTCAATAAATCTTTCAATCCGTCGTCGGGGTCAAGTTGCAAGTGACGCACATCCTGCATCGTTCGTGACGTATTTGCGTGTGACACCTACGTGCAATCAAGATTGAACTAAAATACGGTGATCGCATACACGTCGTTTATTCCTCATACATTGGACGTTTTGTTGTATGAGCCTAGGCAATTGTAACGTGTGACATCCCTCATACGATTGTGATGTCTGTGGCTATGTGCGCAGGTGTGCGCTCTGCACCGCAGCTTAAAAAAGGTCCGCTTCAGAGCGCAGCTGAAAAGCTGCCTTCTGAAGCGCCTCACAATGTCTGTCATGCACTAATCTCTGTCAGTCGGTCACTATCTCTGTCCCTCACTCTCTGTCCATGTCAGTCTATCCCCCTCTCTCATATACTCACCGATCCCCGGCTCTGCACGGCATTCACACTGCTCCGGCGGCTTTTACTGTTTTGAAAAAGCCGGCCGCCCATTAAACAATCTCGTATTCCCTGCTTACCCGCCCACCGGCGCCTATGATTGGTTACAGTGAGACACGCCCCCACGCTGAGTGACAGGTGTCACACTGCACCCAATCACAGCAGCCGGTGGGCGTGTCTATTCTGTGCAGTGAAATAAATAATTAAATAATTAAAAAAACCGACGTGCGGTCCCCCCAATTTTAAAACCAGTCAGATAAAGCCATACGGCTGAAGGCTGGTATTCTCAGGATGGGGAGCTCCACGTTATGGGGAGCCCCCCAACCTAACAATATCAGCCAACAGCCGCCCAGAATTGCCGCATACATTATATGCGGCAGTTCTGGGACTGTACCCGGCTCTTCCCGATTTGCCCTGGTGCGTTGGCAAATCGGGGTAATAAGGAGTTATTGGCAGCCCATAGCTGCCAATAAGTCCTAGATTAATCATGTCAGGCGTCTATGAGACACCTTCCATGATTAATCTGTAAATTACAGTAAATAAACACACACACACACGAAAAATCCTTTATTAGAAATAAAAAACACAAACATATACCCTGGTTCACCACTTTAATCAGCCCCAAAAAGCCCTCCTTGTCCGGCGTAATCCAGGATGGTCCAGCGTCGCATCCAGTGCTGCTGCATGGAGGTGACCGAAGCTGCAGCAGACACAGCCGCTCCGGTCACCTCCACACAGCAAATGAAGACAGCCGGCGATCAGCTGAGCTGTCACTGAGATTACCCGCTGTCACTGGATCCAGCGGTGGCCGCGGGTAACCTCAGTGACAGCTCAGCTGATCGCGCTACTCACCTCAGTTGCTGCGTGGAGGTGAGAGGAGCAGCGGTGAGTAGCGCGATCAGCTGAGCGGTCACTGAGCTTACCCGCGGCCACCGCTGCATCCACCTCTGGATCCAGTGACAGCGGGTAACCTCAGTGACAGCTCAGCTGATCGCGCGGCTGTCTTCATTTGCTGTGTGGAGCTGATAGGAGCGGCGGTGCATTCTGCAGCTCCTGTCACCTTCATGCAGCACAGCTGGACGCGACGCTGGACCATCCTGGAGTACGCCGGACAAGGAGGGGTTTTTGGGGCTGATTAAAGTGGTGAACCAGGGTATATGTTTGTGTTTTTTATTTCTAATAAAGGATTTTTTTCGGGTGTGTGTGTGTTTATTTACTGTAATTTACAGATTAATCATGGAGGGTGTCTCATAGACGCCTGACATGATTAATCTAGGACTTATTGGCAGCTATGGGCTGCCAATAACTCCTTATTACCCCGATTTGCCAACGCACCAGGGCAAATCGGGAAGAGCCGGGTACAGTCCCAGAACTGTCGCATATAATGTATGCGGCAATTCTGGGCGGCTGTTGGCTGATATTGTTAGGCTGGGGGGCTCCCCATAACGTGGAGCTCCCCATCCTGAGAATACCAGCCTTCAGCCGTATGGCTTTATCTGGCTGGTTTTAAAATTGGGGGGAACCGCACGCCGTTTTTTTTTAATTATTTAATTATTTATTTCACTACACAGTATAGACACGCCCACCGGCTGCTGTGATTGGGTGCAGTGAGACACCTGTCACTCAGCGTGGGGGCGTGTCTCACTGTAACCAATCATAGGCGCCGGTGGGCGGGTAAAGCAGGGAATACGAGATTGTTTAATGGGCGGCCGGCTTTTTCAAAACAGTAAAAGCCGCCGGAGCAGTGTGAATGCCGTGCAGCGCCGGGGATCGGTGGATCGGTGAGTATGAGAGAGGGCTGCTCAATTCACTTACTCAGGAGTTTAGCGGTCACCGGTGAATCCTTCACGGGTGACCGCTAATCAGGGCGCGACACAGACAGAGCCGCAGCATGACCATGAAGTCGGGTGAGGTTCACCCGAGTTTATTCTGACAGTGCGGCTCTGTCTGTGTCTGCTGTCATCTGCCATTCAGCTGTGCTACATGGCTGTCTGTGTCTGCTGTCAGCGGCCATGTAGCAGAGCTGAATGGCAGATGACATAGTAGAAACGCATCCCTACACATTACACACGCTTGGCAAGTCAATAAATAAAAAAAAAAAAAGGTGCCCAATGCATACGTCACAGAACACATGATCTAAAGGATCGCACACAAAATTGATCAATTTAACATAGACTACTAACGCTCGTGTGACAGCAAATGAACGACCTATGTGCAATCTCATTCAATCGCATATGCGACCTGGGCGTGTCACATCGCATACGAGATCGCATACCTAATTGTAAGGTGTAAAGCTGGCTTTAGTCCTAATACCTACTGCAGAAAGTAAGTTCTTAGCCAAATGGCAAGGTCCCTATGAGATCCGGGAGAAAGTGGGGGAAGTAAACTATAAGGCATGGAAAGACAGGGAATGTATGGTGGCTGACGTAACGTTGGACCTAACCTTTTCAGGTGCCTTGACAACAACAAAGGAGGAGTCCCCTGATGATGAATTGGGAGTGAGGATAGGGGATTTTCTCTCAAAACAGCAGAGACGGGAGTCTCGGAGGTTAGTGCAGCGGAATACGGATGTGTTCTCAAGCCTACCAGGCCGAACAACCGTAATCCACCATGATATTGTCACCGAGCCTCAAGTAAGGGTACGCCTGAGGCCATACCGGGCACCAGAGGCTCGTAGGCAAGCCATTGCGGAGGAGGTAAAAAAGATGCTCCAACTAGGGGTTATTGAAAAATCCACGAGCGAATGGGCCAGTCCCATTGTGCTGATCCCGAAACCAGACGGTTCTTTAAGATTCTGTAATGACTTCCGAAAGTTAAATGAGGTTTCGAAATTTGATATGTATCCCATGCCCAGGGTCGACGAGCTGATAGAGAGACTGGGACGGGCCCAGTACTTCACGACTCTCGATCTCACTAAAGGTTACTGGCAGGTGCCGCTGACAGAGGCGGCAAAAGAAAAGACCGCTTTTGTCACGCCAGGGGGGCTCTATCACTATGTCGTCTTGCCATTTGGTTTACATGGGGCTCCGGCCACGTTTCAGAGATTAATGGACATAGTGTTAGAACCCCATCAACCATATGCCTCCGCATATTTGGATGACATCATCATCTATAGCAGTGACTGGAGCACCCACTTATCTCAGGTACAAGCGGTAGTGGATTCGCTCAGAGCTGGTCTGACGGCGAATCCAAGCAAATGTGCTATGGGTCTCAAAGAAGCCCGTTACTTGGGGTATGTGATAGGCCAAGGGGTTATCAAGCCACAAGTAAACAAAATCGAAGCCATTCAAAACTGGCCTCGTCCCCTTACCACAAAACAGGTAAGAGCCTTTCTGGGTATAATGGGGTATTACCGACGATTCATACCCAATTTTGCTGGAAGGTCGGCGCCTTTGTCCGATCTTTTAAAAGGGAAGAAGTCAGTCATGGTCCACTGGAATACACAAGCAGAGGAAGCCGTTCAGGTGCTAAAAGTAGTCCTATGTGGTCAGCCTGTCCTTGTCAACCCTGACTTTCAAAAGGAGTTTATAGTACAGGCAGATGCCTCTGAGGTGGGTCTGGGTGCAGTTCTGTCCCAAGAGGTAGATGGAGAAGAGCACCCAGTCACCTATTTGAGTAGAAAACTCACCCCGGCAGAAAAGAACTATAGCATAGTGGAGAAGGAGTGCCTGGCCATAAAATGGGCTCTGGAATCCCTACGCTACTACCTGCTGGGGCGACACTTTCGCCTGGTGACAGACCACTCCCCTTTGGTCTGGATGAGGAATGCTAAGGAGAGAAATGCTAGAGTCACCAGGTGGTTTCTCTCCTTGCAGAACTTTCACTTTTCTGTGGAACACCGGGCTGGTAGGTTGCAGGGCAATGCGGATGCCCTGTCCAGAGGTCCCTGTATGTTGGCAAAAGTTCAACCTCGCCCGTTTGAACTGAGGGGGGGGATATGTGAGGCAGTGACAGGGGTAATATTTGAAGACCGCTATGTGTCCCCCAGAATGTGTCTGGAAACCCTCTGAGTTTGCTATAGCTATTACTGGGAGTATAGCACAAAGGGTAACAGGGAGACAGATCCCTCCTCCCAGTCCAGGTTTTGTAGCAATCCTCATGTCCGGCATTTTCGTTTAAATCATGCAGAGCACAGCAGGGTGTGTCTCAGTTGAGAGCCAGGCTTGGTGAAGCTAACACATGCTGTGTGAGCTGGGCTGCCTCTGTGTGGAGTGAACACAGGCCAAGAGTGTGAGCCTAGGAGAACCTTACACAGATCCCTGCGGTTAACGGGGTCCTAAGGTAACAAGACTTTTTGATGCAAAGAATTTGTCTATATGCACCGGCTGTGATCCGGAAGAGACTTTGACAGTGGGAAATTGGATCTATTTATGCTGCAACAATAAATAGACTGTTGGTGTGAACATGCTGCTGCCTCACTGCCTCACGTTTTTGCCCAAGCAACGCTGCTACCTCACATCAGGGACATGGCCAAGGTAAGGAAGGCTGAAAAACGACCAACTTTGAACAAGAAACATAAGAATAAACGTCAAGACTGGACCAAGAAATATCTTAAGACTGATTTTTCAAAGGTTTTATGGACTGATGAAATGAGAATGATTCTTGATGGGCCAGAGGCTGGATCAATAAAGGGCAGAGAGCTCCACTCCGACTCAGACACCAGCAAGGTGGAGGTGGGGTACTGGTATGAGCTGGTATCATCAAAGAAGAACTTGTTGGACCTTTTCGGGTTGAAGATGGAGTGAAGCTCAACTCCCAGACCTACTGCCAGTTTCTGGAAGACAACTTTTTGAAGCAGTGGTACAGGAGGAAGTCGGTATCGTTCAAGAAAAACATGATTTTCATGCAGGACAATGCTCCATCACATGCATCCAACTACTCCACAGCGTGGCTGGCTAGAAAAGGTCTAAAAGATAAAAAAATAATGACATGGCCCCCTTCTTCACCTAATCTGAACCCCATAGAGAATCATTGATCCCTCATAAAATGTAAGATCTACAGGGAGGGAAAACAGTACACCTCTCGGAACAGTGTCTGGAGGCTGTGGTGGCTGCTGCGCGCAATGTTGATCGTAAACAGATCAAACAACTAACAGAATCTATGGATGGTAGGCTGTTGAGTGTCATCATAAAGAAAGGTGGCTATATTGGTAAATAATTTTTAGGGGTTTTGTTTTTGCATGTCAGAAATCTTTATTTCTAAATTTTGGGCAGTTGTATTGGTTTACCTGTTGAAAATAAACAAGTGAAATGGGAATATATTTGTTTTTTATTAAGTTACCTAATAATTCTGCACAGTAATAGTTACCTGCAAAAACAGATATCATCCTAAGATAGCCAAATCTAAAATAAAAAACCACTCCAACATCCAAAAATATTAAGCTTTGATGTTTATGAGTCTTTTGGGTTGATTGAGAACATAGTTGTTGATCAATAATAAAAAAAAATCCTCTAAAATACAACTTGCCTAATAATTCTCTACACGGTGTACATTCAGGTATCTTATAGATGAAGTTGTCTCTGATATGAGTCATGTCTTACTTATTTTTATCTTGACTAGATGACATGTTGATTTTTCACATCCACAGCATGTTTTTGCAGACTTCCATCTTCTCCGGTCTTCTGCAGCACATCCTGACGAGAGGATATCCTTAATATATATATCGCGATACTCACCTCAGTTGCTGCGTGGAGCTGACCGGAGCGGCGGTGAGTATCGCGATCAGCTGAGCTGTCACTGAGGTTACCCGCGGCCACCGCTGCATCCACCGCTGGATCCAGGTAACCTCAGTGACAGCTCAGCTGATCACGCGGCTCTCTTCAGTTGCTGTGTGAAGCTGACAGGAGCGGCGGTGTATTCTGATGCTCCTGTCACCTTCATGCAGCACAGCTGGATGTGACGCTGGAGGACTGTGGATTACGCCGGACATGGAGGGCTTTGTCGGGGTTAATAAATTGGTGATGAGGGACTTTGTTAGTGTTTTTTATTTCTAATAAAGGATTTTTCGCCTGACATGATTAATCTAGGATTTAGTGGCAGCTATGGGCTGCCATTAACTCCTTATTACCCCGATTTGCCAACGCACTAGGGTAAATGGGGAAGAGCCGGGTACAGTCCCAGAACTGTCGCATATAATGTATGCGGCAATTCTGGGCGGCTGCTGACTGATATTGTTAGGCTGGAGGGCTCCCCATAACGTGGAGCTCCCCATCCTGAGAATACCAGCCTTCAGCCGTATGGCTTTATCTGGCTGGTATTAAAATTGGGGGGACCGCACGCCGTTTCTTTTAATTATTTAATTATTTATTTCACTGCACAGTATACACACACCCACCGGCTGCTGTGATTGGGTGCAGTGAGACACCTGTCACTCAGCGTGGAGGCGTGTCTCACTGCAACCAATCATAGGCGCTGAAAAGGAGGAAAGCAGGGAATACGAGATTGATTAATGAGCGGCCGGCTTTTTCAAAAGAGGAAAAGCCGCCGGAGTTTAGTGAACAGCTGTGCAACGCCGCGGCAGTGATCGGGGAACGGTAAGTATGAGAGAGGGGGGAGACTGACCGACAGACTGTGAGAGGGGGACAGACAAGACAGAGAGAGACTGACAGACAGACAGAGAGAGACAGACAGAGCGAGACCGACCGACGGACTGAGGGAGATAGAATGAAAAAAAAAAAATGACCGACATCGCTAGTAAAAAGCACAAAACGTGCGTTTTGGACATCGGAGTGCCACACAATGTTTTTACTCAAAATCTTTCATGTAATAATCTCAAAAAGTAACATACATCAGCTCTATCTCACTATTGGGTATGTGCCCTTAACATTTCCGCTATGAAAATTCATTTTGGTGTCATTTTGGAAGGTTTTCTGGTGAGTCCGTAAAAATGGCGTAAAACAAAATTGTTCACAGCTGTGACTTTTGAGTGATAAATGCTTCAAGGGGTCTTCCCCATGCTGTTGCCATGTCATTTGAGCACTCTTCTGAGACTTTTGTGACATTTTTAGGGTTTCTACATGCTGCCGGGGGTCATTTCAGAAAAATACTCGGGTCTCCCATAGGATAACATTGGGCTCGGTGCTCGGGCCGAGTACACGAGTATCTTGGGATGCTCGGCCCGAGCCTCGAGCACCCAAGCTTTTTGGTACTCGCTCATCACTACTAAATAACTTTAATCTGACAAAAGTAATAATAAATTAAAAATCTATGCAAATGATCAAATGAAAGTCAGACATTGCTTTTCTGCCTCCACACATTTTTTAAAAAAAATAAAACTGATGAAATAAGCCTGGACATAAATGATTAAATAAAGGAGCGCATGTGAAGGATCTGAGAGGTAGCGGTGAGACCGTAATGAAAACTGCTCACCTGATGTGGTTGTGCAGCCCTTGCTCCAGACGGGAGTATGGTGTTAGTAAGCCGCCAGGGTTTTAGTCTGTGATGTCCATCCAGGGGATTGATTTCCTAGAAGACCGGTCATGTGGCAGATCAATGGGGATAATGGGCGTCAGTGGTGAACGGACCTCCGTGTGAAGCAGCTTTTGCCGGCAACAAACACCATACTCCCGTCTTACACCGTGGTTGTGCAAGGGCTGCACAACCACATCAGGTGAGCAGTTTTCATTACGGTCTCACCGCTACCTCTCAGATCCTTCACATGCGCTCCTTTATTTAATTCTTTAACCAGGCATTGACACACTTGGTGTGTGGGAATCATTCCCCTGGGAGCTGCAGTGAAGTTCTGTGGAGATTTTTAATCTTGGAATATCATGAATCTCTGTGCTTACAAACATCCAACTCCCGTCTTATACCGTGGTTGTGCAAGGGCTGCACAACCACACCAGGTGAGCAGTTTTCATTACTAGTCCCACCGCTACTCCCCAGATTCATCACATGCGCTTCTTTATTTAACTCTTTACCCTGGACATAAATTATGGTACTCTTAACTTAATATTTAGTAGCACAACCTTTTGAAGCAATCACTGTAATTAAACGATTCCTGTAACTGTCAATGAGACTTCTGCACCCCTCGACAGGTATTTTGTCCCACTCCTCAAGAGCAAACTGCTCCAGTTGTCTCGTGTTTGAAGGTTGCCTTTTCCAGACAGCATGTTTCAGCTCTTTCCAAAGATGCTCAATAGGATTTAGGTCAGGGCTCATAGAAGGACACTTCAGAATAGTCCGATGTTTTCCTCTTAGCTATTCTTGGGTGTTTTTAACTGTGTACTTTGGGTCACTATGCTGTTGCAAGACCCATGACTTGCGACTGAGACCAATCTTTGGTTTCAGTCGCAGCACATTTCTCTCTAGAATCCTTTGATAGTCTTGAGGTTTCATTGTACCTTGTACAGATTCAAGACACCCTGTGCCAGATGCAGCAAAGCAGCCCCAGAACATAACAGAGGCTCATCCATGTTTCATAGTAGGGACAGTGTTCTTTTTTTGATATGCTCAATTTTTCCGTCTGTGAACATAGAGCTGATGTGCCTTGCTAGAAAGTTCCATTTTTGTCTCATCTGTCCATAGGACATTCTCCCAGAAGCTTTGTGGCTTGTCAACATGTAATTTGGCAAATTCGAGACTGGCTTTTTTGTGATTTTTTTTTCCAACAATGTTGTCCTCCTTGGTCGTCTCCCATGAAGTCCACTTTGGCTCAAACAACAACAGATGGTGCGATCTGACACTGATGTTCCTTGAGCTTGAAGTTCACCTTTAATCCCTTTAGAAGTTTTTCTGGGCTCCTTTGTTACCATTCGTATTATCCATCTCTTTGATTTGTCATCAATTTTCCTCCTGCGGCCACGTCCAGGAAGGTTGACTACAGTCCCATGGATCTTAAATTTCTGAATAATTTGTGCAACTGTAGTCACAGGAACATCAAGCTGCTTGGAGATGGTCTTATAACCTTTATCTTTAACATGATTGTCTATAAATTTTCTTTCTAATCTCCTGAGACAACTCTTTCCTTTGCTTCCTCTGGTCCATGTTGAGTGTGGTACACACCATGTCACCAAAGAACACAGTGAGTATCTGTAGCCCTATATACAGGTCCACTGACTGATTACAAGATTGTAGACACCTGTGATGTTAATTAATGGACACACCTTGATTTATCATGTCCATTTGTCACGTTATTTTCAGGGTACCCTCATTTCTGTCCATGCCTGTTTCATGAGTTTTATTTTTTAAAAAATTCTGTGGAAACATGGTTGAAAAGCAATGTCTGACTTTCATTTGTTCATTTTCATAGATTTTTTATGTATTATTACGGTACTTTTGTCAGATTCAAGTTATTTCTGTGACCATTGTGGGTTTTTCTTTCATTAAATAAGGGTACCAACAATTTTGACCACGTGTGTATATAAAGATATCTGCCCTACACTGTGCCCCTTAATAAATAGTAGCCCTTCGCTGTTTTCTCTGCACAATATGTGACCCAAACATTGTCCCTCTAATGTTACATGCTCTACACAGTGCCCTTTCCTTTCTGTAGTGAGACAAACCTTCACACTTTCTTCTACACTGTGTCCTCACTATACTACCCAGTCTCTATACTGTGCCCCCTCATCACACACCCCTCCTTGTTATGGACTCAAACTGTCCTCCCATGATGCCCCCTCTCCATACCCCTCCCTACCCAGTCTCTATTTTGTGCCCCCCTCACATTTTTTCCATCCCATTCTGTCTCCTCACTACCTCCACACTCATTCCCCATCACTCTCTATACTGTGTCTGCATACATTTCTTCGTCGCCCCCCATTCTGCTCTCTTGCTACCCATACCGTGTACTCAAAATTTCCCCCTTGCTCACATATAGGCCTGAAATTCCCTATACTGTGCCTTCAAAATATCTTTCACCCATTTGCTCCCCATACTGTGTTCATATGCACCCCCCTTTTGTGAATGTCAGTTATGCTTTTGCTGCTGTGAGGCTCCCTTTTGTGGCCAGGAATGGTTTGGGCAGAGACCAGGTGTGCTGGAGCAATTGGCGTTTCCATTGCTAACTCTCGGCCTATTTAAACCTTGGTCTGCTGGCTGTCTGAGCCGGTTGTCATTTGTTCTTTAGTTTACCAGCCTTCTCATCTTGCTCCAGACCACATCTACCCCAGATAAGTGCTTGGTTCTTTCTTATGTTGTTTTGTTTTTTTGTTCTTATCTGGGTTTGTCATTTGCTGTGGTTATTGTCAGTTTATTTGCATGCAGGAATATTCCATCTCTGTTGCTTAGCTGGGAAGCTCCCTGCAGCTATGTTTGGAGTTTTGCTCCTATAAGTCTATGTGTTTGTTGCTTCTTGAATTTGTAATTGTTCCTGTTTTCTGTTCATTGGTTTGACAAGAGCATCTGATGTAGGACGGAGTTCAGATCGTTCGATCTGAGGATCTTTTTGTACTATCAGGTATTTGGGTTTTTGTAGGGTTTTTCTCTGGCCACCATCAGCCCCTTTCCTATCCCTTCCTATTTAGTTAGTGGGGCCTCACCTTTGCTAATCCTATCATCCATCTGTGTATTGTGTTTTCCTATATCACCGTAGTCTTTGAATGTGGGGGGCTTGCTATACCTTTTGCGGTTTATTTCTGAGGCAGAGAGTTATTCATCCTTCCTTCCTTTAAGATAGCTAGTTCTTCGGCTGGGTTCGCGGTGCATAGGATGTTAGTTCACCCCTCAGCTACTTCTAGTGTTGATGGTTAGTAAGGGGATGGCGGCCAGATTAGTTGCCAATGCTCTTGTCACCTTTTTTGCCAATGATCTATTGTGATCTTCCAAGGTTCCGGATCATAACACCCCCCCCCCATGTCTGTATACATTCACCCTTTAACCTTTCTCCCAATACTGTCTCCATATACACATCACCTTTCACCACCCTCTCTCCCCATACTGTGTAGGCTTATATACTGTATATATATATATATATATATATATATATATATATATATATATATATATATTCCCCCTCCCCACCCTCTCTGTCCATAGTATGTGTCAATTGGCCATATAAACATCCCCTCTCCCTCTCCTGTGTTTCTATATAGACATCCCTCTCTCCCCATAATGTCTCTATATCTACATCCCCCTTCCTCACCCTCTCTCCCCATGCTGTGTGACCATATATTTTTCTCCCTCCCCACAAATATTGTGTGGACATATACAATTACTATCCTCACCCTCTCTCCCCATACTGTGTGGCTATATATACTTTCCACCTCACAATACTGTGTCCATATATATCCCCCTCTCCCATGCTGTGGCTGCATATACATTCCTCACCTCCCCCTGTACTGTGGCTGCATATACATTGCTCCCCCCATACTGTGGCCAATTATACATTCCTCCCATCCCCCCATACTGTGGCTGCATATCCATTCATCCCCTTCACCTATACTGTGGTCACATACATTCCTCCACTCCGTCTCCCCCCATACTGTGGCCATATATACTGCCACCCTCCCCCTATACTGTGCCCACATTTAGGACTAAGACTAAGAGTCCTTGTTAGGCTCGAATCGCATAAAGAGCATTTACATGCTGCGACATCGCTAGCAATATATCGTCGCGGTCACGGTGTTTGTGACGCACATCCGGAGTCGTTAACGACATCGCAGCGTGTGACAGGCTGGAGCGACCTTACACGATCGGAAAAGAGGCAAAAATCGTTTGTCTCAGAGAGGTCGTTTATTTATGAAAAATCGTTGTCTGGTCAGTAGCGATGTTGTTCCTCGTTCCTGCGGCATCACACATCGCTATGTGTGACACCGCAGGAGCGATGAACAGCTCCTCACCTGCTGTCCACCGGCAATGAGGAAGGAAGTAGGTGGGCGGGATGTTCCAGCCGCTCATTTCCGCCCCTCCTCTGCTATTGGACGGCTGCCGTGTGACGTCGCTGTGACGCCGCATGAACCGCCTCCTTAGAAAGGAGGCGGTTCGCTGGCAGCAGCGACGTCGCAGGGAAGGTAAGTCCGTGTGACGGGTGTTAGTGATGTTGTGCGCCGCGGGCAGCGATTTGCCCGTGACGCACAACCGACGGGGGCGGGTACGCTCGCTAGCAATATCGGTACCGATATCGCAGCGTGTAAAGTACTCTTAAGACTTTTTTTTATACTCTATGGATGACCATCCAACCTAGTGTTGGTTTTCATTTCATGGAATAAAATTAATTTTTAAAATGTATCATTTGGACATGATGCTGGAAAAAACTTTTTTCTATTGCCTGGTTTAATAACCACAATATCACTGGGCTTGATTGGCCAGCAAACCTAAACCTCATAGAGAATCTATAGGGTATTGTCAAGAGGAAGATGAGACCACCAGACCCAACAATGCAGACGAGCTAAAGGCGGCTATCAAAGCAATCTAGGCTTCCATAACACCTCAGCAGTGCCACAGGCTAATCACCTCCATGCCACGCCGCATTGATGCAGTAATTCATGCAAAAGGAGCCTTGGCCAAATTACCAAGTATCAAGCCCTCGAGCATGGTAGTGCTCACTCATCATTAAGTAAAGAGCATAGTAGTGTTCGCTCATCATTATGACTACCAAGCATGGTAGTGCTCACTCATCATTACAAGCACCCGAGCATGGTAGTGCTCACTCATAGTTATGAGCACCTGACCATGGTAGTGCTCACTCATCATTACAAGCACCCGAGCATGGTAGTGCTCACTCATAGTTATGAGCACCTGAGCATGGTAGTGCTCACTCATCATTACGAACACCCGAGCATGGTAGTGCTCACTCATAGTTATGAGCACCTGAGCATGGTAGTGCTCACTCATCATTACGAGCACCCGAGCATGGTAGTGCTCACTGATCATTAAGAGTACCGAGCACCCAAGCATGGTAGTTCTTGCTTATCATTACGAGCACCCGAGCATGGTATTGCTCACTCATCGTTACAAGTACCGAGCACCTGAGCATGGTGGTGCTCACTCATCGTTACAAGTACCGAGCACTCGAACATGGTAGTGCTCACTCATCGTTACAAGTACTGAGCACTCGAGCATGGTAGTGCTCACGCATCACAAGTGATAACTTTTCACTGGACAACCCTTTGAAATGTCAGCAGGAAGGTATAACATGAGGTGATATTCTGCTATGTGCAATGATGGCGCTGGCATAAAAGCCATGCCCCCAGGAGTGTAACTACCGCAGTCGCAGCGGTCGCCATTGCGACCAGGCCCGGGTGGTTTGTGGCCCGTGGCAGATCAGCAGCCAGCTTCTTTCTGTGAGAGGAGCTGCGCTGTTCTGCCGCAGACGACGCGGCCGCTATATGACCCGGTCCCCGCCGCTGACATCGGGCCCCCCTGCCTGGTGTCAGCGGCGGCGGCATCAGGCCACTTTCATCGCACACTGCTATGATATTGCATAGAGCGGCCAGTGCCGACCGGATCCACGGGGAAACGAGGAGAGGGGAGGACAAGCAGTGGTGAAACTAGAGGTGAGGACAGAGCTGCGGTGGAAGGAAAAGACAGGTTAGTACTTGTTTTTTTATCAATCAGTGAGTACACGGGGAAGCTAGCTGCAGGACACATGGAGGCCTTGGGGGGGCTGCATCACACATGGAGGCCTTGGGGGGGGGGGGGGGAGGGCTGCATGACTCATAGAGGCCTTGATGGGGGGGGCTGGCTGCAAGACACATGGAGGCCTTGGTGGGTGGATGGCTGCAGAACACATGGAGGCCTTGGTGGGGGGTCCTGGCTGCATGACACATGGAGGTTTTGTAGGGGGCCTGGCTGCATTACACATGGAGGCCTTGGTGGGGGGGCCTGCCTGTATGACACATGGAGGCCTTGGGGAAGCCTGGCTGCATGACACATGGAGGCCTTGGGGGCGGGGGGGCTGGCTGCATGACACATGGAGGCCTTGGGGAGGAGGCTGGCTGCATGACAAATGGAGGCTCTGGGGGGGGGGGGCTGGCTGCATGACACATGGAGGCCCTGGGGGACCTAGCTGCATGACACATGGAGGCCCTGGGGGTGGACTGGCTGCATGACACATGGAGGCCCTGGGGGGGCTGGCTGCATGACACATGGAGGCCCTGGGGGGGCTGGCTGCATGACACATGGAGGCCCTGGGGGGGCTGGTTGCATGACACATGGAGGCCCTGGGGGGGGCTGGCTGCATGACACATGGAGGCCCTGGGGGTGGGCTGGCTGCATGAGACATGGAGACCTTGAGGGGGGGGGGGGGCCTGTCTGCATGACACATGGAGGCCTTGGGGGGGCCTGGCTGCATGACACATGGAGGCCTTGGGGGTGCCTGGCTGCATGACACATGGAGGCCTTGGGGGGGGGCTGGCTGCATGACACATGGAGGCCTTGGGGGGGCCTGGCTGCATGACACATGGAGGCCTTGGGGGGGCTGGCTGCATGACACATGGAGGCCCTGGGGGGGCTGGCTGCATGACACATAGAGGCCCTGGGGGGGCTTGGCTGCATGACACATGGAGGCCCTGGGGGGAAATGGCTGCATGACACATGAAGGCATGGTTGGGGCTGTCTGCATGACACTTGGGGGGGCTGGCTGCATGACACATGGAGGCCCTAGGGGGGCTGGCTGCATGACACATGGAGGCCCTAGGGGGGCTGGCTGCATGACACATGGAGGCCCTAGGGGGGCTGGCTGCATGATACATGGAGGCCCTGGGGGGGCTGGCTGCATGATACATGGAGGTCTATGGGGCTGCATTATATATGAGGTCTATGGGGCTGCATAATAAACATGAAAGACACCTTATACATGGACTGTAGGTGTGCATTATACATAGAGGAGTATGGGTGCATTATAAAACATGGAGAACTATGGGAAATGCATTATAATACATGGAGGACTATGGGGGTGCATTCTAATATATGAAGGGTTATGTGGGACCCTTTATACTATATGGAAGGCTATGTGGGGGCCATTATAGTATTTGGAGAACTATATATGAAGGAGGACAAAGATACAAGTATGGGATGGGAATGTTTTGTGCCCATGCTCTGCTGTACATCTTCTCAGCACCCAGCTTCCCCATGCTCTGCTGTACATCTTTTCTTAGCACCCAGCTTTCCCATGCTCTGATATGGGAAAGCTGGGTGCTGAGGGTAAGATGTATAGCAGAGCATGGGGGAGCTGGGTGCCGAGGACAAGATGGATAGCAGAACATAGGAAACCTGGGTGCTGAGGGTAAGAGCCAAGTGTCAGCATCATTATCCTGTACCCCGAGTGTCAGTGTCATTTTCCCGTACCCTAAGTGTCAGTGTACGTAGAGGGGGTGCCCCGGTTCAAATTTTGCACCAGGGCCCATCAAACTAGTTACGCCACTGCATGCCCTCATCACTATGTGCTGGCGTGAGCTTCTTTATACTCCATGTCCAGCAGTTTAGCCACTTAATGATCATTGGTGACCGCAGCTGGGAAGTACATTGACAGAGGCTGTGTATTTGCCTTGTATGGAACGATGCTGAAGTTGGTTTCTTATTCGTCCAGTTTCTTATTCGGGGCTGAAGTTGGTTTCTTATTCGTCAGTTTCTTATTCGGCAATTTAGTTTTTTCAGTTTTTTATGCATTTATCAACCATAATAACACATCACAATAATAAAATACAATGCACTGATGTGCCCTAATATACATACACTCAAACTCAGCTGTGAAAAATATAAAACTGGAAAAAAAATGGGCATCAAAGTGGGCACCAAAGTATGTTAGTGAAAGGGTTAAATTGCTTTGGGCCACTGATCTAACACCACAAGTGCATATCTAGTGATGCCCCACATCAAACTCAAGTGTCTCCAGCCTGGCCCAAAGGGGTTCTGGGCATCAAAACTGGCATCAAACTGGGCACACAACCAATTTTCACAGATTTGAATAAGTAACTGGTGTTTTTGAGGGGTTAAATGGCTTTGGGCCACTGATCTCACACCACATTTACATACCATATGATGCCACACATCAATATCAGATCAGTCCAGCCTGGCCCAAACAGGTTCTGGGCATTAGAACTGGCATCAAAGTGGGCACACAGCCAATTTTCACAGATTTGAATAAGTAACTGGTGTTTTTGAGGGGTTAAATGGCTTTGGGCCACTGATCTCACACCACATTTACATACCTAGTGATGCTGCACATCAAAATCAGATCACTCCAGCCTGGCCCAAACAGGTTCTGGGCATCAGAACTGGCATCAAAGTGGGCAAATGGCCAGTTTTCACAGATTTGAATAAGTAACTGGTGTTTTTGAGGGGTTAAATGGCTTTGGGCCACTGATCTCACAACACATTTACATACTTAGTGATGCCCCACATCAAACTCAGATCACTCCAGCCTGGCCCAAACAGGTTCTGGGCATCAAAACTGGCATCAAAGTGGGCAAATGGCCAGTTTTCACAGATTTGAATAAGTAACTGATGTTTTTGAGGGGTTAAATGGCTTTGGGCCACTGATCTCACACCACATTTACATACCTAGTGATGCTGCACATCAAAATCAGATCACTCCAGCCTGGCCCAAACAGGTTCTGGGCATCAGAACTGGCATCAAAGTGGGCAAATGGCCAGTTTTCACAGATTTGAATAAGTAACTGGTGTTTTTGAGGGGTTAAATGGCTTTGGGCCACTGATCTCACACCACATTTACATACATAGTGATGCCACACATTAAATTCAGATCACTCCAGCCTGGCCCAAACAGGTTCTGGGCATCAGAACTGGCAACAAAGTGGGCAAATGGCCAGTTTTCACAGATTTGAATAAGTAACTGGTGCTTTTGAGGGGTTAAATGGCTTTGGGCCACTGATCTCACACCACATTTACATACCTAGTGATGCTGCACATCAAAATCAGATCACTACAGCCTGGCCCAAACAGGTTCTGGGCATCAGAACTGGCATCAAAGTGGGCAAATGGCCAGTTTTCACAGATTTGAATAAGTAACTGGTGTTTTTGAGGGGTTAAATGGCTTTGGGCCACTAATCTCACAACACATTTACATACCTAGTGATGCCCCACATCAAATTCAGATCACTCCAGCCTGGCCCAAACAGGTTCTGGGCATCAGAACTGGCATCAAAGTGGGCACACAGCCAATTTTCACAGATTTGAATAAGTAACTGGTGTTTTTGAGGGGTTAAATGGCTTTGGGCCACTGATCTCACAACACATTTACATACCTAGTGATGCCACACATCAAATTCAGATCACTCCAGCCTGGCCCAAACAGGTTCTAGGCATCAGAACTGGCATCAAAGTGGGCACACAGCCAATTTTCACAGATTTGAATAAGTAACTGGTGTTTTTGAGGGGTTAAATGTCTTTGGGCCACTGATCTCACAACACATTTACATACCTAGTGATGCCACACATCAAATTTAGATCACTCCAGCCTGGCCCAAACAGGTTCTGGGCATCAGAACTGGCATCAAAGTGGGCAAATGGCCAGTTTTCACAGATTTGAATAAGTAACTGGTGTTTTTGAGGGGTTAAATGGCTTTGGGCCACTAATCTCACAACACATTTACATACCTAGTGATGCCACACATCAAATTCAGATCACTCCAGCCTGGCCCAAACAGGTTCTAGGCATCAGAACTGGCATCAAAGTGGGCACACGGCCAATTTTCACAGATTTGAATAAGTAACTGGTGTTTTTGAGGGGTTAAATGGCTTTGGGCCACTGATCTCACACCACATTTACATACCTAGTGATGCCCCACATCAAACTCAGATCACTCCAGCCTGGCCCAAACAGGTTCTGGGCATCAGAACTGGCATCAAAGTGGGCAAATGGCCAGTTTTCACAGATTTGAATAAGTAACTGATGTTTTTGAGGGGTTAAATGGCTCTGGGCCACTGATCTCACACCACATTTACATACCTAGTGATGCTGCACATCAAAATCAGATCATTCCAGCCTGGCCCAAACAGGTTCTGGGCATCAGAACTGGCATCAAAGTGGGCAAATGGCCAGTTTTCACAGATTTGAATAAGTAACTGGTGTTTTTGAGGGGTTAAATGGCTTTGGGCCACTAATCTCACAATACATTTACATACCTAGTGATGCCCCCACATCAAATTCAGATCACTTCAGCCTGGCCCAAACAGGTTCTGGGCATCAGAACTGGCATCAAAGTGGGCACACAGCCAATTTTCACAGATTTGAATAAGTAACTGGTGTTTTTGAGGGGTTAAATGGCTTTGGGCCACTGATCTCACAACACATTTACATACCTAGTGATGCCACACATCAAATTCAGATCACTCCAGCCTGGCCCAAACAGGTTCTAGGCATCAGAACTGGCATCAAAGTGGGCACACGGCCAATTTTCACAGATTTGAATAAGTAACTGGTGTTTTTGAGGGGTTAAATGGCTTTGGGCCACTGATCTCACACCACATTTACATACCTAGTGATGCCACACATCAAATTCAGATCACTCCAGCCTGGCCCAAACAGGTTCTGGGCATCAGAACTGGCATCAAAGTGGGCAAATGGCCAGTTTTCACAGATTTGAATAAGTAACTGGTGTTTTTGAGGGGTTAAATGGCTTTGGGCCACTGCTCTCACACCACATTTACATACCTAGTGATGCTGCACATCAAAATCAGATCACTCTAGCCTGGCCCAAACAGCTTCTGGGCATCAGAACTGGCATCAAAGTGGGCAAATGGCCAGTTTTCACAGATTTGAATAAGTAACTGGTGTTTTTGAGGGGTTAAATGGCTTTGGGCCACTAATCTCACAATACATTTACATACCTAGTGATGCCCCACATCAAATTCAGATCACTCCAGCCTGGCCCAAACAGGTTCTGGGCATCAGAACTGGCATCAAAGTGGGCACACAGCCAATTTTCACAGATTTGAATAAGTAACTGGTGTTTTTGAGGGGTTAAATGGCTTTGGGCCACTGATCTCACAACACATTTACATACCTAGTGATGCCACACATCAAATTCAGATCACTCCAGCCTGGCCCAAACAGGTTCTAGGCATCAGAACTGGCATCAAAGTGGGCACACGGCCAATTTTCACAGATTTGAATAAGTAACTGGTGTTTTTGAGGGGTTAAATGGCTTTGGGCCACTGATCTCACAACACATTTACATACCTAGTGATGCCACACATCAAAATCAGATCACTCCAGCCTGGCCCGAACAGGTTGTGGGCATCAGAACTGGCATCAAATTGGGCACACAGCCAATTTTCACAGATTTGAATAAGTAACTGGTGTTTTTGAGGGGTTAAATGGCTTTGGGCCACTGATCTCACACCACATTTACATACCTAGTGATGCTGCACATCAAAATCAGATCACTCCAGCCTGGCCCAAACAGGTTCTGGGCATCAGAACTGGCATCAAAGTGGGCAAATGGCCAGTTTTCACAGATTTGAATAAGTAACTGGTGTTTTTGAGGGGTTAAATGGCTTTGGGCCACTGATCTCACAACACATTTACATACTTAGTGATGCCCCACATCAAACTCAGATCACTCCAGCCTGGCCCAAACAGGTTCTGGGCATCAAAACTGGCATCAAAGTGGGCAAATGGCCAGTTTTCACAGATTTGAATAAGTAACTGATGTTTTTGAGGGGTTAAATGGCTTTGGGCCACTGATCTCACACCACATTTACATACCTAGTGATGCTGCACATCAAAATCAGATCACTCCAGCCTGGCCCAAACAGGTTCTGGGCATCAGAACTGGCATCAAAGTGGGCAAATGGCCAGTTTTCACAGATTTGAATAAGTAACTGGTGTTTTTGAGGGGTTAAATGGCTTTGGGCCACTGATCTCACACCACATTTACATACCTAGTGATGCCACACATCAAATTCAGATCACTCCAGCCTGGCCCAAACAGGCTCTGGGCATCAGAACTGGCATCAAAGTGGGCAAATGGCCAGTTTTCACAGATTTGAATAAGTAACTGGTGTTTTTGAGGGGTTAAATGGCTTTGTGCCACTGATCTCACACCACATTTACATACCTAGTGATGCCACACATCAAATTCAGATCACTCCAGCCTGGCCCAAACAGGCTCTGGGCATCAGAACTGGCATCAAAGTGGGCAAATGGCCAGTTTTCACAGATTTGAATAAGTAACTGGTGTTTTTGAGGGGTTAAATGGCTTTGGGCCACTGATCTCACACCACATTTACATACATAGTGATGCCACACATTAAATTCAGATCACTCCAGCCTGGCCCAAACAGGTTCTGGGCATCAGAACTGGCAACAAAGTGGGCAAATGGCCAGTTTTCACAGATTTGAATAAGTAACTGGTGCTTTTGAGGGGTTAAATGGCTTTGGGCCACTGATCTCACAACACATTTACATACCTAGTGATGCTGCACATCAAAATCAGATCACTACAGCCTGGCCCAAACAGGTTCTGGGCATCAGAACTGGCATCAAAGTGAGCAAATGGCCAGTTTTCACAGATTTGAATAAGTAACTGATGTTTTTGAGGGGTTAAATGGCTTTGGGCCACTGATCTCACACCACATTTACATACCTAGTGATGCTGCACATCAAAATCAGATCACTCCAGCCTGGCCCAAACAGGTTCTGGGCATCAGAACTGGCATCAAAGTGGGCAAATGGCCAGTTTTCACAGATTTGAATAAGTAACTGGTGTTTTTGAGGGGTTAAATGGCTTTGGGCCACTGATCTCACACCACATTTACATACCTAGTGATGCCACACATCAAATTCAGATCACTCCAGCCTGGCCCAAACAGGCTCTGGGCATCAGAACTGGCATCAAAGTGGGCAAATGGCCAGTTTTCACAGATTTGAATAAGTAACTGGTGTTTTTGAGGGGTTAAATGGCTTTGTGCCACTGATCTCACACCACATTTACATACCTAGTGATGCCACACATCAAATTCAGATCACTCCAGCCTGGCCCAAACAGGCTCTGGGCATCAGAACTGGCATCAAAGTGGGCAAATGGCCAGTTTTCACAGATTTGAATAAGTAACTGGTGTTTTTGAGGGGTTAAATGGCTTTGGGCCACTGATCTCACACCACATTTACATACATAGTGATGCCACACATTAAATTCAGATCACTCCAGCCTGGCCCAAACAGGTTCTGGGCATCAGAACTGGCAACAAAGTGGGCAAATGGCCAGTTTTCACAGATTTGAATAAGTAACTGGTGCTTTTGAGGGGTTAAATGGCTTTGGGCCACTGATCTCACAACACATTTACATACCTAGTGATGCTGCACATCAAAATCAGATCACTACAGCCTGGCCCAAACAGGTTCTGGGCATCAGAACTGGCATCAAAGTGGGCAAATGGCCAGTTTTCACAGATTTGAATAAGTAACTGGTGTTTTTGAGGGGTTAAATGGCTTTGGGCCACTAATCTCACAACACATTTACATACCTAGTGATGCCCCACATCAAATTCAGATCACTCCAGCCTGGCCCAAACAGGTTCTGGGCATCAGAACTGGCATCAAAGTGGGCACACAGCCAATTTTCACAGATATGAATAAGTAACTGGTGTTTTTGAGGGGTTAAATGGCTTTGGGCCACTGATCTCACAACACATTTACATACCTAGTGATGCCACACATCAAATTCAGATCACTCCAGCCTGGCCCAAACAGGTTCTAGGCATCAGAACTGGCATCAAAGTGGGCACACAGCCAATTTTCACAGATTTGAATAAGTAACTGGTGTTTTTGAGGGGTTAAATGTCTTTGGGCCACTGATCTCACAACACATTTACATACCTAGTGATGCCACACATCAAATTTAGATCACTCCAGCCTGGCCCAAACAGGTTCTGGGCATCAGAACTGGCATCAAAGTGGGCAAATGGCCAGTTTTCACAGATTTGAATAAGTAACTGGTGTTTTTGAGGGGTTAAATGGCTTTGGGCCACTGATCTGACACCACATTTACATACCTAGTGATGCCACACATCAAATTCAGATCACTTCAGCCTGGCCCAAACAGGTTCTGGGCATCAGAACTGGCATCAAAGTGGGCAAATGGCCAGTTTTCACAGATTTGAATAAGTAACTGGTGTTTTTGAGGGGTTAAATGGCTTTGGGCCACTAATCTCACAACACATTTACATACCTAGTGATGCCACACATCAAATTCAGATCACTCCAGCCTGGCCCAAACAGGTTCTAGGCATCAGAACTGGCATCAAAGTGGGCACACGGCCAATTTTCACAGATTTGAATAAGTAACTGGTGTTTTTGAGGGGTTAAATGGCTTTGGGCCACTGATCTCACACCACATTTACATACCTAGTGATGCCCCACATCAAACTCAGATCACTCCAGCCTGGCCCAAACAGGTTCTGGGCATCAGAACTGGCATCAAAATGGGCAAATGGCCAGTTTTCACAGATTTGAATAAGTAACTGATGTTTTTGAGGGGTTAAATGGCTCTGGGCCACTGATCTCACACCACATTTACATACCTAGTGATGCTGCACATCAAAATCAGATCATTCCAGCCTGGCCCAAACAGGTTCTGGGCATCAGAACTGGCATCAAAGTGGGCAAATGGCCAGTTTTCACAGATTTGAATAAGTAACTGGTGTTTTTGAGGGGTTAAATGGCTTTGGGCCACTAATCTCACAATACATTTACATACCTAGTGATGCCCCCACATCAAATTCAGATCACTCCAGCCTGGCCCAAACAGGTTCTGGGCATCAGAACTGGCATCAAAGTGGGCACACAGCCAATTTTCACAGATTTGAATAAGTAACTGGTGTTTTTGAGGGGTTAAATGGCTTTGGGCCACTGATCTTACAACACATTTACATACCTAGTGATGCCACACATCAAATTCAGATCACTCCAGCCTGACCCAAACAGGTTCTAGGCATCAGAACTGGCATCAAAGTGGGCACACGGCCAATTTTCACAGATTTGAATAAGTAACTGGTGTTTTTGAGGGGTTAAATGGCTTTGGGCCACTGATCTCACACCACATTTACATACCTAGTGATGCCACACATCAAATTCAGATCACTCCAGCCTGGCCCAAACAGGTTCTGGGCATCAGAACTGGCATCAAAGTGGGCAAATGGCCAGTTTTCACAGATTTGAATAAGTAACTGGTGTTTTTGAGGGGTTAAATGGCTTTGGGCCACTGCTCTCACACCACATTTACATACCTAGTGATGCTGCACATCAAAATCAGATCACTCTAGCCTGGCCCAAACAGGTTCTGGGCATCAGAACTGGCATCAAAGTGGGCAAATGGCCAGTTTTCACAGATTTGAATAAGTAACTGGTGTTTTTGAGGGGTTAAATGGCTTTGGGCCACTGATCTCACAACACATTTACATACTTAGTGATGCCCCACATCAAACTCAGATCACTCCAGCCTGGCCCAAACAAGTTCTGGGCATCAGAACTGGCATCAAAGTGGGCAAATGGCCAGTTTTCACAGATTTGAATAAGTAACTGATGTTTTTGAGGGGTTAAATGGCTCTGGGCCACTGATCTCACACCACATTTACATACCTAGTGATGCTGCACATCAAAATCAGATCACTCCAGCCTGGCCCAAACAGGTTCTGGGCATCAGAACTGGCATTAAAGTGGGCAAATGGGCAGTTTTCACAGATTTGAATAAGTAACTGGTGTTTTTGAGGGGTTAAATGGCTTTGGGCCACTGATCTCACAACACATTTACATACCTAGTGATGCCACACATCAAATTCAGATCACTCCAGCCTGGCCCAAACAGGTTCTAGGCATCAGAACTGGCATCAAAGTGGGCACACGGCCAATTTTCACAGATTTGAATAAGTAACTGGTGTTTTTGAGGGGTTAAATGTCTTTGGGCCACTGATCTCACAACACATTTACATACCTAGTGATGCCACACATCAAAATCAGATCACTCCAGCCTGGCCCGAACAGGTTGTGGGCATCAGAACTGGCATCAAATTGGGCACACAGCCAATTTTCACAGATTTGAATAAGTAACTGGTGTTTTTGAGGGGTTAATTGGCTTTGGGCCACTGATCTCACAACACATTCACATACCTAGTGATGGCACACATCAATATTAGATGCCTCCAGCCTGGCCCAAACAGGTTCTGGGCATCAGAACTGGCATCAAAGTGGGCAAATGGCCAGTTTTCACAGATTTGAATAAGTAACTGATGTTTATGAGGGGTTAAATGGCTTTGGGCAACTGATCTCACAACACATTTACATACCTAGTGATGCCCCACATCAAATTCAGATCACTCCAGCCTGGCCCAAACAGGTTCTGGGCATCAGAACTGGCATCAAATTGGGCACACAGCCAATTTTCACAGATTTGAATAAGTAACTGGTGTTTTTGAGGGGTTAAATGGCTTTGGGCCACTGATCTCACAACACATTTACATACCTAGTGATGCCACACATCAAATTCAGATCACTCCAGCCTGGCCCAAACAGGTTCTGGGCATCAGAACTGGCATCAAATTGGGCACACAGCCAATTTTCACAGATTTTAATAAGTAACTGGTGTTTTTGAGGGGTTAAATGGCTTTGGGCCACTGATCTCACAACACATTTACATACCTAGTGATGCCACACATCAAATTCAGATCACTCCAGCCTGGCCCAAACAGGTTCTGGGCATCAGAACTGGCATCAAAGTGGGCAAATGGCCAGTTTTCACAGATTTGAATAAGTAACTGGTGTTTTTGAGGGGTTAAATGGCTTTGGGCCACTGATCTCACACCACATTTACATATCTAGTGATGCCACACATCAAATTCAGATCACTCCAGCCTGGCCCAAACAGACTGGAGTGATCTGAATTTGATGTGTGGCATCACTAGATATGTAAATGTGGTGTGAGATCAGTGGCCAAAAGCCATTTAACCCCTCAAAAACATCAGCTACTTATTCAAATCTGTGAAAACTGGCCATTTGCCCACTTTGATGCCAGTTCTGATGCCCAGAACCTGTTTGGGCCAGGCTGGAGTGATCTGAATTTGATGTGTGGCATCACTAGGTATGTAAATGTGGTGTCAGATCAGTGGCCCAAAGCCATTTAACCCCTCAAAAACACCAGTTACTTATTCAAATCTGTGAAATCTGGCCATTTGCCCACTTTGATGCCAGTTCTGATGCCCAGAGCCTGTTTGGGCCAGGCTGGAGTGATCTGAATTTGATGTGCAGCATCACTAGGTATGTAAATGTGGTGTGAGATAAGTGGCCAAAAGCCATTTAACCCCTCAAAAACATCAGCTACTTATTCAAATCTGTGAAAACTGGCCATTTGCCCATTTTGATGCCAGTTCTGATGCCCAGAACCTCTTTGGGCCAGGCTGGAGTGATCTGAATTTGATGTGTGGCATCACTAGGTATGTAAATGTAGTGTGAGATTAGTGGCCCAAAGCCATTTAACCCCTCAAAAACACCAGTTACTTATTCAAATCCGTGAAAATTGGCTGTGTGCTTACTTTGATGCCAGTTCTGATGCCCAGAACCTGTTTGCTCCAGGCTGGAGTGATCTGAATTTGATGTGTGGCATCACTAGGTATGTAAATGTGGTGTGAGATCAGTGGCCCAAAGCCATTTAACCCCTCAAAAACACCAGTTACTTATTCAAATCTGTGAAAACTGGCCATTTTCCCACTTTGATGCCAGTTCTGATGCCCAGAACCTGTTTGGGCCAGGCTGGAGTGATCTGATTTTGATGTGCAGCATCACTAGGTATGTAAATGTGGTGTGAGATCAGTGGCCCAAAGCCATTTAAGCCCTCAAACACATCAGTTACTTATTCAAATCTGTGAAAACTGGCCATTTGCCCACTTTGATGCCAGTTCTGATGCCCAGAACCTGTTTGGGCCAGGCTGGAGTGATCTGAATTTGATGTGTGGCATCACTAGGTATGTAAATGTGGTGTGAGATCAGTGGCCCATAGCCATTTAACTCCTCAAAAACACCAGTTACTTATTCAAATCTGTGAAAACTGGCCATTTGCCCACTTTGATGCCAGTTCTGATGCCCAGAACCTGTTTGGGCCAGGCTGGAGTGATCTGAATTTGATGTGTGGCATCACTGGGTATGTAAATGTGGTGTGAGATCAGTGGCCCACAGCCATTTAACCCCTCAAAAACACCAGTTACTTATTCAAATCTGTGAAAACTGGCCATTTGCCCACTTTGAAACCAGTTCTGATGCCCAGAACCTGTTTGGGCCAGGCTGGAGTGATCTGAATTTGATGTGGGGCATCACTAAGTATGTAAATGTGTTGTGAGATCAGTGGCCCAAAGCCATTTAACCCCTCAAAAACACCAGTTACTTATTCAAATCTGTAAAACTGGCCATTTGCCCACTTTGATGCCAATTCTGATGCCCAGACCCTGTTTGGGCCAGGCTGGACTGATCTGATATTGATGTGTGGCATCACTAGGTATGTAACTGTGGTGTGATATCAGTGGTTTAAAGCCATTTAACCCCTCAAAAACATCAGTTACTTATTCAAATCTGTGAAATTTGGCTGTGTGCCCACTTTGATGCCAGTTCTGATGCCCAGAACCTGTTTGGGCCAAGCTGGACTGATCTGATATTGATGTGTGGCATCACAAGGTATGTAAATGTGGTGTTAGATCCGTGGCCCAAAGCCATTTAACCCCTCAAAACCATCAGTTACTTATTCAAATCTGTGAAAACTGGCCATTTGCCCACTTTGATGCCAGTTCTGATGCCCAGAACCTGTTTGGGCCAGGCTGGAGGGATCTAATATTGATGTGTGCCATCACTACGTATGTGAATGTGTTGTGAGATCAGTGGCCCAAAGCCATTTAACCCCTCAAAAACACCAGTTACTTATTCAAATCTGTGAAAATTGGCTGTGTGCCCACTTTGATGCCAGTTCTGATGCCCAGAACCTGTTTGGGCCAGGCTGGAGTGATCTGAATTTGATGTGTGGCATCACTAGGTATGTAACTGTGGTGTGAGATCAGTGGCCCAAAGCCATTTAACCCCTCAAAAACACCAGTTACTTATTCAAATCTGTGAAATCTGGCCATTTGCCCACTTTGATGCCAGTTCTGATGCCCAGAGCCTGTTTGGGCCAGGCTGGAGTGATCTGATTTTGATGTGTGGCATCACTAGGTATGTAAATGTGGTGTGAGATAAGTGGCCAAAAGCCATTTAACCCCTCAAAAACATCAGCTACTTATTCAAATCTGTGAAAACTGGCCATTTGCCCACTTTGATGCCAGTTCTGATGCCCAGAACCTGTTTGGGCCAGGCTGGAGTGATCTGAATTTGATGTGTGGCATCACTAGGTTTGTAAATGTGGTGTCAGATCAGTGGCCCAAAGCCATTTAACCCCTCAAAAACACCAGTTACTTATTCAAATCTGTGAAATCTGGCCATTTGCCCACTTTGATGCCAGTTCTGATGCCCAGAGCCTGTTTGGGCCAGGCTGGAGTGATCTGAATTTGATGTGTGGCATCACTAGGTATGTAAATGTGGTGTGAGATAAGTGGCCAAAAGCCATTTAACCCCTCAAAAACATCAGCTACTTATTCAAATCTGTGAAAACTGGCCATTTGCCCATTTTGATGCCAGTTCTGATGCCCAGAACCTGTTTGGGCCAGGCTGGAGTGATCAGAATTTGATGTGTGGCATCACTAGGTATGTAAATGTGGTGTGAGATCAGTGGCCCAAAGCCATTTAACCCCTCAAAACCACCAGTTACTTATTCAAATCCGTGAAAATTGGCTGTGTGCTTACTTTGATGCCAGTTCTGATGCCCAGAACCTGTTTGGCCCAGGCTGGAGTGATCTGAATTTGATGTGTGGCATCACTAGGTATGTAAATGTGGTGTGAGATCAGTGGCCCAAAGCCATTTAACCCCTCAAAAACATCAGTTACTTATTCAAATCTGTGAAAACTGGCCATTTGCCCACTTTGATGCCAGTTCTGATGCCCAGAACCTGTTTGGGCCAGGCTGGAGTGATCTGAGTTTGATGTGGGGCATCACTAAGTATGTAAATGTGTTGTGAGATCAGTGGCCCAAAGCCATTTAACCCCTCAAAAACACCAGTTACTTATTCAAATCTGTAAAACTGGCCATTTGCCCACTTTCATGCCAATTCTGATGCCCAGACCCTGTTTGGGCCAGGCTGGACTGATCTGATATTGATGTGTGGCATCACTAGGTATGTAACTGTGGTGTGATATCATTGGTTTAAAGCCATTTAACCCCTCAAAAACATCAGTTACTTATTCAAATCTGTGAAATTTGGCTGTGTGCCCACTTTGATGCCAGTTCTGATGCCCAGAACCTGTTTGGGCCAGGCTGGACTGATCTGATATTGATGTGTGGCATCACAAGGTATGTAAATGTGGTGTGAGATCCGTGGCCCAAAGCCATTTAACCCCTCAAAACCATCAGTTACTTATTCAAATCTGTGAAAACTGGCCATTTGCCCACTTTGATGCCAGTTCTGATGCCCAGAACCTGTTTGGGCCAGGCTGGAGGGATCTAATATTGATGTGTGCCATCACTAGGTATGTGAATGTGGTGTGAGATCCGTGGCCCAAAGCCATTTAACCCCTCAAAAACACCAGTTACTTATTCAAATCTGTGAAAATTGGTTGTGTGCCCAGTTTGATGCCAGTTTTGATGCCCAGAACCTGTTTGGGCCAGGCTGGAGACACTTGAGTTTGATGTGGGGCATCACTAGATATGCACTTGTGGTGTTAGATCAGTGGCCCAAAGCAATTTAACCTTTTCACTAACATACTTTGGTGCCCACTTTGATGCCCATTTTTTTTCCAGTTTTATATTTTTCACAGCTGAGTTTGAGTGTATGTATATTAGGGCACATCAGTGCATTGTATTTTATTATTGTGATGTGTTATTATGGTTGATAAATGCATAAAAAACTGAAAAAACTAAATTGCCGAATAAGAAACTGACGAATAAGAAACCAACTTCAGCATCGTTTGTATGGATGCCTGTTTAGTAGGGCAACCAAAAAACACAAAAATGATGCTGCACATCGCTCAGTGAATCCCGGTGATGGGCTGCCAACCATCATCATTCAGTAAATACACTGATCCCCACTGAAGCAGTTAGGATGTGTCAGCAGCAGACATTGGCGTGTGGTGCGCACTCACACTCACACTCACACTCACAGCGTGACCACGGCCGCCAAATCCTGGAGGATCATACAGCTGTAAAGAGCCAATCCTGCTATATAACATGCGTCACGTGATCTACAGGCTCGTTGGAGCAGCGGCGTACAGTTTTGGAGCCCTCTAGTGGCAAAACTTTGGCGTTTCCCGAACGTGGGAATGAGAACTACATTTCCCAAAGTTCGTGAGGCATTAGGAAGTGACGTCATCGTAGTCAGTTGAGCTCACATCCGTCTATTCTGGTTGACGCATAGCTGGCTGCTGTAGGCACCGGGCTTCGGGCAGCCTGGGTGCTGGGAGGTGTGTGGCTGTGTGCTCTCTGTCTGCCTTGCCTGCCCTCTCTCTGTCTGTCCTGCCTGCGCCCTCTCTCTGTCTGTCCTGCCTGCGCCCTCTCTCTGTCTGTCCTGCCTGCGCCCTCTCTCTGTCTGTCCTGCCTGCGCCCTCTCTGTCTGCCCTGCCTGCGCCCTCTCTGTCTGCCCTGCCTGCTCCCTCTCTGCCTGCCCTGCCTGCTCCCTCTCTGCCTGCCCTGCCTGCGCCCTCTCTGCCTGCCCTGCCTGCGCCCTCTCTGCCTGCCCTGCCTGCGCCCTCTCTGCCTGCCCTGCCTGCGCCCTCTCTGTCTGCCCTGCCTGCGCCCTCTCTGTCTGCCCTGCCTGCGCCCTCTCTGTCTGCCTGCGCCCTCTCTGTCTGCCTGCGCCCTCTCTGTCTGCCTGCGCCCTCTCTGTCTGCCTGCGCCCTCTCTGTCTGCCTGCGCCCTCTCTGTCTGCCCTGCCTGCGCCCTCTCTGTCTGCCCTGCCTGCGCCTTCTCTCTATCTGTTCTGCCTGCGCCTTCTCTCTGTTCTGCCTGCGCCTTCTCTCTGTTCTGCCCTGCCTGTGCCCTCTCGCGCCCGCCCTGCCTGTGCCCTCTCGCGCCCGCCCTGCCTGCGCCCTCTCGCGCCCGCCCTGCCTGCGCCCTCTCGCGCCCGCCCTGCCTGCGCCCTCTCGCGCCCGCCCTGCCTGCGCCCTCTCGCGCCCGCCCTGCCTGCGCCCTCTCGCGCCCGCCCTGCCTGCGCCCTCTCGCGCCCGCCCTGCCTGCGCCCTCTCGCGCCCGCCCTGCCTGCGCCCTCTCGCGCCCGCCCTGCCTGCGCCCTCTCTGTCTGCCTGCGCCCTCTCTGTCTGCCTGCGCCCTCTCTGTCTGCCTGCGCCCTCTCTGTCTGCCTGCGCCCTCTCTGTCTGCCTGCTCCCTCTCTGTCTGCCTGCTCCCTCTCTGTCTGCCTGCGCCCTCTCTGTCTGCCTGCGCCCTCTCTGTCTGCCTGCGCCCTCTCTGTCTGCCTGCGCCCTCTCTGTCTGCCTGCGCCCTCTCTGTCTGCCTGCGCCCTCTCTGTCTGCCTGCGCCCTCTCTGTCTGCCTGCGCCCTCTCTGTCTGCCCTGCCTGCGCCCTCTCTGTCTGCCCTGCCTGCGCCCTCTCTGTCTGCCCTGCCTGCGCCTTCTCTCTATCTGTTCTGCCTGCGCCTTCTCTCTGTTCTGCCCTGCCTGTGCCCTCTCGCGCCCGCCCTGCCTGCGCCCTCTCGCGCCCGCCCTGCCTGCGCCCTCTCGCGCCCGCCCTGCCTGCGCCCTCTCGCGCCCGCCCTGCCTGCGCCCTCTCGCGCCCGCCCTGCCTGCGCCCTCTCGCGCCCGCCCTGCCTGCGCCCTCTCGCGCCCGCCCTGCCTGCGCCCTCTCGCGCCCGCCCTGCCTGCGCCCTCTCGCGCCCGCCCTGCCTGCGCCCTCTCGCGCCCGCCCTGCCTGCGCCCTCTCGCGCCCGCCCTGCCTGCGCCCTCTCGCGCCCGCCCTGCCTGCGCCCTCTCGCGCCCGCCCTGCCTGCGCCCTCTCGCGCCCGCCCTGCCTGCGCCCTCTCGCGCCCGCCCTGCCTGCGCCCTCTCGCGCCCGCCCTGCCTGCGCCCTGCCGGCGCCCGCCCGCTCCCGCCCTGCCGGCGCCCGCCCGCTCCCGCCCTGCCGGCGCCCTCTCGCTCCCGCCCTGCCGGCGCCCTCTCGCTCCCGCCCTGCCGGCGCCCTCTCGCTCCCGCCCTGCCGGCGCCCTCTCGCTCCCGCCCTGCCGGCGCCCTCTCGCTCCCGCCCTGCCGGCGCCCTCTCGCTCCCGCCCTGCCGGCGCCCTCTCGCTCCCGCCCTGCCCTGCCGGCGCCCTCTCGCTCCCGCCCTGCCGGCGCCCTCTCGCTCCCGCCCTGCCCTGCCGGCGCCCTCTCGCTCCCGCCCTGCCCTGCCGGCGCCCTCTCGCTCCCGCCCTGCCCTGCCGGCGCCCTCTCGCTCCCGCCCTGCCGGCGCCCGCTTGCTCCCTCTCTGCCCTGCCGGCGCTCTCACTATACTGGTAATCAGCTTACTACACTATATTTCTGTGGGCTTGCGTCAGATCTCCTTATAGCAATCTATAGATGGCTTTTTGTTGTCATCCCTTTTAATGGTCTCATGACTGCCACCTCACAGTACCCGTAGTATACGTGCCATGTGAGGCTGATGCCATGTTACCATCATTTGTTCTTGGCAACTCTAGTGCAATGTCAGTTCTGGTAAATGGCACCATGCAAGCATAGCTCACCTAATGCAGAAGTGCTAACAAGGTGTCATCAGTAATAACATGACTCCCTGTCTATCCACAGACATCTCAGAAGATGCAGGAGCAGCGGCGAGCATCCGGTAAGCACGTTTACAACTTTACATGGTGGAGATCTTCCTCTGCACATGTGTGCTTTTCTCTGCACGTTGTGATTGCACATGGGTGAGGAGTTAGCCCTGAGGTCTCTCGGCTGACTGGTACGAGTCTTCTACCCACCTCAATCCTTTTTACTGATGGGTTTCTCCCCTTGTTCACATAGAGAGACACCTGTGAGTCCAGGGGAGGGAGGGCGAAGCCACCAGAGATGTGCCTCAGACTAGTCAGTCGTGACACACAGGCCCCAAATCATGAACACTTGCTTTGTACATGCCAATTTTAATATACGGGATTGCTGGACTAAGATGTGCCTAATTCAGTAAGGGGCATCAATCGCTGAATGATTTAGGTGCTTCTTGCAGTTGGCGTGTGCCTCTGGCAGAGATAATGATACAGTCGGGGACCAGAGTACGTTTCTGAAGTGGTGTAACGTCATTAATTATACAGGTGGGCATAGACACACCCCGTCCTGCCATTGCTCCTTCTATATTGACATGGCTAGCCAGAACTGGAGTGAAAATGCCAAAGTCGCAATATCAAAAATATTGCGACTTAGTAGGCTAGGGCCACACAGCCACTTTAGCTGGGACACAGATTCACTTGGTGGCACCTACTACACATTGAGAGACACACAAATCCCACAAGTTTAGACTTTTTATGACTTGCTAGTTGTGGTGCCCTTGGTTGTAGTAGCTAAACAGTCAACCTTGGGTGCACGACAAGTGTCTTAGCCAACGTCATCGTGTAGCCTTTACTTGAAGGTGTTTTTCACCCAATTTTTCGAATAAGCACCTTAATGAATTTGCCCCATAGTCCCCAGCTAGCTTTTTAAAGTACAGTGAAACCTCACTTAACGAGTAACCCAGTTAACGAAAATTTCGCTTTACAAGCAAAGCTTTATGTAAATTTGTAACTCTGTTTACGAGAAAGCTTTACTGTACGAGCGAAATCCTCACCGCACACACTTCCGGTTCCGTACATCCACCTCTAACCCACTCTTGCAGTCCACACAAACACACACAAGCACGCACAAACAAACACGCACGCACACACATACAGTATTATGTTCACCTTACCTTCCGTTCCATCGCCAGTCTCATGGTTCTTGTAGTTCGCCGGTACATCGCAACGAGGGAGGAATCCTTGCGGCGAACTACAAGATCCAGGAGGCCGGCGATGGAACGGAAGGTAAGGTGCACATAATATGTGTACCTTCCGTTCCATCGTCGGCCTCCTGGGTCCTGTAGTTCACCGGTATAGGCTGTGCATCGGCAAGCATCGCAACGAGGCAGGAAGTTCCGCTGTCAGCCACTTCTCAAAGGTAGCGCGCTGACCAATCAGAGGCAAGCGGCTCCTGCCTTTGACTTCAGCGCTCTGGTAGCGGAAGTTCCTCCCTCGTCGTGATGGTAACCCGATACACACCCCTTACCGGAGAACAGCCAGTCCCAGGAGACCGGCGATGGAACGGAAGGTAAGGTGAGCATATTTTGTGTGTGTGTGTGTTTGTGTGTGTGTGTGTGTGTGTGTGTTTGTGCGTGTGTGGAATGGCACAACAGGGGACCAGAATGGGACATTTAACAAGTTGTGGAACGAATTGTCTGCATTGCAATGATTTCCTATGGGAAATGTTGCTTTGCTGAACGAGTAACTTGGTTAACAAGCACACTCCCAGAACGGATTGTTCTCGTTAACCAAGGTTCCACTGTATATTTCTCTTAAACACTGCAGTATTCCAGTATGAACCATGCACAACTGCAATCTTGCAGCCAGACGCTGCTTCACGCTGAGCACCATACATCAGATGACAGGTTCTCTGTAAGGAGGCAAATCCTGGACATGTGAACATGACCTTACTATTCATGCATTGCTGAGACCAATATGGGATACCTGCCATCTACCACTCCTCTAAAACTATGATGTTTATATTTGAGTCCAGTGGGTGGTCCTACTAGTGATTGACAGCTATCTCCTTGTACCCACTGATACAGTAGAGGCTGTCGGTCACTGGTTCGGACAACTCTGTTTCCTGAGAATCCCAGAAAATGCATACATTTAAGTTCTAATGAATCTTCTCCCACAAGCCGATATCATTCTGCTTTGCTTCTTTATACCTTGCTGCTGGCAGATAAAGCTACATGTATTTGTTTATAAACTCGACAGGCGACGTGGAGTCATTTTATTTATATATATATATGTACTTTGAGGCAGTGACCAGGCTGATTAGGTGGCTTAAGGCACGGTCCTCTGAGAGCTGGAAATGTTAGTGCGCCTACCAGGCAAATGTGTCCATAAAGGATTTAATGATGTTGAGCTTCATTTCTTGGTTATTACAGAGGAATCCTGCAAGCCTGACACACCAGGGACTACTCCGACATCGCTCAGCCCTCAGTCCTTAACCATCAAGGTGGAAAATGAAGATTCGGCGATAGATGAGCAGGTACAGTGTAGTGAAATTAATGAAACTTTAGCTGTTATTTCCTGAGCAGAACGTTTTTTCTTTTTTGTACATGATTATGGACCGGCTACTGCTGTAAAGGCCATTTAGACAGCTGATTTCCCACCACTACATGCTCTGACTAATAAACAGGCTGTAAGGCCTTGTTCAGACGTCAGTTTTTCTCTTACATGTGCTATCCGTATGTATAACGTACAGTGCTCAGTACATTCACTGTAATAGTGTATGGGACGTGACGTGTTCATGATGTTTCGCTGAACGATGGTTGCACATAATATCACGAAGACCCATCCAATCTTGATCAGTGTCAGATTTGTGCAAGTCTGTGTCTGCGGAAAACTGGAACAGCACTTGGGTGACATTTGAGTGTGGGCCAATTTTCATGGAGAAGGTGGGGAAACTTTTTTTTTTTTATGCCCCCCACCATATGAAAAAACTGGTGAAAATCATCTGAAGCGGTGTATAACACTTCAAAGGAAGGTGTCATGCTTTTTATTTTTGTATTGATACTTGATTTCATAATCACTATTCTTTTTAATACAAAATAAATTCACTGTTTATTTAGTTTTTATTTAAGGCTGCCATGCTGGATTTGCTGTGTGTAATAAGTTACCCACCTCCTTTATGGCAGCCCTCTGTGCATTCACTCTGATGGTCGGGCTCTGACCCCTATACTTATTACAGGAGAGCTCCCTGCTGTGACCTGGATGCGCCCACTGGGCTGTTCAGATCACAGCACAGGGAGGAGATTAGCGCCATCTTTGTGGAGCTAACAGCGTATGCTGTGTGCTCCACTTTCCCTCTGTCACCCACTGGGATAGATGGATGGGGTGAGTACTGGTGTCGGCCGGGATCGGAGGTCCGAGGTGACATGCGGCGAGGAGGGGTGATCTGCAGCTTGAGTGACACTGCACTACAGATGTCATGTCGTAATCAACGCTTCCAGCCGCATGCACTCACCTCAGACCTGCGCCCCCGGCAGCCTGTCCTGTCAGCAATCACAGTACATAGCAGCGAGGCGCGGAGGCCCAAGGTGACCACACGCTGAGAGGGGGTGTGAGCGGAGTGCGGGGGGGGGGGTGTACGTCAGAGTGGGGTGCGGGTGACCGGCAGAGTGGGGAGCAGCCAGGGTCATTTATGGTGCAATCACTGCTACCCGGCAGCACAGTATATGGGGGCACGAGATACAGCGGGGCTTAGGGAGACTGTCAGCGAGCGGGGCATAGGAAGACTGTGGAGCACGATGCAGCTTGCCTTAGTGACACTTCAATCATATTAGGATCAGTTTGCGCTTGCGGCCACCAACAAAATGGCTCCGCACTGTGATCCTAAATTTCATTCTCCCTTATCCTCTTTGAAACCCCCAGATTGGGAGGGGAAGGTGACATCACACACAGGAGAGCAGATTCTGCCCACTTTTACTGCAGCTGTAATGTGAGCTAGTTCTACAGTAGGATTTCTGTAGGATTTCAGCAGCTGCTCCTAGTGCTTAATATCAAACTTTTTTTTTTATATTTTTCTTAATTAAAACCAAATAATTTTATTTAAACATAACATTAAAGCATTAATGCTTTATATTTTTTCAGTTATTGAAAAAAAAAATTTTTTTGATGACACCTTCCCTTTAAAGGAGAGGGGTGTTTTTTTTGAGAATCGGATGGCACTCAGCCATTCAAGTCTGTCTGATTATTATGGACTGACAGAATCTCCATTCTCCAAGTTGGAAAAACATTTTTTGATGATATTATTTATCTCAACCTCCGAGAAAAACGGATTCCACGTGTGCTCCACACATAGACATGTTCGGCTTTTTTCTGGCAGTACTAGTGTCACACGGACTGCACGGATGTGATCTGTGTGACATCAGTGTGACACATACCGGAAAAAAAAACACGTTTCTGTGAAATAAAATTATTTTCTATACTCTCCTTCCTGCTGTCTCTGCCACTGCTGTCACTTGCTTCTGTCCCCCACTCATGGAGAGGTGAGCATAAAGTTCCTGTTCTCTGTGTATTATCACGGATAGCGCACGGAGAACACTCGTGCCGAAATCATGGCACATGGAGGGCCATACGCACCTTTTACACATCCGTGTGTGATTTTTTTCACGGACGTGTGAAAGAGGTCTTACAGTGTATGGGCACAAACCTCTTATATTGTTAAGGATGTTGAATTGATGATGTACTCTGTAATCTGTAGGTAGAGCCTTGGTGTGATGACGCGTCTACACAGACAGAAGACATTCTCCAAGTGAAAGAAGAGGAATATGATGATTTACCGATCGATCGCAACGCTGGTAATTAGAAATCATATTATGCTCTCCACTTAGTGCTCTTCCATAGAGGAGAACATTCACACTTGTGACCTAGACCACTAGATATGGACTGAAACATGACTTATTTCTTCCAAAGACAATACTAAGGACCAGGGGGCACTCACTGCGAGTGGAAGAAAGGCGATTCCGGCAGCTAAATAGGAAAGGGTTCTTTACAGTTAGAGCGGTCAGACTGTGGAATACACTACCACAAGAGGTAGTAATGGCAGACACTATAACAGCTTTTAAAAGGCTGGATGATTTCCTCAGTACACACAACATTGTTGGTTATAAATGAACTGGTGACCAAGTGTAGAACTGGTGGAGGAAGGTTGAACTAGATGGACCTAGGTCTTTTTTCAACATAAAGTAACTATGTAACTATATGACTATAATCCTCATTAGTTACACCACATCCCACCTTACATAACAGTTGCTCTATGAGTAAACCATAGTCAATGTGTTTCTCTATTTCACTGCAGGAAGTAATTGGCTGGGTTACCAAACCGGTAAGTGAAGATTATCCCATATTCTTCTTTCTGTTCTGTAGGGAATATTGCTTGTGAATATTCCAGTGCATGCTGGGATGCTCAGACGGAGCATCATCATGGGCAGTGGCTTCTGCCCCCTCCCTGAAAAGGGGAATCATCAGTGACTGCCCCCTAATGACCCTTTGTTTGAGTATGCCAGCATGCACTGGGATACTCCGTCATCAAAAAGGAAGGAGGGGGTGGGGGGGGAGTAAAAAAGCAGTTCAAGTACTTAGGGAATTTTTAATAAAAGCAAATTATAAAATAGAGAAGATTATGGCAGTAAATGGGGATTTAGGAGGAAAATTACTTTGGACCAAACTTTTAAGATTGTTCTCACTTGTACCTAAAAATTATACTGTACTTACTTGGTAGCCAGGGTACACATCGGGTGGTTATGCAAAGCGCTTTGCTTAGTTACCCAATGTGTACCATGGTTACCAGCATACGCCGCTTACAGGCTGCCAGACGCCGGCTCCCTGCACACATAGCCAGGGTACACATCGGGTTATTATGCAAAGAGCTTTGCTTGGTTACCCGATGTGTACCATGGTTACCAGTGTTCCACCGCTTACAGGCTGCCAGACACCGGCTCCTTGCACATTCAGATCGTTGGTCTCCCGCCGTCAAACACATCGATGCGCGCTGCACAGTGGGAGAACAACGAGCAAAAAATGGTCCTGATCGGTTTGTAACGATCAGCGACCTCGCAACAGGGGCCCGCTCGCTGCTGCTTGTCACACACAGCGATATCACTAGCGAGGTCGCTGATACTTCACAAAACCTGTGACGTTTCAGCGATCTCGCTAGCCATCTCGCTGTGTGTGACGGGGGCTTTAGTCTCCAGGACTGGCACCATGAGCTATTCCTGATGATGGGACACTGCAGATCTGTTGAGAGAATAGGCAGCAAGAGAGAGGGAGAGATATACATATAGAGAGAAAGAAAGAGGGAGAGATGTATATGTATATATATCGAGAGAGAGAGATTAGAACTCCAGGGATAGGAGAATGAGAGTTGTAGCTCTGAGACAGAAAAGAGAGAGAATGAAGGGTCAGACAGTTCGGGTAGAGTAGAGACTCGGGGAAGTGGAGTGTCAGAGTAGAGAGAAAAAAATGAAGTGTTTTCAAGATGTCTCTGCCAAATATTTAAACTAGCAGGCCCATCCCTGTGTAGTAATTACATACTTGCCATCTGTTTGAAGATGGTCTCATATCTGACATACATGAGAACCTGATCTTATCTGATGGGTACAGTTGTCCATACACAGAGGTGCGAGAATGGGGATCTGATATATCTGTCTCGTTAGGTGTCCGAGGCCTGTCATCAGACTACAGACTATCGTCCAATACTGTATGGACAGTTGTTCATTTGTTTGATACACCCTGGTTATCTATGGTAGCAAACAAAACAGGACTCCGGTGACAAAAGAAGACTGTAAGACAGGTAATGTTGGGGGAATGTATTGTGTGATGGGAAAACTTAAGGCCCAGTCACACACAACGACTTACCGACGATCCTGACAACGATACGACATAAGGATCGCTGGTAAGTCACTTGTGAGATGTCACACAGGAGACCTTACCAATGACGCAGTAACGACGAGCGACCTGTATAATGATCTCGGCGGGCATTGGGACCCTGTTAGGTCGTTGGTAGGCGTCAAACACAGCGATCCGTTCTGCCCAGCAGGACATCGCCTTTGAACAAAATGGTCCGGATCATTCGGCAACGACTAGCGATTTCACAGCAGGGGCCTGATCGCTGGTAGGTGTCGCACATAACGAGATTTTGTGGGAACTCAGATGAACCACTCACAGGCTGGTCTGCTGTACCCACAGTACACACACACACACACACACACACACACACACACACACACACACACACACACACACACACACACACACTGGTCTGCTGTACTCACAGGTCACACACACAGGCTGGTGGCTGGTCTGCTGTACTCACAGGTCACACACAAACAGATCTGCTGTACCGCGCACACACAGAGACACACGCTGGTCTTCTGTGCCCACACATCAATCACACACACACAGGCTGTAGACACTTGATTCCCCCCCCCCCACAGACAACGGGTCTGCTGCACGCACTGGTCACTTACACACACACACAGGTCGGCCGTGCACACACTGGCAATATTCAAATCAATAGAATGCGAATGGGCATTACCCAGGCGACCACTATTCCATCTGCAGGACTGTGCCATCCAGCTCCGTAATTGTGCAGTTCCAGCCAATAACAAGAACAGCTGATTGGTGGGGGTGCGACACCCAGTATTCCTGATGACCTCGCCTTCAAGGTTAAAGTAGTGGACAACCTTTTTTAAGGAAATTATTGAATTTCTCTATTTATTCATCTTGTTTCCCAAATATCTGGTAAACTGTATTTAGCCTAAATGGCAGCAATTAAAAATGTAATTTTTTTTTTCCCACAAAAGAAACAACCCCTCTAAAATCAGTCACTCAACTGATAACAGAAAAATAGGTGTTTTCCGTGTTACTGCTAGCTCCAAAGCGCTGAAATAGTGACATGGCTGCCAAATAACAGTTTAGTAAAATTCACGCTCCCAAAGCCCAATGCCCCTCTCTTTTCAGACCTGCAATAAGCCTAAACCATTGCTGCAGAGACGAGAACACACTTTAAAGGGATTGATGACTAGTGATGGGCCGACCCAGACTGTAAAAGTCCGAATCCGCAGGTCTATATCGAGGTGTAAAAATAAATGACTTTAAAATTATAATTGGTGTAGGGTACCGCCTTATGATACCCAGCACAGATAAAGTACATGGCTGCAGCCTCCAGCTGTGCGCTTATCTTGGCTGCGTATCAAAATAAGAGGAACCGCATGCAGTTTTTTTTTTTATTTAAAATGTATTTATTTAAAAACCAGCGTGCGGTCTCCTCCAGCCATGATAAATCCCGACAGCTAGCTGCTGGTATTCAGTCTGGGAGAGCCATGCTTATTGGCTCCCCCCCCCCCCCAGCCTAAAAATAGCAGCCTGCAGCTGCCCAAGGTTGCCACATCCATTAGATGTGACAATGTTGGAAGTTTACCTGGCTCTTCCTGAATGTCCTAGTGCAGTAGCAATCGGGGTAATAGGGGTTAATCGCAGCTCAAACCTTTTTCTGTATTTTTGGGCCAAGAGAAGCAAATTTAATGATTTAAAGTTTTACATCATACTTATGCACCCAATCTTTACCTCTTGGCAAAAAAAGATCAAAACTTCATGCAGTATGATGCGGTAGTGATGCAGGTTTTTTTGCCAGGAGGTGTAGATTGGGTGCAGGAATATGATGTTAAAATTTCGGCAAAAAAAGATGCGATTTTCTGCCAGGAGATACAGGTCTCAACTGAGGTGAGGTCACTGAGTTTACAGAGGTCAGGTTACCACCAGTCACAGATGGAGAACCGTGGGAACATCCATCTGTGACCGCAACTAACCTGAGTGACATCACCAGTCATCTCTGCAGCTCATTCTCTGCCTGAAGTTCACAGCGGACGGTCATTGTTCTATGGCTGCTCACTGTGACTTCAGATGTAGCAAAGCTTGAATCATCGTCGGACCTTGTGTGGATTACATTGGACCTTGGTATTTTTGGGGTTAATAAAGGGGTGAAAGAAGGGTTGTTTTTGTATTTTATTTCTAATAAAGGATTTTTTGGGTGTTCTAGTTTATTTCCTTTCACTTACAGATTAGTAATGGGGGGGTTCCTCATAGACGCACACAATTACTAATCTAGTGGCAGCTGTGAGCTGTTATTAACCCCTTTATTACCCCGATTGCTCCCGCATCAGGGCAATTGGGAAGAGCTGGATAAAGTGCCAGGACTGTCACATCTAATGGATTTTAGGCTGGGGGCGTCCAACAAACTTGAGTCTTGCCAGCCTGAGAATTCCAGCCCCCAGCTGTTGGGTTTTTTTGTGACGAGGGGGGGAGGGGGTGTTGTGCATATATTGTTCCCCTGCCTCCCTGATACACCGTCCTGGAGACTGGACTTATTCATATTTGTATCATATTTGTACATGTACTTTAGCTTGTAACGCAGAAGGCTCTGTTAAAATGTGTGCGCATATGATTAAATGGGTAAGGCTGCTTTCACACTACGTCTTTTTAACATGCGTCCTGAACGTTTTTTTAACGCAGAAACGGATCCAGTGCAAATGCGTTTTCATTTCAATGCATTTGCAATGGACTCGCGTTAACATGCGTTCACCTGCGTTTGCATGCGTTATAGTGAGGATCCAGCGACTTGCAGTTTTTTAACATCTTTCAAAAAACTTGTAGCGTTTTCTTTGTCGCTCCATTGGGAGACCCAGACAATTGGGTGTATAGCTTCTGCCTCCGGAGGTCACACAAAGTATTACACTTTAAAAAGTGTAAACCCTCCCCTCTGCCTATACACCCTCCCGTGGATCACGGGCTCCTCAGTTTTATGCTTTGTGTGGAAGGAGGCACACATCCACTCATGCATTCTCATATTAGTTATGTCGGTTGGAAGAAAAGAGGGCCCCCACGGGGCCCCCGGCATGTTCCCTTCTCACCCCACTACGTCGGCGGTGTTGTTAAGGTTGAGGTACCCATTGCAGGTACAAAGGCCGGAGCCTCATGCCGTCTCCTTCACCATCCCTTAGCGGCTCTGGGAGAAGTGGGATCCTGAGCGGTCATCCATTTTCTGGGACCGTGCTCCCTCCGCAGCCCCTGTGGGAATCTGCCGGACCGGAGTCTATGCAACCTCAGGGACCGGGCCCTGCAACTCTAAGGTACTCTGTGTCCCCATTGGGGACTGTGCAGGGAGCGCACCTTCTTCCCGGACGCTGCGGCAGCTGCTGAATTGAGAAGGCCGGCGGACTTCCGCGCCGACCGTGCCTGCTTGTCGGGTGCGGTCTCAAATTTTAGTCCCCGGCTTCATCGCGGCCTAGTCGCAAAAATCCCGCCCCCGGGCCTGCCTGTCAGGGGTAAGGGCGGGACTGCCGACCTGACGTCGGATGTGAGGGCCGGAGCATCCTGCATGTTTCCTCCCCCCTCACTGATCACTGTGGGGACTCCAGATTCCCGCACTTTCCTGGCGCCGCCCACGGCTCCACTCCTCCCCTGAGAGCTCCGGCAGCCATTTTTTGGCATTCTGCCGGTGGAGGATTCTCAGTGAAGAGCTCTGCAGCTCCGGGGGACCTAAGGCAGGGAATCTGGAGGACACACACTCCGCTTTTTAGCGGTCGGTAAGCCACACCGGTCACCCGGTGCTGGTCCCCCTAGGGTGCCGGAATAGATACGTATTTATATATATATATTTCTGTTCGGTCGGGCTGTATACCCTTTTTTGCCCATATACCCTCAGTGATCATTCTCCTAGGAGACAACAGCATGTCGTCCACAAGGAGCAAAGCTGTTAAGGCACAGGGTTTTTTGCGGCCTGTACCTCTTGTGGGGCTATGTTACCTGCGGGTTCCACCTACCCTCACTGTGAGCAATGCTCGACCCCTGTTTCGCTTGCTCAGCCGGAGCCTCGGTCACTAGTGGGCCCCTCGGCTCATGTAGACCCCCCTGCTCCCCTGTCCAGGCGGCAGGGACAGAGTTTGCCTCTTTTGCTGAGAAACTCTCTGAGTCACTTTCACAATCCATGGCTCAGTCTATGGACAAATGGTCTGCCAAGCTGCTAGAAGCTTTGCAGTCCAGACCGGTCCTTACACAGGCCCCGGCCCCTGTGGGATCGTCGCCTCCAGGCCCCTCTCGGTCCGCGCCGCAGCGCGCTCCCAGGTTGGGCCCTAGGTCTCACGTGGAGGACTCTTGCCCGGACCACAGTCCTAGACAGGCTAAGCGGGCTCGCTGGGAATCTTCCCCGACTTCTTCACGCTGCTCGGGTTCCCAGCTTGAGGACTCTCTGGAGGACGAGGCGGACGTCACAGCTCAGGGCTCTGACCCTGACGTCGCCCTTAACCTTGATACACCTGAAGGGGACGCCTTAGTGAATAATCTTATCTCGTCCATCAACCAGGTGTTGGATCTTTCTCCCCCGCCTCCTACTGTAGAGGAGTCGGCGTCTCAGCAGGAGAAACACCAGTTTCGGTTCCCCAAACGTACACGTAGTGCGTTTTTCGATCACTCTAACTTCAGAGATGCTGTCCAGAAGCCCAGAGCGGTCCCGGACAAGCGCTTTACTAAGCGCCTCACTGACACGCGTTACCCCTTCCCCTCTGAAGTAGTTAAGGGTTGGGCTCAATGTCCCAAGGTGGATCCTCCAGTCTCTAGATTGGCGGCTAGATCTGTGGTATCGGTGGCAGATGGCTCATCGCTAAAGGATGCCACTGACAGGCAGATAGAGCTCCTGGTGAAGTCCATTTATGAGGCCACGGGCGCGTCTTTTGCCCCGGCCTTTGCAGCCGTGTGGGCACTCCAAGCTATCTCAGCTTGTCTGGCTGAGATTAATGCTGTCACACGTAATTCTGCTCCGCAAGTTGCGTCTTTGACTTCTCAAGCGTCAGCTTTTTCTTCCTACACCATGAACGCAGTCCTAGACTCTGCTAGCCGTACAGCTGTGGCATCCGCTAACTCTGTGGCAGTCCGCAGGGCCATGTGGCTGCGCGAATGGAAGGCAGACTCTGCCTCCAAGAGGTTCTTAACTGGTTTGCCGTTTTCTGGCGACCGCTTGTTTGGCGAACGATTGGATGAGATTATTAAGGAATCCAAGGGAAAGGACTCCTCCTTACCCCAGTCCAAACCTAAGAGACCTCAGCAACAGAAAATACAATCGAGTTTTCGGTCCTTTCGTCCCTCCGCCAAGCCCCAATCCTCTTCGTCCAGCAGGCCGGAGAAAGGCCAGAGGAACTCCTATGCGTGGCGGTCCAAGTCACGCCCCCAAAAGGCCGCAGGAGGCACTGCCTCCAAGGCGGCCTCCTCATGACTCTCGGCATCCCCTAGCCGCATCCTCGGTCGGTGGCAGGCTCTCCCGCTTTGGCGACGCCTGGTGGCCACATGTTCAAGACCGATGGGTGAGAGACATTCTGTCTCACGGTTACAGGATAGAGTTCAGCTCTCATCCTGCGGCTCGTTCTTCAGAACCTCTCCGCCCCCCGCTCAGGCCGACGCACTTTTTCAGGCAGTGGACGCTCTGAAGACAGAAGGAGTTGTGATCCCCGTTCCCCTTCAGGAACGTGGTCGCGGCTTTTACTCCAACTTGTTCGTGGTGCCAAAAAAGGACGGATCATTCCGTCCCGTTCTGGACCTCAAACTACTCAACAGACATGTGAGAACCAGACGGTTTCGGATGGAATCTCTCCGCTCGGTCATCGCCTCGATGTCACAAGGAGACTTCCTAGCATCGATCGACATCAAGGATGCTTATCTCCACGTGCCGATCGCACCCGAACATCAACGCTTCTTGCGTTTCGCCATCGGGGACGAACACCTTCAGTTCGTGGCTTTGCCTTTCGGCCTGGCGACAGCCCCACGGGTTTTCACCAAAGTCATGGCATCCGTTGTGGCGGTCCTACACTCTCAGGGCCACTCGGTGATTCCCTACTTAGACGATCTCCTAGTCAGGGCCCCTTCTCGGGTGGCGTGTCAACACAGCCTTACCGTCGCTCTGGCGACTCTCCAGCAGTTCGGGTGGATCATCAACTTCCCGAAATCCAAGTTGACACCGACCCAATCACTGACTTACCTCGGGATGGAGTTTCATACACAGTCAGCGGTAGTCAAGCTACCGCGGGACAAACAGCTTTCTCTGCAGACAGGGGTGCAATCACTTCTTCGGGGTCAGTCACACTCCTTAAGGCGCCTCATGCACTTCCTGGGGAAGATGGTGGCAGCGATGGAGGCAGTGCCGTTCGCGCAATTCCATCTGTGGCCACTCCAATGGGACATTCTCCGCAAATGGGACAGGAGGTCGGCTTTCCTCGACAGGAACGTCTCTCTTTCCCTTGCAACCAAGACGTCTCTTCAGTGGTGGCTCCTTCCCAATTCTCTATCGCAGGGAAAATCCTTCCTACCCCCAACCTGGGCTGTGGTCACCACGGACGCGAGCCTGTCAGGGTGGGGAGCGGTTTTTCTCCACCACAGGGCTCAGGGAACCTGGACTCCGATAGAGTCTTCCCTTCAGATCAATGTTCTGGAGATAAGGGCAGTGTATCTAGCCCTATTGGCTTTCCATTGGTGGCTGGAGGGCAGGCAGATCCGCATCCAGTCGGACAACGCCACTGCCGTCGCATACATCAACCACCAAGGCGGCACTCGCAGTCGTCAAGCCTTCCAGGAAGTCCGGCGGATTCTGCAGTGGGTGGAAGCCACAGCCTCCACCATCTCCGCAGTTCACATCCCGGGCGTAGAAAACTGGGAAGCAGATTTTCTCAGTCGTCAGGGCATGGATGCGAGGGAATGGTCTCTACACCCAGAAGTGTTTCGAGAGAACTGTCGCCGCTGGGGAACGCCGGACGTCGATCTCATGGCGTCACGGCACAACAACAAAGTCCCGGCATTCATGGCTCGGTCTCAGGATCACAGAGCTCTGGCGGCGGACGCGTTAGTTCAGGATTGGTCGCAGTTTCGACTGCCTTATGTGTTTCCTCCTCTGGCGATGCTGCCCAGAGTGTTACGCAAGATCAGGTCCGACTGCCGTCGCGCTATTCTCGTCGCTCCAGACTGGCCAAGGCGGTCGTGGTACCCGGATCTGTGGCATCTCACGGTGGGTCAACCGTGGACGCTTCCAGACCGCCCAGACTTGCTGTCACAAGGCCCGTTTTTCCATCTGAATTCTGTGGTCCTCAACCTGACTGTGTGGCCATTGAGTCCTGGCTCCTAGCGTCTTCAGGGTTATCTCAGGATGTCATTGCCACCATGAGACAGGCCAGGAAGCCAACGCCCGCCAAGATCCATTACAGGTCTTGGCAAATCTTCTTATCCTGGTGCTCTGATAACGGTTTTCCTCCATGGCCGTTTGCCTTACCCACTTTTCTTTCATTCCTTCAATCCGGAATGGACAAGGGTTTGTCACTCTGCTCTCTCAAGGGCCAAGTATCGGCGCTCTCCGTATTTTTTCAAAAGCATCTAGCCAGGCTTCCGCAGGTCCGCACGTTCCTGCAGGGAGTTTGCCACATAGTCCCACCTTACAAGCGTCCGCTGGAACCCTGGGATCTTAACAGGGTGCTAACTGCTCTTCAGAAACCACCTTTCGAACCGCTGCGGGATGTCTCTTTATCACGTCTTTCGCAGAAGGTGGCCTTTCTAGTGGCAGTTACATCACTCCGGAGAGTGTCTGAGCTTGCAGCGCTGTCATGCAAAGCCCCCTTCCTGGTGTTTCACCAGGATAAGGTGGTTCTGCGTCCGGTCCCGGAATTTCTCCCTAAGGTGGTATCTCCTTTTCATCTCAATCAGGATATTTCCTTGCCTTCATTTTGCCCTAATCCAATTCACCAATGTGAAAAGGATTTGCACTCTTTGGATCTGGTGAGAGCACTCCGACTCTACGTGTCTCGCACGGCGCCCCTGCGTCGTTCAGATGCGCTCTTTGTCCTTGTCGCTGGCCAGCGTAAGGGTTTGCAGGCTTCCAAGTCAACCTTGGCTCGGTGGATCGAGGAACCGATTCTCGAAGCCTACCGTTCTTCTGGGCTTCCGCTTCCTTCAGGGCTGAAAGCCCATTCTACCAGAGCCGTGGGTGCGTCCTGGGCATTGCGGCACCGGGCTACGGCTCAGCAGGTGTGTCAGGCAGCTACGTGGTCTAGTCTGCACACTTTCACGAAACACTATCAAGTGCATACCTATGCTTCGGCAGACGCCAGTCTAGGTAGGCGAGTCCTTCAGGCGGCGGTTGCCCACCTGTAAGAGGGGGCCGTTTCGGCTCTTTTTATTGAGGTATTCTTTTACCCACCCAGGGACTGCTCTTGGACGTCCCAATTGTCTGGGTCTCCCAATGGAGCGACAAAGAAGGGAATTTTGTTTACTTACCGTAAATTCCTTTTCTTCTAGCTCCTATTGGGAGACCCAGCACCCGCCCCTGTGCCCTTCGGGCTGGTTGTTCTTTTGTGTACACATGTTGTTCATATTGAATTGTTCTTTGGTTCATGGTTTTCAGTTCTCCGAACATCCTTCGGATTGAATTTACCCTAGACCAATTTATAAGTTTTCTCCTTCCTGCTTTTGCACCAAAACTGAGGAGCCCGTGATGCACGGGAGGGTGTATAGGCAGAGGGGAGGGGTTACACTTTTTAAAGTGTAATACTTTGTGTGACCTTAACTGCGTCCAACTTGTGCAAATTGCTGGATCCTGACTAAACAGCATGTGAACGGTGGTATACTGATAAACAGGATACTGTTTGGCCAGAAACCAGCCTGGTGTAATCAGTCTGACTCTCTGCTCTCTGCAGTCTGACTCTCTGCTCTCTGCAGTCTGACTCTCTGCTCTCTGCAGTCTGACTCTCTGCTCTCTGCAGTCTGACTCTCTGCTCTCTGCAGTCTGACTCTCTGCTCTCTGCAGTCTGACTCTCTGCTCTCTGCAGTCTGACTCTCTGCTCTCTGCAGTCTGACTCTCTGCTCTCTGCAGTCTGACTCTCTGCTCTCTGCAGTCTGACTCTCTGCTCTCTGCAGTCTGACTCTCTGCTCTCTGCAGTCTGACTCTCTGCTCTCTGCAGTCTGACTCTCTGCTCTCTGCAGTCTGACTCTCTGCTCTCTGCAGTCTGACTCTCTGCTCTCTGCAGTCTGACTCTCTGCTCTCTGCAGTCTGACTCTCTGCTCTCTGCAGTCTGACTCTCTGCTCTCTGCAGTCTGACTCTCTGCTCTCTGCAGTCTGACTCTCTGCTCTCTGCAGTCTGACTCTCTGCAGTCTGACTCTCTGCTCTCTGCAGTCTGACTCTCTGCTCTCTGCAGTCTGACTCTCTCTCTCTGCAGTCTCTCTCTCTCTGCAGTCTCTCTCTCTCTGCAGTCTCTCTCTCTCTGCAGTCTCTCTCTCTGCAGTCTCTCTCTCTCTGCAGTCTGTCACTCTCTCTGCAGTCTGTCACTCTCTCTGCAGTCTGTCACTCTCTCTGCAGTCTGTCACTCTCTCTGCAGTCTGTCACTCTCTCTGCAGTCTGTCACTCTCTCTGCAGTCTGTCACTCTCTCTGCAGTCTGTCACTCTCTCTGCAGTCTGTCACTCTCTCTGCAGTCTGTCACTCTCTCTGCAGTCTGTCACTCTCTCTGCAGTCTGTCACTCTCTCTGCAGTCTGTCACTCTCTCTCTGCAGTCTGTCACTCTCTCTCTGCAGTCTGTCACTCTCTCTCTGCAGTCTGTCACTCTCTCTCTGCAGTCTGTCACTCTCTCTCTGCAGTCTGTCACTCTCTCTCTGCAGTCTGACTCTCTCTCTGCAGTCTGACTCTCTCTCTGCAGTCTGACTCTCTCTCTGCAGTCTGACTCTCTCTCTGCAGTCTGACTCTCTCTCTGCAGTCTGACTCTCTCTCTGCAGTCTGACTCTCTCTCTGCAGTCTGACTCTCTCTCTGCAGTCTGACTCTCTCTCTGCAGTCTGACTCTCTCTCTCTCTCTGCAGTCTGACTCTCTCTCTCTCTCTGCAGTCTGACTCTCTCTCTCTCTGCAGTCTGACTCTCTCTCTCCCTCTGCAGTCTGACTCTCTCTCTCCCTCTGCAGTCTGACTCTCTCTCTCCCTCTGCAGTCTGACTCTCTCTCTCTCTCTCTGCAGTCTCTCTCTCTCTCTGCAGTCTGACTCTCTCTCTGCAGTCTGACTCTCTCTCTCTGCAGTCTGACTCTCTCTCTCTCTGCAGTCTGACTCTCTCTCTCTCTGCAGTCTGACTCTCTCTCTCTGCAGTCTGACTCTCTCTCTCTCTGCAGTCTGACTCTCTCTCTCTCTGCAGTCTGACTCTCTCTCTCTGCAGTCTGACTCTCTCTCTCTGCAGTCTGACTCTCTCTCTCTCTGCAGTCTGACTCTCTCTCTCTCTGCAGTCTGACTCTCTCTCTCTCTGCAGTCTGACTCTCTCTCCCTCTGCAGTCTGACTCTCTCTCTCCCTCTGCAGTCTGACTCTCTCTCTCTCTGCAGTCTGACTCTCTCTCTGCAGTCTGACTCTCTCTCTGCAGTCTGACTCTCTCTCTCTCTGCAGTCTGACTCTCTCTCTCTCTGCAGTCTGACTCTCTCTCTCTCTGCAGTCTGACTCTCTCTCTCTCTCTGCAGTCTGACTCTCTCTCTCTCTGCAGTCTGACTCTCTCTCTCCCTCTGCAGTCTGACTCTCTCTCTCTCTCCCTCTGCAGTCTGACTCTCTCTCTCCCTCTGCAGTCTGACTCTCTCTCTCTCTCCCTCTGCAGTCTGACTCTCTCTCTCTCTCTCTGCAGTCTGACTCTCTCTCTCTCTGCAGTCTGGCTCTCTCTCTCTCTCTCTCTCTCTCTCTGCAGTCTGACTCTCTCTGCAGTCTGACTCTCTCTCTGCAGTCTGACTCTCTCTCTGCAGTCTGACTCTCTCTCTGCAGTCTGACTCTCTCTCTGCAGTCTGACTCTCTCTGCAGTCTGACTCTCTCTGCAGTCTGACTCTCTCTCTGCAGTCTGACTCTCTCTCTGCAGTCTGACTCTCTCTCTGCAGTCTGACTCTCTCTCTGCAGTCTGACTCTCTCTCTGCAGTCTGACTCTCTCTCTGCAGTCTGACTCTCTCTCTCTCTCTGCAGTCTGACTCTCTCTCTCTCTCTGCAGTCTGACTCTCTCTCTCTCTGCAGTCTGACTCTCTCTCTCTCTGCAGTCTGACTCAAATTCAAATTCAAATATGCTTTATTGGCAGGACCAAAATGCAGTTAGTGTTGCCAAAGCAAGAGTAATACAGTAAGTAAGGTGGGAGGGGATCAGGGTTATGGGGAGTTGGGAGGCACAATTTGGGCTCTGACAGTCCATTTAGGGGTCTTAGGTTCCCCTCAGCTTATGACATGTGGTGACATATTGGGCGGCGATCTCCACCATTGATTCCTCTTCCCCCAGTAGGTTGCGGAGTTTCATGTCCTCATCCATGGATGGAAAGCCCGGGCTATGGGTGGTAAATTTCTGGAAGTGGGAGGCCCTCACTGCTGAGTATTTGTCACAGTGCAGTAGGAAATGCGTCTCGTCCTCCAGAGCCCCCTGCTGGCAGTGGTGGCACAGTCTGTTCTCCCGCGGCTTGTATGTCTGTCGGTGCCGCCCTGTTTCCACCTCTAGGCTGTGGGCACTCAGTCTGTACAGACTCAGGGTCTGCCTGTCTTTGGGGTGGCGTAGCCTTTCCAGATATGGGGCCAGAGTGTAGTCCCTCCGCAGTGACCGGTAGATGGTGAGTTTCTGGGAGTTCTCTAATTCACTCTTCCAGTCCTCTATGTATTGCATCTTGCGGCTCTCTGAGATCTCTTTTATTTGGGCTTTTGTCAGGGTGTGTTGCTTACTTTGGTTGCCGCAGTTCTTGGCTTGCTCTGGGCTCCGGCTCAGCAGGGCTTTATGATGGTAGGAGCTGGGGTTGCTGTTCTGTATGTGCGCCTGGTGTGATAGCGCCCTCTTGTGTATAGTGAACCATAAGGGGAATCGGCCCAGCTCTGCCCGACAGGCTATGTTTGAGGTGCTGCGATGGACTTGGAGGAGATATTTACAGAACTCCATGTGGAAGACTTCGGTAGGGCTGGAATCCCACTTTGTGTGGTCTGGGTAGGTCACTGGGCCCCATACCTCGCTGCCATATAACAGTATAGGGGTGATGACGCTGTCAAATATCTTGAGCCAGACTCTCACAGGTGGTTTGAGGTGGTACAGTTGTCTTCTGATGGCATAGAAGGTTCTGCATGCTTTTCCTTTCAGGGCTTCTGCTGCTTGCTTGAGGCTCCCGTTATTGCTTAGCTCCAGACCGAGGTAGGTATAGCTGCTGGTTTTCTCCAGCGTGGAGCCATTTAATGTGAAGGAGGGAGTGTTTATTTTGTTCTGGTTCCTCTTCTGAAACACCATGACTTTGGTCTTCTTTTGGTTGATGGGAAGCGCCCATGTGGTGCTGAATGTTTCCAGCACTGCCAGGCTATCTTGGAGGCCTTTCTCGGTTGGGGAGAGTAGCAGGAGGTCATCTGCGTACAGCAGGAACTTCACCTCTTGGTCATGCAGACTGAGGCCTGGAGTGGGGGAGGACTCTAGAGCTGCTGCTAGTCCATTTATATAGATGTTGAATAGAGTTGGACTCAGGCTGCAGCCCTGTCTGACCCCACGGCCCTGTCGGAAGAAAGCCGTCCTCTTCCCGTTCACCTTCACGCTGCACCGGTTCTCAGTGTATGAGCTCTTGATCACGTCGTAGGTTCTGCCACCTATTCCGCTCTCCAGAAGTTTCAGGAACAGGCCTGGATGCCACACTGAGTCAAAGGCCTTTTTGACTCTCTCTCTCTCTGCAGTCTGACTCTCTCTCTCTCTGCAGTCTGACTCTCTCTCTCTCTGCAGTCTGACTCTCTCTCTCTCTGCAGTCTGACTCTCTCTCTCTGCAGTCTGACTCTCTCTCTCTCTGCAGTCTGACTCTCTCTCTCTGCAGTCTGACTCTCTCTCTCTCTGCAGTCTGACTCTCTCTCTCTGCAGTCTGACTCTCTCTCTCTCTGCAGTCTGACTCTCTCTCTCTCTGCAGTCTGACTCTCTCTCTCTCTGCAGTCTGACTCTCTCTCTCTCTGCAGTCTGACTCTCTCTCTCTCTGCAGTCTGACTCTCTCTCTCTCTGCAGTCTGACTCTCTCTCTCTCTGCAGTCTGACTCTCTCTCTCTCTGCAGTCTGACTCTCTCTCCCTCTGCAGTCTGACTCTCTCTCTCCCTCTGCAGTCTGACTCTCTCTGCAGTCTGACTCTCTCTCTCTCTCTGCAGTCTGACTCTGTCTCTCTCTCTCTCTCTCTGCAGTCTGACTCTCTCTCTCCCTCTGCAGTCTGACTCTCTCTCTCTCTCCCTCTGCAGTCTGACTCTCTCTCTCTCTCTCTCTGCAGTCTGACTCTCTCTCTGCAGTCTGACTCTCTCTCTGCAGTCTGACTCTCTCTCTCCCTCTGCAGTCTGACTCTCTCTCTCCCTCTGCAGTCTGACTCTCTCTCTCTCTGCAGTCTGGCTCTCTCTCTCTCTCTCTCTGCAGTCTGACTCTCTCTCTGCAGTCTGACTCTCTCTCTGCAGTCTGACTCTCTCTCTGCAGTCTGACTCTCTCTCTGCAGTCTGACTCTCTCTCTGCAGTCTGACTCTCTCTCTGCAGTCTGACTCTCTCTCTGCAGTCTGACTCTCTCTCTGCAGTCTGACTCTCTCTCTGCAGTCTGACTCTCTCTCTGCAGTCTGACTCTCTCTCTGCAGTCTGACTCTCTCTCTGCAGTCTGACTCTCTCTCTGCAGTCTGACTCTCTCTCTGCAGTCTGACTCTCTCTCTGCAGTCTGACTCTCTCTCTGCAGTCTGACTCTCTCTCTGCAGTCTGACTCTCTCTCTGCAGTCTGACTCTCTCTCTGCAGTCTGACTCTCTCTCTGCAGTCTGACTCTCTCTCTGCAGTCTGACTCTCTCTCTGCAGTCTGACTCTCTCTCCCTGCAGTCTGACTCTCTCTCCCTGCAGTCTGACTCTCTCTCCCTGCAGTCTGACTCTCTCTCCCTGCAGTCTGACTCTCTCTCCCTGCAGTCTGACTCTCTCTCCCTGCAGTCTGACTCTCTCTCCCTGCAGTCTGACTCTCTCTCCCTGCAGTCTGACTCTCTCTCCCTGCAGTCTGACTCTCTCTCTCTGCAGTCTGACTCTCCCTCTGCAGTCTGACTCTCTCTCCCTCTGCAGTCTGACTCTCTCTCCCTCTGCAGTCTGACTCTCTCTCCCTCTGCAGTCTGACTCTCTCTGCAGTCTGACTCTCTCTCTCTGCAGTCTGACTCTCTCTCTCTCTGCAGTCTGACTCTCTCTCTCTGCAGTCTGACTCTCTCTCTCTGCAGTCTGACTCTCTCTCTCTGCAGTCTGACTCTCTCTCTCCCTCTGCAGTCTGACTCTCTCTCTCCCTCTGCAGTCTGACTCTCTCTCTCCCTCTGCAGTCTGACTCTCTCTCCCTCTGCAGTCTGACTCTCCCTCTCCCTCTGCAGTCTGACTCTCCCTCTCCCTCTGCAGTCTGACTCTCTCTCCCTCTGCAGTCTGACTCTCTCTCCCTCTGCAGTCTGACTCTCTCTCCCTCTGCAGTCTGACTCTCTCTGCAGTCTGACTCTCTCTCTCTCTGCAGTCTGACTCTCTCTCTCTGCAGTCTGACTCTCTCTCTCTGCAGTCTGACTCTCTCTCTCCCTCTGCAGTCTGACTCTCTCTCTCCCTCTGCAGTCTGACTCTCCCTCTCCCTCTGCAGTCTGACTCTCTCTCCCTCTGCAGTCTGACTCTCTCTCCCTCTGCAGTCTGACTCTCTCTCTCTCTGCAGTCTGACTCTCTCCCTCTGCAGTCTGACTCTCTCTCTCTCTCTCTCCCTCTGCAGTCTGACTCTCTCTCTCTCTCTCCCTCTGCAGTCTGACTCTCTCTCTCTCTCCCTCTGCAGTCTGACTCTCTCTCTCTCTCTCCCTCTGCAGTCTGACTCTCTCTCTCTCTCCCTCTGCAGTCTGACTCTCCCTCTGCAGTCTGACTCTCTCTCTGCAGTCTGACTCTCTCTCCCTGCAGTCTGACTCTCTCTCCCTGCAGTCTGACTCTCTCTCCCTGCAGTCTGACTCTCTCTCCCTGCAGTCTGACTCTCTCTCCCTGCAGTCTGACTCTCTCTCCCTGCAGTCTGACTCTCTCTCCCTGCAGTCTGACTCTCTCCCTGCAGTCTGACTCTCTCTCCCTGCAGTCTGACTCTCTCTCCCTGCAGTCTGACTCTCTCTCCCTGCAGTCTGACTCTCTCTCCCTGCAGTCTGACTCTCTCTCCCTGCAGTCTGACTCTCTCTCCCTGCAGTCTGACTCTCTCTCCCTGCAGTCTGACTCTCTCTCTCTCTGCAGTCTGACTCTCTCTGCAGTCTGACTCTCTCTGCAGTCTGACTCTCTCTGCAGTCTGACTCTCTCTCTGCAGTCTGACTCTCTCTCTGCAGTCTGACTCTCTCTCTGCAGTCTTACTCTCTCTCTCTGCAGTCTTACTCTCTCTCTCTGCAGTCTTACTCTCTCTCTCTGCAGTCTGACTCTCTCTCTCTGCAGTCTGACTCTCTGCAGTCTGACTCTCTCTCTCTGCAGTCTGACTCTCTCTCTCTCTGCAGTCTGACTCTCTCTCTGCAGTCTGACTCTCTCTCTGCAGTCTGACTCTCTCTCTCTGCAGTCTGACTCTCTCTCTCTGCAGTCTGACTCTCTCTCTCTGCAGTCTGACTCTCTCTCTCCCTCTGCAGTCTGACTCTCTCTCTCTCTGCAGTCTGACTCTCTCTCTGCAGTCTGACTCTCTCTCTGCAGTCTGACTCTCTCTCTGCAGTCTGACTCTCTCTCTGCAGTCTGACTCTCTCTCTCTCTCTCTGCAGTCTCTCTCTCTCTCTGCAGTCTGACTCTCTCTCTCTGCTGTCTGACTCTCTCTCTCTCTGCAGTCTGACTCTCTCTCTCTCTGCAGTCTGACTCTCTCTCTCTCTGCAGTCTGACTCTCTCTGCAGTCTGACTCTCTCTCTCTCTGCAGTCTGACTCTCTCTCCCTCTGCAGTCTGACTCTCTCTCTCCCTCTGCAGTCTGACTCTCTCTGCAGTCTGACTCTCTCTCTCTCTCTGCAGTCTGACTCTCTCTCCCTGCAGTCTGACTCTCTCTCCCTGCAGTCTGACTCTCTCTCCCTGCAGTCTGACTCTCTCTCCCTGCAGTCTGACTCTCTCTCCCTGCAGTCTGACTCTCTCTCCCTGCAGTCTGACTCTCTCTCCCTGCAGTCTGACTCTCTCTCCCTGCAGTCTGACTCTCTCTCTCTGCAGTCTGACTCTCTCTCTCTGCAGTCTGACTCTCTCTCTCTCTGCAGTCTGACTCTCTCTGCAGTCTGACTCTCTCTCTCTGCAGTCTGACTCTCTCTCTCTCTCTCTCTGCAGTCTGACTCTCTCTCTCTCTCTCTCTGCAGTCTGACTCTCTCTCTCTCTCTGCAGTCTGACTCTCTCTCTCTGCAGTCTGACTCTCTCTCTCTGCAGTCTGACTCTCTCTCTCTGCAGTCTGACTCTCTCTCTCTCTCTCTGCAGTCTGACTCTCTCTCTCTCTCTGCAGTCTGACTCTCTCTCTCTGCAGTCTGACTCTCTCTCTCTGCAGTCTGACTCTCTCTCCCTCTGCAGTCTGACTCTCTCTCTCTCCCTCTGCAGTCTGACTCTCTCTCTCTCTCTCTCTGCAGTCTGACTCTCTCTCTCTCTCTCTGCAGTCTGACTCTCTCTCTCTCTGCAGTCTGACTCTCTCTCTCTCTCTGCAGTCTGACTCTCTCTCTCTGCAGTCTGACTCTCTCTCTCTCTGCAGTCTGACTCTCTCTCTCTCTCTGCAGTCTGACTCTCTCTGCAGTCTGACTCTCTCTCTCTGCAGTCTGACTCTCTCTCTCTGCAGTCTGACTCTCTCTCTCTCTGCAGTCTGACTCTCTCTCTCTCTCTGCAGTCTGACTCTCTCTCTCTCTGCAGTCTGACTCTCTCTCTCTGCAGTCTGACTCTCTCTCTCTGCAGTCTGACTCTCTCTCTCTGCAGTCTGACTCTCTCTCTCTGCAGTCTGACTCTCTCTCTCTGCAGTCTGACTCTCTCTCTCTCCCTCTGCAGTCTGACTCTCTCTCTCTCCCTCTGCAGTCTGACTCTCTCTCTCCCTCTGCAGTCTGACTCTCTCTCTCCCTCTGCAGTCTGACTCTCTCTCTCCCTCTGCAGTCTGACTCTCTCTCTCTCTCTGCAGTCTGACTCTCTCTCTCCCTCTGCAGTCTGACTCTCTCTCTCTCTCTCTCTGCAGTCTGACTCTCTCTCTCTCTCTGCAGTCTGACTCTCTCTCTCTGCAGTCTGACTCTCTCTCTCTCTCGCTCTCTCTGCAGTCTGACTCTCTCTCTGCAGTCTGACTCTCTCTCTCTCTCTCTGCAGTCTGGCTCTCTCTCTCTCTCTGCAGTCTGACTCTCTCTATGCAGTCTGACTCTCTCTCTCTGCAGTCTGACTCTCTCTCTCTGCAGTCTTACTCTCTCTCTCTGCAGTCTTACTCTCTCTCTCTGCAGTCTTACTCTCTCTCTCTGCAGTCTGACTCTCTCTCTCTGCAGTCTGACTCTCTCTCTCTGCAGTCTGACTCTCTCTGCAGTCTGACTCTCTCTCTCTCTCTCTCTGCAGTCTGACTCTCTCTCTGCAGTCTGACTCTCTCTCTCTCTGCAGTCTGACTCTCTCTCTCTCGCTCTCTCTGCAGTCTGGCTCTCTCTCTCTCTCTCTCTGCAGTCTGACTCTCTCTATGCAGTCTGACTCTCTCTCTCTGCAGTCTTACTCTCTCTCTCTGCAGTCTTACTCTCTCTCTCTGCAGTCTTACTCTCTCTCTCTGCAGTCTTACTCTCTCTCTCTGCAGTCTTACTCTCTCTCTCTGCAGTCTGACTCTCTCTCTCTGCAGTCTGACTCTCTGCAGTCTGACTCTCTCTCTCTGCAGTCTGACTCTCTCTCTCTCTGCAGTCTGACTCTCTCTCTGCAGTCTGACTCTCTCTCTGCAGTCTGACTCTCTCTCTCTGCAGTCTGACTCTCTCTCTCTGCAGTCTGACTCTCTCTCTCCCTCTGCAGTCTGACTCTCTCTCTCTCTGCAGTCTGACTCTCTCTCTGCAGTCTGACTCTCTCTCTGCAGTCTGACTCTCTCTCTGCAGTCTGACTCTCTCTCTGCAGTCTGACTCTCTCTCTCTGCAGTCTGACTCTCTCTCTCTCTCTCTGCAGTCTGACTCTCTCTCTCTCTCTGCAGTCTGACTCTCTCTCTCTGCAGCATGACTCTCGCTCTCTCTCGCTCTCTCTCTGCAGTCTGACTCTCTCTCTCTCTGCAGTCTGACTCTCTCTCTGCAGTCTGACTCTCTCTCTGCAGTCTGACTCTCTCTCTGCAGTCTGACTCTCTCTGCAGTCTGACTCTCTCTCTCTGCAGTCTGACTCTGTCTCTCTCTCTCTCTGCAGTCTGACTCTCTCTCTCTCTCTCTGCAGTCTGACTCTCTCTCTCTGCAGCATGACTCTCGCTCTCTCTCGCTCTCTCTCTGCAGTCTGACTCTCTCTCTCTGCAGTCTCTCTCTGCAGTCTGACTCTCTCTCTCTGCAGTCTGACTCTCTCTCTCTGCAGTCTGACTCTCTCTCTCTGCAGTCTGACTCTCTCTCTCTGCAGTCTGACTCTCTCTCTCTGCAGTCTGACTCTCTCTCTCTGCAGTCTGACTCTCTCTCTGCAGTCTGACTCTCTCTCTGCAGTCTGACTCTCTCTCTCCCTCTGCAGTCTGACTCTCTCTCTCTCTGCAGTCTGACTCTCTCTCTCTGCAGTCTGACTCTCTCTCTGCAGTCTGACTCTCTCTCTGCAGTCTGACTCTCTCTCTCTCTTTCTGCAGTCTGACTCTCTCTCTCTCTCTTTCTGCAGTCTGACTCTCTCTCTCTCTGCAGTCTGACTCTCTCTCTCTCTCTCTGCAGTCTGACTCTCTCTCTCTCTCTCTCTCTGCAGTCTGACTCTCTCTCTCTCTGCAGTCTGACTCTCTCTCTCTCTGCAGTCTGACTCTCTCTCTCTCTCTGCAGTCTGACTCTCTCTCTCTCTCTCTCGCTCTCTCTGCAGTCTGACTCTCTCTCTGCAGTCTGACTCTCTCTCTCTCTCTCTCGCTCTCTCTGCAGTCTGACTCTCTCTCTCTCTCTCTCTCTCTCTCTGCAGTCTGGCTCTCTCTCTCTCTCTCTCTCTCTCTCTCTGCAGTCTGACTCTCTCTCTCTCTGCAGTCTGACTCTCTCTCTCTCTCTCTCTGCAGTCTGACTCTCTCTCTCTCTCTGCAGTCTGACTCTCTCTCTCTGCAGTCTGACTCTCTCTCTCTCTGCAGTCTGACTCTCTCTCTCTCTGCAGTCTGACTCTCTCTCTCTCTCTGCAGTCTGACTCTCTCTCTCTGCAGTCTGACTCTCTCTCTCTGCAGTCTGACTCTCTCTCTCTCTGCAGTCTGACTCTCTCTCTCTCTCTCTGCAGTCTGACTCTCTCTCTCTCTGCAGTCTGACTCTCTCTCTCTCTCTGCAGTCTGACTCTCTCTCTCTCTCTGCAGTCTGACTCTCTCTCTCTCTCTCTCTCTCTGCAGTCTGACTCTCTCTCTCTCTCTCTCTCTGCAGTCTGACTCTCTCTCTCTCTGCAGTCTGACTCTCTCTCTCTGCAGTCTGACTCTCTCTCTCTCTGCAGTCTGACTCTCTCTCTCTCTGCAGTCTGACTCTCTCTCTCTCTGCAGTCTGACTCTCTCTCTGCAGTCTGACTCTCTCTCTCTCGCTCTCTCTCTGCAGTCTGACTCTCTCTCTCTCTGCAGTCTGACTCTCTCTCTCTGCAGTCTGACTCTCTCTCTCTCTGCAGTCTGACTCTCTCTCTGCAGTCTGACTCTCTCTCTCTCTGCAGTCTGACTCTCTCTCTGCAGTCTGACTCTCTCTCTGCAGTCTGACTCTCTCTCTCTCGCTCTCTCTGCAGTCTGACTCTCTCTCTCTCTCTGCAGTCTGACTCTCTCTCTCTGCAGTCTGACTCTCTCTCTCTCTGCAGTCTGACTCTCTCTCTCTCTGCAGTCTGACTCTCTCTCTCTCTCTCTCTGCAGTCTGACTCTCTCTCTCTCTGCAGTCTGACTCTCTCTCTCTCTCTGCAGTCTGACTCTCTCTCTCTCTCTGCAGTCTGACTCTCTCTCTCTCTCTCTCTCTCTGCAGTCTGACTCTCTCTCTCTCTCTCTCTCTGCAGTCTGACTCTCTCTCTCTCTGCAGTCTGACTCTCTCTCTCTGCAGTCTGACTCTCTCTCTCTCTGCAGTCTGACTCTCTCTCTCTCTGCAGTCTGACTCTCTCTCTCTCTGCAGTCTGACTCTCTCTCTGCAGTCTGACTCTCTCTCTCTCGCTCTCTCTCTGCAGTCTGACTCTCTCTCTCTCTGCAGTCTGACTCTCTCTCTCTGCAGTCTGACTCTCTCTCTCTCTGCAGTCTGACTCTCTCTCTGCAGTCTGACTCTCTCTCTCTCTGCAGTCTGACTCTCTCTCTGCAGTCTGACTCTCTCTCTCTCTCCTCTCTCTGCAGTCTGACTCTCTCTCTCTCTGCAGTCTGACTCTCTCTCTCTCTGCAGTCTGACTCTCTCTCTCTGCAGTCTGACTCTCTCTCTCTGCAGTCTGACTCTCTCTCTGCAGTCTGACTCTCTCTCTGCAGTCTGACTCTCTCTCTGCAGTCTGACTCTCTCTCTCTCGCTCTCTCTCTGCAGTCTGACTCTCTCTCTCTCTCTGCAGTCTGACTCTCTCTCTGCAGTCTGACTCTCTCTCTGCAGTCTGACTGTCTCTCTCTCTCTGCAGTCTGACTCTCTCTCTGCAGTCTGACTCTCTCTCTCTCGCTCTCTCTCTGCAGTCTGACTCTCTCTCTCTCTGCAGTCTGACTCTCTCTCTCTGCAGTCTGACTCTCTCTCTGCAGTCTGACTCTCTCTCTGCAGTCTGACTCTCTCTCTCTCTGCAGTCTGACTCTCTCTCTCTCTGCAGTCTGACTCTCTCTGCAGTCTGACTCTCTCTCTCTCGCTCTCTCTCTGCAGTCTGACTCTCTCTCTCTCTGCAGTCTGACTCTCTCTCTCTGCAGTCTGACTCTCTCTCTCTCTCTGCAGTCTGACTCTCTCTCTCTCTGCAGTCTGACTCTCTCTCTCTCTGCAGTCTGACTCTCTCTCTGCAGTCTGACTCTCTCTCTCGCTCTCTCTCTGCAGTCTGACTCTCTCTCTCTGCAGTCTGACTCTCTCTCTCTGCAGTCTGACTCTCTCTCTGCAGTCTGACTCTCTCTCTGCAGTCTGACTCTCTCTCTGCAGTCTGACTCTCTCTCTCTCGCTCTCTCTCTGCAGTCTGACTCTCTCTCTCTCTCTGCAGTCTGACTCTCTCTCTGCAGTCTGACTGTCTCTCTCTCTCTGCAGTCTGACTCTCTCTCTGCAGTCTGACTCTCTCTCTCTCTGCTCTCTCTCTGCAGTCTGACTCTCTCTCTCTCTGCAGTCTGACTCTCTCTCTCTGCAGTCTGACTCTCTCTCTGCAGTCTGACTCTCTCTCTGCAGTCTGACTCTCTCTCTCTCTGCAGTCTGACTCTCTCTCTCTCTGCAGTCTGACTCTCTCTCTCTCTGCAGTCTGACTCTCTCTGCAGTCTGACTCTCTCTCTCTCGCTCTCTCTCTGCAGTCTGACTCTCTCTCTCTCTGCAGTCTGACTCTCTCTCTCTGCAGTCTGACTCTCTCTCTCTCTCTGCAGTCTGACTCTCTCTCTCTCTGCAGTCTGACTCTCTCTCTGCAGTCTGACTCTCTCTCTGCAGTCTGACTGTCTCTCTCTCTCTGCAGTCTGACTGTCTCTCTCTCTCTGCAGTCTGACTCTCTCTCTCTCTCTGCAGTCTGACTCTCTCTCTCTGCAGTCTGACTCTCTCTCTGCAGTCTGACTCTCTCTCTGCAGTCTGACTCTCTCTCTGCAGTCTGACTCTGTCTCTCTCTCTCTCTGCAGTCTGACTCTGTCTCTCTCTCTGCAGTCTGACTCTCTCTCTCTCTGCAGTCTGACTCTCTCTCTCTCTGCAGTCTGACTCTCTCTCTCTCTCTCTGCAGTCTGACTCTCTCTCTCTCTGCAGTCTGACTCTCTCTCTCTCTCTCTGCAGTCTGACTCTCACTCTCTGCAGTCTGACTCTCTCTCTGCAGTCTGACTCTCTCTCTCTCTCTGCAGTCTGACTCTCTCTCTCTCTGCAGTCTGACTCTCTCTCTCTCTCTCTGCAGTCTGACTCTCTCTCTCTCTGCAGTCTGACTCTCTCTCTCTCTGCAGTCTGCTCTCTCTCTGCAGTCTGACTCTCTCTCTCTCTCTCTCTCTGCAGTCTGACTCTCTCTCTCTCTGCAGTCTGACTCTCTCTCTCTCTGCAGTCTGCCCTCTCTCTCTGCAGTCTGACTCTCTCTCTCTGCAGTCTGACTCTCTCTCTCTCTGCAGTCTGACTCTCTCTCTCTCTCTGCAGTCTGACTCTCTCTCTCTGCAGTCTGACTCTCTCTCTCTCTCTCTCTGCAGTCTGACTCTCTCTCTCTCTGCAGTCTGACTCTCTCTCTCTCTCTGCAGTCTGACTCTCTCTCTCTCTGCAGTCTGACTCTCTCTCCTCTGCAGTCTGACTCTCTCTCTCTCTCTGCAGTCTGACTCTCTCTCTCTCTCTCTCTCTGCAGTCTGACTCTCTCTCTCTCTCTCTCTGCAGTCTGACTCTCTCTCTCTCTGCAGTCTGACTCTCTCTCTCTGCAGTCTGACTCTCTCTCTCTCTGCAGTCTGACTCTCTCTCTCTCTGCAGTCTGACTCTCTCTCTCTCTGCAGTCTGACTCTCTCTCTGCAGTCTGACTCTCTCTCTCTCGCTCTCTCTCTGCAGTCTGACTCTCTCTCTCTCTGCAGTCTGACTCTCTCTCTCTGCAGTCTGACTCTCTCTCTCTCTGCAGTCTGACTCTCTCTCTGCAGTCTGACTCTCTCTCTCTCTGCAGTCTGACTCTCTCTCTGCAGTCTGACTCTCTCTCTCTCGCTCTCTCTGCAGTCTGACTCTCTCTCTCTCTGCAGTCTGACTCTCTCTCTCTCTGCAGTCTGACTCTCTCTCTGCAGTCTGACTCTCTCTCTCTCTGCAGTCTGACTCTCTCTCTGCAGTCTGACTCTCTCTCTCTCGCTCTCTCTCTGCAGTCTGACTCTCTCTCTCTGCAGTCTGACTCTCTCTCTCTGCAGTCTGACTCTCTCTCTGCAGTCTGACTCTTCTCTCTCTGGTGCAGTCTGACTCTCTCTCTGCAGTCTGACTGTCTCTCTCTCTCTGCAGTCTGACTCTCTCTCTGCAGTCTGACTCTCTCTCTCTCTGCAGTCTGCTCTCTCTCTCTGCAGTCTGACTCTCTCTCTGCAGTCTGACTCTCTCTCTGCAGTCTGACTCTCTCTCTGCAGTCTGACTCTCTCTCTCTCTGCAGTCTGACTCTCTCTCTCTCTGCAGTCTGACTCTCTCT